>NC_087234.1:975518-1300690 GCF_034640455.1 Diachasmimorpha longicaudata
ACACACACGATTAATTTTAAATTGTTCTTAAAATTAATTACGATTGATTTGTTAGATCAAATATTTTTATTTGAAAACTAACGGTAGTGATATCACTATTGATACGTGAATTTTTCTCTCACGTGGCGTTATCCAGGGGATTACCCAGGAGGTTATGAAAAGTTATTATTCTAATGAATATAGTTATATTTATATAAAAATATAGATTGAAACGCGAGGACGACCGTTTCATCTACGATTATTTTTATATATTTTTTATTATTATTTATCGATCGCGATTTTATTGTTTGATAACGATTGTGTATAAAAAGGGACCCGACAAGATAAACGTGACTTTCACCAAGCACTTTCACTTGAAGAGAGAGCGAGTGCTTCCTTCCGGACGGAGATCTAACCCATCCCCCAAAACCGAAGACACCCGAAACCCCAAAGCGCATGCGCAACGAATCATTTGAATTCCAAATAGTCGCCGCGCACGCGCCGAAGACAATCGGGTGTACCCGGCCAAATCGGAGAGGACCGAATCCCCGCCTAGTTAGAGAAAAAGAGGGATGTTCCGATTTCCGTCGCAACATCCCTCATGAAAAGAGGTTATGTCATTCACACTGGGCGACAGTGGAATTGAACATTCTCCCGGCGGAAGTTGCGAAATGATTCGAAATTTGTACATAGAGCAATATGATTCAGACAAGAAAACTTCATGATTAAATAATTGGCAACGGACAAAGTCGCGTGATATTCCGTTTGTAGATTCCGTTGGTCGTCCTCACTGATGCGACTCCCGCGATGCCATCACTCCCAGGGAACACCTCGAGGATCACGCCTAGCGGCCATCGGGAACATGATACTGCATCTTCAATAAGAAGGACAACCGATCCAACCCTCAGCTGTGTAGTGGACTTATGCCATTTTTGTCGAACCTGCATCTCGTGAAGGCACTCCTTATACCACTTGTTCCAGAAGTCTTGTTTAGCCTTCGTGATAAAATTGTACACGGATAGGCGATTATCTGAAATTGGCAAAAAAGAACGTTCAGGAAATGCAGTAAAAGATCGACCAATTAAAAGATGGGCCGGAGTTATGGCGAGTGGATCATTGGGATCGGCCGAAAGAGCGTATAAGGGTCTGGAGTTTAAAATAGCCTCTATTTCTATTAACAAAGTATTAAGTTGCTCGTATTGAGCCTTTGATCTTTAAGAACTCTTCTCAGATGATGCTTAAAGCTCTTTACAGCCGCTTCCCAAATGCCACCAAAGTGTGGAGATAATGGCGGATTAAAATGCCATTCAATTCGTTTTGATAGCATGTACGATCCGAAAGCTTCGGTAAAGATAGGTGAACTTACGAAGTCGTATAATTCTTTAAGCTCTTTGGCCGCTCCTACAAAATTTGTACCGTTGTCTGAATATATGTGTTCCGGAACACCCCTTCGACTAATAAATCGGCGAAACGCAGTCAAAAAGGCTTCAGTCGACAAGTCTGTGGCAAGTTCAATATGAACAGCCTTAGACACCATGCACACGAAGACACATCCGTATGCCTTGAGAAACGATCGGTTTTGGGCTCTTTTTTCCTTTATCAAAATCGGACCGAAATAATCTACCCCGGTTCGCGAAAAAGGTGGAGCCTCGTTGACTCGAACGCTCGGAAGATCGGCCATTTTCGCGTGTCCCAATCGCGGCCTCTGTCGGATGCATTCGATACAATGATGAATAATTTTACGCACTTGATTTTTTCCGTTCAAGATCCAGAATTTGGATCGACTAATATGTAAGGTGCCCTGAATACCGAGATGAAAATTTTCTTGGTGTATTGGCGTAATAATCAGATCTGTCACCGGATGTTTGCTGGGCAGCAAAATGGGATGTTTGTGATCGAATGACAGGTTTGATTTTTTTAAACGTCCTCCTACGCGAAGGAGTCCACGCGCGTCAATAAAGGGGTTGAGCTGATCAAAAGATGTACCCTTGATCATTGACACGTTTGTCTTAGTTGAAGTGTCTTCGACCGATAGGTTTCGAAACTCCACGGGAAATCGTTCGCGTTGAATCATTAGCAGAACGCGGAATTCAGCTTCTTCGATTTCTCGAACGGAAATTGGCCCACGATTGGAAGTACGATGATTTCTCCATCGTAAGATATATGATATGACTCTGAGCAAACGATTAAAATCTGAAAAACGTGAATAGATAGATTCTGGCGATGTCTGAGAGACAAGACATATTCCGGTTTTTAGACCAGGAATTTGAGAATTCGTAGGGAGAACTGTGTTCGGCCAATGTGATTCATGAAGAGTAAGCCAATTAGGCCCTGACATCCAACGAGAATTGTGAAGAAATTCCGAAGGGAGTTGTCCACGAGATAAAGCATCTGCCGAATTGTCTTCAAAACGAACATGTCGCCATTGGACTTGATTTCCTAAAGATTGAATATCGGCTACTCTATTAGATTCGAAAGGTCGTAAAAGATGCGGGGCTTTCGTTAGCCAGCACAGCACGATTGTGGAATCTGACCACAAATACGTTTGATCTATCTCGAATTCGAATTGAGTTTTAGTTGCAGTGTATAATTTCTTAAGAAGGCTAGCTGCGCAAAGCTCCAATCGCGGGATAGTTACTCCACCCGTAGGTGTAACACGAGATTTGCTACAAATTAGACTTACATTGATTTTTCCGTGTGAATCGCGCGATCGAAGATATAAACACGCTCCGTATCCGTGTTTGGACGCATCACAAAAACCGTGAATTTGAATTGATAATGAACCCGGAAGTCGAATTTGCCGAGGAAATGCGATTTTATGCAACACAGGAAGCTGAAGAGCCAGTTCACTCCACCTGGTATGAATCTCCTGAGGTAGTGACTCATCCCAAGTGACCTTAGCCTTCCAACAATCCTGAATTAACACTTTCGCGTATAGTGTTACTGGGCCTAATAATCCTAGTGGGTCAAAAATCTTAGAAAGTTCCGATAAAAGTTTACGTTTGGTCGCGACTGCGTTGGGATGTATGGGGTGGATTGTGTACCGTAACAGATCGTCACGGGCGTCCCAAACAATTCCAAGGGTCTTTTGAACCGAATTATTACTAATTAAACAACCTAAATCCAAATTGTGTTTTGTAATAGACTCTAATGACGCGTTATGGTTAGAAGTCCATTTCCGGATGGAAAATTCGCCCCGAGCTAATAGGGCGATCATTTCATCCAGAATGTTGATAAGTTCGTCAGGATGATCGGCTCCTGAGATGAAGTCGTCCACATAAAAATCTCTGAGGAGAAGTTTACTGGCACGGGGAAACGCGTGAGCTTCGTCATGAGCAAGTTGTTGGAAGCTCCGAGAAGTTATCAACTTATTATTCTAATCAATTATCCCGCTCATGCCCAATCGTTTGAAGGTCCTTTGCAGGTCTATGATAGATAAGAATTATTGTTTGATCGATCATCGTTTTTTTAAAATGAATTTTTCAAAAAAATGAAATATTTCTACGGAAGTTATCATCTTTTTTTTTTTAATTTGGCCCTAGAATGTTGAATGACCGCTCAAACGATCGAGAATCGTTTGCAGGTGATTGATAGATGACCATCAATCCCCTACAGAACACTAATTATGAATTATTGATTAAAAATCATTTTGAGGTTACTGAGCTCAGCGGCGGCAGGGTAGGGAGGTCGCCATATTGTATCCAACAGCTGACCGTTTGCATTTTGAGGCATGGCGAAAAACTACTCCGAAACAACTTCTTTCCAATCAAACTCACGATCTCATCTACAGGAGCAGGGCGCAAATATTGTTATCTCTTCGTGACACTGACGTATGTTATTCTACTGAGAAAATGTGGAATGACATTCCAATATTAGAAATCGAAGTATGTGGTACACCAGCCGATGTTTGGAGGAATTGTCTTTTTAATGAACCGAGCCAATGGAAAAAGTATGATTTTACTTGTGGGAGCTATATGCAACCCATTTCGATCTTGGAGCCGAATATTCCTAAACCATTGATCACATCAAACAAGTAACTTTTACCTCTGGAGTTTCATAAAGTTTTAAAAAAGGTGCAATGTCGCCGACCTCTTTGTAGCAGCAGATGCAATGTAGAGACAACCCAATTTTCATCTATTCATTCATTTGAAGCGATCAATTAAGTGTTTGCTGGGGAATGTATTTAAAATGATTGAAATGGGCGATCAGTATCAGTGAGTATTACTTTACATCAATTACATTCAAATATTATTCCTTTGGTTTCTAATGTACAATTATTCAAAATTGTTGCAGAATTGCTGGGGTCACCAGTGCATTTCATGACCGATACGTGGCCTTTTGTTTAGTGAATGGAAAGTGGTGGTTGTACGACAACCAGCAGCCAAACATCCAAATGACATCAGATGTAGAATTCGTTGAACTGGTTGGATTAGTTTATATTTTAAAAAGTACAATGAGTTGCTAAGCATGTTAAAAAAAATATCACTTACCAAAGTTATTCTATCAAAGATGAATATTTATTTGTTTTCCAATAAAAAAATATAATGATTAGAAAATTTATTCAAGTCTTATCTTTTAAATAAAGAAAAATTCTCATCTAGTTTACTACTGGGAAAGATCTTCAGCAAAATTCATCAACTATGAATCCTCTCGAGCTCCCCAGATGCAAAATGCTCAAAAGACTTGACATATAATCTGTAAGAAATAGGCAGCATGTGAAAATAATTATCTATTCGTCGATCAGCCACTTCACAGCTTTCTGATATCAAGCAATATTGCAATTTTATACTACAAATGAAAATCAAAGTCTAAAAATGACGGAAAAATTAGAACGTCAATGAAAAATAATTGGTAATGAACAAGTATACAGGCTTATCGTTGATCCATTTTTAGTGGCTTTTCGAATAATCCATTTCATTCAATCGGTTGCCATGCAAACCGGTTATGAATTAAATAAACATAATAGAAAATTAGAAGCATAGAGATGTGAATAACATTCTGCTACGCATAAAAATGGCAGCAGCAATCAGCTGTTGGATGCAATATGGCGACCTCCCTACCCTGCCGCCGCTGAGCTCACTAACCTCAAAATGATTTTTAATCAATAATTCATAATTAGTGTTCTGTAGGGGATTGATGGTCATCTATCAATCACCTGCAAACGATTCTCGATCGTTTGAGCGGTCATTCAACATTCTAGGGCCAAATTAAAAAAAAAAAGATGATAACTTCCGTAGAAATATTTCATTTTTTTGAAAAATTCATTTTAAAAAAACGATGATCGATCAAACAATAATTCTTATCTATCATAGACCTGCAAAGGACCTTCAAACGATTGGGCATGAGCGGGATAATTGATTAGAATAATAAGTTGATAACTTCTCGGAGCTGTTGTTGGAGGGTGCGGATGGCCAAGAAAGGAGGCGCTGCAGTACCGAAGGTTACGGTATTGAGTTGAAATGTTTGAGTTTTACCCTGATAGTGCCAGAAAATCTTCTGAAACTGTCGGTCATCTGGATGAACGAGAATTTGTCGGTACATCTTTTCGATGTCCGCAGTAATTATGTACCGATGTGTGCGAAATCGAATGACCTGTTCAAAAATATTATTTTGGATGGTGGGCCCGACCAACATCGCGTCATTCAGTGAGATGCCCGTGGACGTTTTCGCCGAAGCATCAAAAACCACTCTCACCTTAGTCGTTTCGCGACATTCCTTGATTACAACATGGTGAGGCAAGTAACATCCACCCTCAGCATCGTCACACTGAGTCATGTGACCAAGAGCGATGTACTCATCCATCACCCTGCCATACTCAAGCCCCAACGAAGGATTGGCAGTTAGCTTTCTCGTCAACGACTGAAAACGCTTAAGGGCTTGCGTACGAGATTCGCCTAACTGGAATTTAGAGTCTCTGAATGAGAGACGTACAACGTAGCGACCGGTGCTATCGCGATGAGTATTGGTGACAAAATGTTGCTCGCACATAACTTCGTCGCGTGATTTTAACGGTTCATGATCAAAATCGTCAATTAGCCAAAATCGTTCGATGAGTTTATCTAATTTAACAACGTTACACGACGCGATCGTATTGAGTTTCGGATTTTCCGAACCTCCGGCAGCAATCCAGCCTAAACGCGTTTTCTGTAAGATTAACGTTGATTGATCGTGGACAAATTTAATTTGACCGATTGATAGAACCGACAAAGTAAGATTAGCCGCTATGAGTAAATCTATAGGCTTGGGCAGGTGAAATTGTGGGTCTGCTAGTTGCAAATTCTTTGGAATATGAAATAGATTGCGTGCGAACGCGTCTCGAGGCACTGAATTGGCGATCTGTGGCACCAATAAACAGCTCAATGGTTGTGTAAAATTGTTGTATCGAGAATTTAATATGACCTTCACATAGCGAGTTGAAATTGTACACAGACCGTCTACCGCTCCGATGTTAATCGAACACGGATGAGTACGCAAATTTAAGATGTGAGCAAATCGTTCCGTAATCAAATTCACCGTAGAACATGAATCTAAAAGCGCCCGCGCAGTTACCCGACGATCTTGTCGATCGAGCAGCTCAACTACTGCCGTCGTCATAAGCTGTGATTGAATCGGAGACGTGAGTATGGCGCGAGTCTTTGATATCCGTCATAGAGGATGTGCACCGGAAGATTCTGACGATGAAGGGCCGGATAATGGCCGCTGAGATTGATCCGCGTGAAGCAACGTGTGATGCTTTTGATGACACACTCTACAATTTTGTGTACTTTTACATGGGAGAGGATGTTTCCATAAACAATTCCGACAGATTTGAAGGTTTTTTACGATATTACCGCGTTCTTTAACCGATAACGCGATGAATTTATGACATTTGAAAAGCCTATGAGCCTCGCGACACATTAGACAGACGATCGGATTTTTTGACGACGTTGATTCGGATGTCGGGGAAGTCACGAAAGTATGTACATCGCCCTTCGCTGATCTCTTCGCTGGTTGATAGCGAGGTTCTCCTGATCTTCTCTTCTGATTGACTTGATGAGTGTCAGTCTTGACATGACTGGAAGAATCAAAAGCTTGATGCTTATAAATGGTCGACTGAATAAATTTGAGCAAATCGTCCAGCTTTGGGAGCTCATCCATCCCTAGCTGGTCCTGCCATTTACTGCGCGCTACCGGAGGAAGGCAACGCTCGACGATCCTAACGATAAAATCCTGACTGGAATGGACGCCCAGACCTTCTAAAATATGGAAGTGTTGGCGAGTCATATCCAACAAATTTGATAAATCATCCGCGGACGACCTCGTAACCTTCGGGAGATCCAAAATCGCGTTCAAATGTTCCACGGCTACGATCCGTTTATGATCGTAAAAATCTAGTAACGTCTGCCACGCGATGGCATAGTCCTGTTCGCTGGGGTCAAACTGACTGACTTTGTCCAACGCTTGGCCTACGAGTGAGTCAAAAAGTTGACTGCACTTTACCGCGTCTGAAATATCGGACCGCGAGTGCACTAACGCGAGGAATTTATTTTTATAAGACGCCCAATTTTCCCTCTTTCCGTCAAAAACCGGAATACGGATTTTGGGAAGCCTGGGCAACTCTTGGCGTTCCGTTATGAGCACGTTGCTCGTGTTTAGAGTGCTATTAAGCGCGATCTGATCGCGACTTTGTAATTTGGTTACCGCGGTGGCAATTTCGAAATACCGCGCCTCGAATCCGAGAAACGCGTTTAGCTGAGGGTTGTCCGGCTGTAACATCTCTAATTCCTCGTTGTATTTTAGCATTCCGTTATACAACGAGGTTAAATTGTCGAGCCTCAACTTAGCGTTGATGGGTTCGATTTGAATGTTTTCTAAATAACGTTCTGATTTTTCTAATTGTGCTCTGAAGGAGCTTATTTTTTGTTGCAGGATTTCCACTCGCTGCATTTGTTCCGCGGTGAGCATTTTGATTACTCGGTTAGAAAAAAATTTAATTTAATAACGGTAATAATAATGATAATAATAAAAATCAACTTTTTACGATATTAAATATTTTTTCTTTAAAAGAATGTAAGACTTATCTTTAAAGTTCCTCGATGATGATGATCCGCCAGGCTGTTGATCCCGCAGGTTAGGAGTGATGTTCCGCAATGAGATGTCACTTGAACTTGTTTTATATTGATCACTTTCGGTTGATTGTTAATTAAAGATTTGTGAATTTAGACCTCACAGGAGGCACCATGAAAAGAATTGGACTTTAAACTGTCATACCCTAGATGGTATGGCAGTTGCAATAATTTTTTGTTAGTTAAATGTTTGACGTGGGAATGATTAATTATAATAAATAATAAAAAAATAAAAAACCCAAGATATATTTCAGACTTATATGTCAACCGAAAGTTATCCATACACTTATTAATACACTAATTAATACACTAATTTGGCTGCAGCCCACACAACTGATATACACACACGATTAATTTTAAATTGTTCTTAAAATTAATTACGATTGATTTATTAGATCAAATATTTTTATTTGAAAACTAACGTTAGTGATATCACTATTGATACGTGAATTTTTCTCTCACGTGGCGTTATCCAGGGGATTACCCAGGAGGTTATGAAAAGTTATTATTCTAATGAATATAGTTATATTTATATAAAAATATAGATTGAAGCGCGAGGACGACCGTTTCATCTACGATTATTTTTATATATTTTTTATTATTATTTATTGATCGCGATTTTATTGTATGATAACGATTGTGTATAAAAAGGGACCCGACAAGATAAACGTGACTTTCACCAAGCACTTTCACTTGAAGAGAGAGCGAGTGCTTCCTTCCGGACGGAGATCTAACCCATCCCCCAAAACCGAAGACACCCGAAACCCCAAAGCGCATGCGCAATGAATCATTTGAATTCCAAATAGTCGCCGCGCACGCGCCGAAGACAATCGGGTGTACCCGGCCAAATCGGAGAGGACCAAATCCCCGCCTAGTTAGAGAAAAAGAGGGATGTTCCGATTTCCGTCGCAACATCCCTCATGAAAAGAGGTTATGTCATTCACACTGGGCGACAGTGGAATTGAACAACACTCATACCTGTGTATTGCCCTCAGCGCGCGCCTGCTGTCTGAGTAGATGAAGATCCTTTTGCCCTTGTCCCCTCTCTCCAGGATCATCCTCGCGCAGGCTCTTAGGGCAGCTAGCTCAGTCTGGAGCACGGTTGCGTGTGAGTCCAGCCCAATGGTCCTCGCTATTGCGGGCCCCTCTGACCAGACCCCCGCACCTGCCCGTCCGCTCACCCGTGATCCGTCCGTATACCAGACCAGTCCACGGGGCGGCATCCAGTCCGCATCCTTTCCTGACGGGGTTTCCCCCCATCCAAGATTGACCGAGAACTTTCTGCGAAAGTGCCATCGGGGTCTGCAGGCGTCAGCACCGCGCGACAGTAGCCCTTCCAGCTCTCCGTCCGCGCGGAGGACACTAGCATGCCCATTCCTAGCTCCTTTCCAAGTTCCCTGTAGCCGCAATCTTGCGGCCGTTCTTGTCGCCTCTTCCCTTATAATTAGGTGTGGAGGTTGCATAAAGAGCAGGGCCTCCAACGCTGAGCTGGGGGTCTTTCTGAGGGCCCCTGTTATGCCCAGCATCGCAAGCCTGCCTATTT
Source organism: Diachasmimorpha longicaudata (assembly GCF_034640455.1). Classification (NCBI taxonomy): domain Eukaryota; kingdom Metazoa; phylum Arthropoda; class Insecta; order Hymenoptera; family Braconidae; genus Diachasmimorpha; species Diachasmimorpha longicaudata. The sequence goes on from NC_087234.1 coordinate 985,146, forward strand.
TGTCCACCGCTTTCCTGTGGCAGGCCTTGTTCAAGGCTGTCCACCACACTGCGGCTGCGTATGTTAGCTGTGGGGTCATAATGGCCGTGTAGATCCATTTGACCATCCTCGGCCTTAGACCCCATGTGCTTCCAAACATTCGCCTGCATGCCCAGTATGTCATAGTGACCTTGCTAGTCTGCATGGCGATATGCTTTTTCCAGCTGAGCTTCTTGTCGAGCCAAATACCTAGGTATTTGACCTCACTCGAGAATTCCAGCATTGTGTTATAAATGGAGGGAGCTTTAACAGCACCCCTCCTTCTACATGTGAAGTGCACCATCTCCGTTTTGCCTGGGTTTACCCTTAGGCCCTTCGATGTGCACCACTGCTGAACATAGTCCAGCGCCTTTTGCATTTTGCTGTGTAGCGTGCTCGTGTTCCTGCTAGTTACCAGCAGTGCCACATCATCTGCGTATGCGACTGTCCTTACCCCCAGTTCCTCGAGTCCAGTAAGGAGGCCGTCAACAACGAGGAGCCATAGCAGAGGAGAGATAACCCCCCCCTGCGGGCAGCCCCTCCCTGCCGCAGCCCTTACCTCACTGTCCCCAAGGGTGGAGTGGACAACTCTTGTTCGGAGCATGGCGGCTATCCATTTGATGACCGTTTTCTCGATCCCAAACGTTGCCGCAGCTTTCTCCATCGTATCAAAGGCGGTATTGTCGAAGGCCCCTTTGATGTCTATGAAGACGCCAAGGGTGTCCTCCCCCCTTTCCTTCGCATTTTCTATTGTGCCTACCAAGTGGTGCAGCGCAGTCTCAGTCGATCTGCCAGCTTGGTAAGCATGTTGTGAGGGGCATATCTGATTAATCCTCAGTGCCCCCTCCTTAATGTGCCTATCGACCAGCCTTTCCAGCGTCTTCAATAAGAAGGAGCTCAGGCTGATCGGTCTGTAGGCTTTCGCGTTGTCGTAGCTGCATTTACCCGGTTTGGGAATAAAGACAACCCTGACTTCCCGCCACCTGCCTGGCACGTAGCCCAATGCCAGGCAGGCCCTGAATGCCGGTATCAGTCTGCGCAGGAGCAATGGCCCCCCTCTTCGCAAGAGGGCCGGATGTATCCCATCCGGACCTGGACTCTTGTACATTTCGAAGGAGTCCACCGCCCATTGCAGCCTGTCCAGCGTTACTATTCGTGCGGCTAGCTCCCAGTCGGGATCGCCGCTTCCTGTTCGCTTCCAGTCCACTTCCGGGCACTCTCCTGGAAGCTCTATAATAGAGTCCGGAAAGTGCGCGCGAACCAGATGCTCAAGGACCTCTCGCGGTTCTGTGATGGTCTCTCCGCTTGCCAGCGTGATTCCACCCAGCCGTTGTGAAGGGCCCCCCGAGAAGACTCTGCGAAGCCTGGAGATGCCTGAAAGCGCCTCCAGTTCCTCACAGTATGTCCTCCAGGTGAGCTCCTTTGATCGTTTTATGAGCCTCTTGTACTCTCTCTGCACATTTCTGTACAGAGTCCAGTCTTCGGCCCTCTTCGATTTGTGCGCTCGGTTCCCGAGTCTCCTGGACTGGCTTCTCAGCCTGTCCAACTCACGACTCCACCAAGGCACTTTATTTCCCATCCTGCATCGTCTAACCGGGCATGCCGTCTCGAAGGACTCAGTTAAGGCAACGTGGATTCTCTCCACCTCGTCCTCTAACCGGTCCTCCCTGCAGGGCCTAACGCGTCCTACCCCGAGCCATTCCTCCAGGTTCCTCTCGAAAGAGTCCCAGTCGGTGGCCCTTGGGTTTCTGCGCAGGCGGTCCTGCTGCGGTTGGGCACAGCCCTCTATGCTGAATCTGATGCGTCGATGGTCAGAGAGTGTGTCCTCTCGGTCCACCCTCCAGTCCCTGCATCGCCCCGCCAGCCGGCGGGTGCACATGGTTACGTCAATGATACATTGACAGCGAGAAGTGACAAACGTGGGCCTCGAGCCCCTGTTTAAGACCTCCAGGTCCACGTCTGCCATAAATTCCAGGAGAGCAGTGCCCCTGTCATTACATCTTTCGCTGCCCCACACCACGTTCTGCGCATTTGCGTCACACCCTATGATGAGTGGCAGCTTCTTAGCTCTGCAGTGATTCACCAGATCACGCAGCTCTTTGGTAGGTGGTGGTGTCCATGAGTCATGTGGGAAGTAAGCCGAGCAGAAAACTATATCCTCCGCGCCGGCCTCCCCCCGAAGTCTCACGACAACCGCCACCAAGTCTCTGTGGCAGAAGTTGGCCATTCCCCTGGCTCCGCACGCTCTTTTGACAGCAATGCAGGCCCTGGGGCCCAGGTCGCCCCGAGCATAGAAAAGCTCCACCTCGCCTCCAGATAGGCCTTTTACTGAGCCTCCGTGTTGCCAGGGCTCTTGCATAAGGCATATGTGTGTATGCTCTACTGCTAGACTGCGACTCAGCAGGGCAGTCGCAGCCTTGCAGTGTTGCAAGTTAATCTGGGAGCAGTGGACTAGCACAGAGCCTAAGCCGTCTCCCTGCATATTGCCCTCTGCTCCTTCCCCCCTCCTTCGCCTGGCCGTTGATGGGCCATTAGGCAGGGCCGCCTGGTGGTGCCCTACCCTGCCCCGAGTGGGATGAGCCCGGCAGGGCCCAGTTGAGGGTCCCTTGAGACCCCCTCCCAGTTCCCGCCGCGCCCCCTCTCACCAGAGGCGGCCTTCCTCTTCGGCCCTTCGTGCGTCCGCTTAATTATTAATTATTAATTATTAATTATTAATTATTAATTATTAATTATTAATTATTAATTATTAATTATTAATTATTAATTATTAATTATTAATTATTAATTATTAATTATTAATTATTAATTATTAATTATTAATTATTAATTATTAATTATTAATTATTAATTATTAATTATTAATTATTAATTATTAATTATTAATTATTAATTATTAATTATTAATTATTAATTATTAATTATTAATTATTAATTATTAATTATTAATTATTAATTATTAATTATTAATTATTAATTATTAATTATTAATTATTAATTATTAATTATTAATTATTAATTATTAATTATTAATTATTAATTATTAATTATTAATTATTAATTATTAAACAAGAAAGGTCTCTTGACAAAATCCTGTAAAAGAGCCTCTTATCAAGATAATTGACAATAAACAATCGATGCCACAATTCACCGGGGAACGCTCGCGATTTTCGCGGAATCGGGTGCAATTTTTTTTTTCTATAGATAAGGTATCGGGAGGAATAAACGCAAAAAAAGGCCCACTGTGTTTCTTTACGTGTTGTTTTTATTCTAACTTTTATTTTTGAATGCATAGAGACAGGGAAAAAGAGAGTATTCATACGGTTGACTAGTTTCGCGGCCCTGAAAAGGGCCGATTTTTTTTCTTTGGGTGGACTACAATAGATTTTCAACGTGTCCACCTCCAGCAGCGGTGCAGAGTCGGGCCCGTTGCAGCAAATTGGCCCTCATTCGCTCCAGTTCATCAGGAGTGATCCTTGCGACTGCTGCATGCAAACATTTCCTCCTGATTCGCGGGATGGTGAGCGTGTACGCGCGACTCCAGAGTACCCCACAAGAAAAAATCGAGTGGGGTAAGATCTGGAGAACGCGGGGGCCACGCGCCAGGTGGTGCTCGTCGTCCGGCCCTGTCCCGGTCATTGTGACTCCCAATCCAGCGCAGGGGGAACCATTGATTGAGCTGCTCAATGACGGATACGCAGGTATGTGCTGGTGCTCCATCGTGTTGGAACCATACATTTCTGGAGGCCGGACCATCACCAACTATCGGTGCAAGCCGCTCTCGCAGGAACCCCAAATAGTTCCCACCCTGCCAAAAAAAAATAATTATTAGGAGAAACCTGTCATACCGGGTTAGACATCGAAGGCCAACAGGAAACGCAGTATTGACTATGGGGGAATACTTACGTCGAGACGTCCTGGAAGATGATATATGTACACTTTATCGCCAAGGATTTCTCCCCAGATATTTAGTGTTTCCCAGCGATACTGGAAGTTGGAACTTCTTGCGAGACGAGGATTTTCAGCCGCCCAATGATGCTCGTTGTGCTCGTTGACGATCCCCTTCTTCGCAAAAAGTTTTTCGTCTGTCCACAGTAAGTTTCTGATGAAGTTTGGCTCTTCACTCCTGTCGAGGAGCTATCTACAGAAGGCCAAACGCCTCGGGAGGTCCTCGGGCTTTAACTCCTGGACAGGGGTAAATTTCCAGGGGCGAACGCCTTCCTCCTGCAGAACTCTATGCACCCTGCTCCGTGAAATTCCTAAGGAAGCCGCGATCGCCCGAGTGGATTGCTGTGGATCCTCCTCCACGGCCTCCAGGATCGCCTCCTCCACTCGTACCCCATATTGCGGGAGAATATTCCCCTCTCGTAGACGTTGCAGGGCGTTTCGGAAGGTTCGTACCTCAGGAACCACTCGGTGAGGGTACAACCGTGAGGCTTCCGCCCCATTACCTCTCGCAATGTCGTAAATGGGCACCATATCCGCATATTCCGCTGCACTAAACTTTGCCATTCTACCCTCCAGATATGAATTCAACGACACTGCACTTTTTTATCACTAACTAATGGCGTATGTATCTCGGTAAAGTGAGAGAACTACAAGTTAGTTATACGAGAACAGTATAGGAGCAAGAAAACGCGAAATGTAGCTCTGTCTTCGAAGACGTTTTTAGGGATACTGACGCTTTGGAAAAATTGGTGGAAAAATTTCCTCTGTCAACTATAAAATAATAATTTTTATGGATGAAAATGGCCTGTTACTCTCGTTCAATTGTTCCATCGTGCGCAGATGGGAAATTTGGACTTAAACGTGCCACATTTGAGCTACAATTCATACCGGTAGTGGGAAAACCCTTTTTTTTGTGCGGGCGGCAACAGATCAAGTCGTAAAGCTGTGCGACACAGCGTTCCTTCCACATGGGCCTTTACGACAGCTAGGTAGCCAAATACCGTAATTACCTCAGCTTTAGAAAAGTCCCCAACTATTTGCTACTTTTTGGCGTTTATTGCTCCCGAATCCGGGAAAATCGCCAGCCATCCCCTTTGACAATTATCTTGTAAACCAATGGGTTTACAACATTTTGTCAAGACGATCTTTTTGCGAGAAGATTGGATTCTCGACAAAAAATGTCTTGTGACAAAATGCCGTAAATCCATTTGTTTAGTTGATAATCAAGAAAACGCGTTTATTGCTCCGGATTCCGCGAAAATCGCGAGCCATCCCCTGCGAATGTTGACATGGATTGTTTATTGTCAATTATCTTGGTAAGAGGCTCTTTTACAGCATTTTGTCAGAAGACCTTTATTGTTGTAAATTAAATTTACAATAAAGAAGATTTGTTTAAACTATACCTAAAAAACGCCCCCCAACTCAACGACAAGTGATCGATGAATTTCGGATACTTCCGGGGTTCATCGGGTCACTGGTCATCGGTCTCGGTCACCAACTTGAGACCCCCCCCCCAAATCAGTCTTACAACGTATCTCCAACGTACCGGTCAACGTAATTCTATAATTTCGCCTTTATCAACGTCTCTCAACTACAATTAGAATATCAGCGATCCACGATTTCACACGGGTGAAACTCAACGAACATTGTGCAACTTGTATAGTTTTTTACAATTAGTGACAATAAACATACGTAGTTTTTATAACTTAGTGTCGTGTGTCTTCAACTGCATCTCACTACACCAATCCCAATTTTTCCGACGCCCGACCACCCAAAATCACGTTCCTCAACTAAACAAGATTTCTTGACACAATACTGTAGACCAACTGCATCATGACATAATTAACATTTAAACAATTATCTCCGGAATGCCAAGGGGGATGCCCGCGTTTTTCAGAATCTTGTATTTTAATAAATAATACTAATGTAAATAATAATCGGTTTTTAATCACCCCAGCGCCCCCCCCCCCTCCCCCGAAAGGATTGTCATGAAATATCTTTCCCCCTCTCTCTCTCTCACTCTCACTCACTAGCGGAATGGAACGTCTGCCCGAGGAGAAGGGGAAGCTCGCACACTGCTTACCCGCGGCACACCGACGGAGAGCCGCCCAATGCTCGCGCCCCATTGGCCGTTGTTTTCACCCCCATATCTCTGCAGGCATGGCTCCCGCGGGGAACCTCGGGGCGGCGGTCCTTGGTGTCAGCCTGACACCCAGAATGTGAAAGGGGGATAAAGGTATTTGGGATAAAAAGAAATAGAATAAAAGAATAGGAAGAAGAGAGAAGAGGTGAATCTAATTCCCGTTCATATCTCCAACCGGGCCAGGGTTACCCGGAGAAGGTTACCGGGTTCCTGCCCCACGACTCTTGTCTCCGACAACGAGAGCTGGTTAGTCTCATTCATTCATTCACTCATCGTCGCTGCCGTTTCTTATTTCCGCGTACGCTTCCACGCACTTCAACCACATGCACTCCCTGCAAAAATCCGCGAACACGGCGAATGACTCCCTCGACGACACTAGCGCTTGTGCCACCTGGGGCCATGGGCGATTACCAATGATATTCGCGATGCACTCCCGCTGTGGTGCATATATCGGACAGTCCATCACAAAATACTGCACTGTGTCTTCAGCCTGGTCGCACTCGCAGTTGCGTGATTGAGCAAGGCACCGGTCATGAAGATAGGACCGGAATTGCCCATGCCCTGTCAGGACCTGCGAGACCCAGTGGTCGCACTCGACCCATTTATCGTCCAGGCGCGCCGCAGTATCGAGGAAGAACGCGAAGACGTTCCTCCCGGTTGAAGCCCGCTCAAACCTATCCCTCCAGAGATTCCGGATCTCTGACTTGATATTCTCGACGGTCTCGATCGGGCGACCGTTGTGATCCATGCGGGGATTCGCGGGGTCTATATCTACATCACTTATTCTGACCGGAATGCCTTTCTTGGCTTGGTAGCGCGCTGCTCTTTCCCTCAATAAAAGGTCCTCAGGAAGAACTCCTGCCGCTGCGCCGAGTCCTTCGTGTGAGGCCGTCCTATACGCGCCAGTCACCGTCAGCAGCGCGCTCCTCTGTGCGGTACAGAGCTTCCGCCAGTCATGCGGTGTGCACCGGTCCACCCACCCGTGGGCTGCATACGACGCGACAGCTTGGAAAACGCCCTGAAAAACGATTTTGGCCGATCGGTATCGGAGTTCCCAATGCTTGTGCATTAGGGCCGATAGCCGAGTGAAAAGTACCCTAGCTTTTTCTAAGATATGTAACGCATGGGCCCGGACGCGCATGTTCCTATTGAAGTGTACCCCGAGGTACCTCACGCTCTCCCTAAACTTAATCCGTTGCCCGGCAAGCCTAATTTCGGGTGGGCGGCTGTCCAATGCCGGTTTTAGACGCCGGCGTCGTTTTCGCGCCCGATCCCACCTGTACTGCGTCAGCGGCGCTCTCTTCTGCGAATTACATGACAGGACTATCGCCTCTGTCTTGCTCTTCGAGAGTTCGAGCTTCGCTGAAGCGCACCACGCGGCGATGTGGTTTACGACGGCTTGGCCTATCCTCTCTAACTCCTTACGCGAGTCGGCCGATACGACTGCGATAAGGTCGTCCGCGTACGTGACTTCGATTTCGCCGAAGTTCTGTTTGATGCTCTTGAGGAGGACATTGAACATGAGGTTCCAGCAAGCGGGGCCGAGGACTGATCCTTGCGAACAGCCCCGGGTGGCCGCTTTAGAAATCTGTTGGTCGCTCCAGGCGATCTTGACAGTCCGATTATCGAAGTAGCTCCGGAGCACTTCAAAGACTGGAGGACTAGGGGCCACCACACGTTGTCAAAGGCCCCTGAGCTATTGAAGGGGAGTCCAATGACGTACCTCTTGACGTTATCGCGTTCGACTAATTCACGCAACTACCGCGTCTTCCGTGGAGCGTCCAGGCAGAAAACCATATTGACGTCCTGATAATTTGTCCTCGGTAAGGATTTTCACCGTAAGTGTTTAGTTCCAATGTCGTTCATTGGAGCTAACCTAACCTTTCCAAACATGAGGGGTATTGCGACGGAAGTCGGAATATCCCTCTCTATTTCCACGGACGGAGTCTCGGCCTTCTCCGCTCCGGTCGGGCGCACACGTTTGTCTCCGGCGCGTGCGCGGCGACTATTTGGAACTCAAATAGTTCGTTGCGCGTGCGCTTTGGCGCTTCGGGTGTTCTCGGTCTGGGGAATGGTTGGGTCTTCGTCTGGATTCACGTTTTCGGCTCTCTCTCTTCTGGGGAAAACGCCCTGAAAAATTTTTTGGCTCTCTCTTTCTGGGGAAAGTGTGAAGTGAAAGTCGTGTTTTTCGCGGATCCTTTTAATCAAGAGTTATCTTTTATTATCAGTGCAATCCCAAACCAAAGTTGCGATATAATCGAATAAAATTAAAGACGAAACTGTCGTCGTCACTGATACGTGCATATTTCTATAATATCTTATAAATTTATTAATAAAAAATAAACTAAAACTAACCTCCTGGGTAACCCCCAGGATATCATCACGTGAGATTTCTCACAACTATCAAGTGGTACCACACATCGAAATTGGATACCAAATTTAAGATTTGATCCAACGAAACCGATCTGTTTTATCATAATTATATTTTCTAAGTTAAAAGTGTGTATGTGCCAAATTTGTGTGGGCTGCAGCCAAAATAAGATATAAAATAATTAGTGCTAAGTTGTTTATCCTCGGTTACTGTATTAACTATTTAAATATATCTTGGTTTTTTTATGCCGTAACGGCTTTTTCCCAAATCAAAAAAACTGTGTTGATTAATTTTTTATTTTGAACAAACTTTTAAATAACATAACCTCAAGGATCCTATTGCAACTGTCATACCACCTATGGTATGACAGTTTAACTCAAATTATTTCAGTAAGGATCCCGTGCAGGACCTTTTCGAAAAATTTCCCGACAACCGACAAGAGGCAAATGGGACGGTAGGATTTGGGGTCGGACACATCCTTGTGAATTCCTTTGAGGAGAGCACGAAATGTGCCGACTTTCCAAACGGTGGGGAAAATGCCGTGCTTAAAGCAGGCGTTGAAGAGTCTCGTGAAGATGTGAGGAATCCTCATGACCGCGACTTTCAGGACCCTAACCCCCAAAAGGGGGATCCCAATCCTTAAACCAAGTTCGACTCAGGGTCCCCGGGGTCGTCACACCCCGTATGTAAGGGCGGTTTTACCCGCCATTACACCCTCTGCGGGGGCTTCATTCCATACTGTACAATTCAGGAATTTTCTTCGAATATGCCACGAAAAAATATTGTACTTCATAGTAACGTTTCCGGAGTTGCCATTGTTCACTCGCACAGGGTAGGGACACTGAGGAGGTGATTGTGAGATTTGCTTTTATTTTGTTTTTGTTGCTTATATTTGATGAAATCATGATTATATTTGATGGATGTCAAACAATTTTATTTTTAGCAAAATTATTATTAAATGCCGAATTGAATTTAATTAAATACAAGGAGGAGTGTAACCGGAAATGGTGTAATTCATAAACAGACAGCTGACAGAATAAGTGTAAGAACTTAATCTGATCAACTGATGCTTCAATAATTATAATGTCTTACTTGAGTAGAACTACGGAACTAACTTAAAATTAAGTAAAACGTCAATTCTTAGGCGATCCCACGGACCATGGGGAGATTCTACAAGTAAGTGCCCTTTAGCTTCAGCGCTTTTGAAGTATATACTGATTGAATAAAATATTAAACAACATACGCCAATTTAATGAAATTGTCTAACTTCGACAAAAAACCATTGTTTATTTATCTATTTTTTTCATTAGAAATTATTGTACCACGATTTTCCACAAAACTGTAATCAAATTCTTCAATAAGACGACTTTCAATTAGAGGAAATTATTTATTTGTTCATTTATTCAACCGTCCTAATAACATTTGTACTCCACTTCCAAATGATAAATATTCGCAAGGAGAAAGGGTAGCACAAATAAAGACGGGCGCAAGGTCCAGGCTTGAAACCGCTAAGGTTCAGGTAAACAAGGACAAGCAACGAGCAACTACTACAACAAATAAAAATGTAAAAATGGGAACTAAGCTGGACAGCTATTCTACGGCAATGGACTGCGAGGAGCAAAGCCTCAAAAGAGCGAGGAGCGATCTCAGCTCCAGCTCTTGCGATAGTACTAACGCAAAATATAGAGCAACACAAAAAAAGAAGACAACCACGCACTTTGAGAGCGATGGCTCAAGTGAGGAAGAGCCTGAGGTGCCATGCGCTGACCTCGGCATTGATAAAGTGCCGAAGACAGCATACAAGCATCTCGCAAACATCAAAAACGCCCTGGACACCTCAAGTGACCAGGGCAAAAAAGCAGACAGAAGCCTTGACTCTCTAATGGAGATCATCGCTACCCTGACAGCACGATGTGCTAAGTTGCAGGGAAGCGTGGACTCGCTGGGGGAAATCGGGGTAACAACCCACAAAAAAGAGGCGGGCGTTACATACGCCGGTATCGTGCGAAAGCTGACAGTCCCACGGCTGCCAGCTAAAGCATAACCATTGAGGAAGGAACCGGTCCAAACCATTTTCCTCAAACCAAAAAACTCGAAAGAGTTCGAGAACATGGGGCAGGCGAAAAGCCAACTCATAAAGGTGTTAAACCCGGCCACCGAAATGGTACGGATTAAGAACATCCGTACCACCAAATGGGGAATCGTAATAATGACCCCGACAGAAAATGAAGTACAGATGCTTGGTCAGAGTAAAAATCTGACGAAGACCCTCTCGATTGAGGAACCAAAAAAGAGACTCCCAAGGATCATCATATATGATGTTCATGAGGAAATGACTGAGGCTGAGTTGGGCAGCGCTGTCTTCGCACAGAATGATGGGCTAACAGAAAGTAAAGAGCTTTTTGAGAAGTAATTTACTCTCAAATTCAGAACGGGCAAGAATGGTGGTAAAACCACGGACTGGGTTGCGGAGGTAACTCCGCAAATGAGAAATAAAATATTAGCGAAACAGCGTCTCTATATACAATATTCGTGGCATATTCGAAGAAAATCCCTGAATTCTACAGTATAAAATGAAGCCATTTTATCGGACAGTACGTTTTCCTATAAATTTCATCTCCCTACGATTTATTACAAATTGATTATTATTGTTACGAATTCGAAAGTATTGTTATATCCAGTGAGGAATAAAGACGACACAGGTTGGTAAATATTTGGGGCGGTTTATTAATTACAAGAACTATTAGGATGTGTCATGTAAGAGCTCCGAAGAAAGACACACCAAGCCTAATGTTATCCAAAAGACAGTCATTCTTGTTACCAAATTCAGATGATAGACAAATGAATGATATTCGAAGGGGGACACGTAACACTACTCCCCTCCGTAAAAAGATCGCCGCTCCGACAATCACACCAGGGACTATTTGAGGTATTAAAACTCAAGGATTTGTTGATTTGATTTATGATAAACTGGAAAATTTAAGTGTTGCAAGATCCCACATAGGGAGGGCCCCAGTCTGTTCTTTAGCTAAAACCTCCCAGAAATCAACACTAAAGAACAGCCGATTTATATTTGTTTGACTCTATACAATAATAATTTATCAACAGTATTTGCTATAATTTTCAATGTGTTATTTTGAGCTAGAGGAATAATGTGTTCTTAATTGACTCATTCATTAAGGGTGTGAATGTCAGTATTTGAGTCAAACTTTCATTCTTCATTTTCTGTAACAGCAGAATGGTTCACTTGAAAATTTCCATTATAGGTACAGTGTCTGAAAACAACTCAACACAGAGATTTCCTCAAATTAGAACAGAAAAAAACATTTAAATGAGAATATCATTCAATGAAAATAACAAGCAACTACTTTTCCAAACTACTTGTCTGTAGACAACTACTAGCAACTAGTTTATAAGCAACTACCAAAAATTCAAACTTCTCAAGATTGCAGTTTTTCGAAAGTTTTCGAAATTGTTACATGCATTCAGCAAAAATAAGCGTATATTATTCGTCATGACACATACACACATCCATTCATCCTGAAATAAATCAAAGGTGATAGAGTAAGGTGAAACAGGTAAAAATAAATAATCAGGCCAGTCTGCTACGACAGACACAAGTAATCAGGCCCGTCTGCTACAACAGACACAAGTAATCAGAGTCTATTCATCTTCCTTTCTCCTACTCTCGGCGTCCCGAGAGACTCCCTCCTCGGCATCCCGAGGAGTTAAACCTCGAGGACCTTCCTGGCCACGTTAGCAAAAAGTCAGTTTTATGCACTGGACTTGTTAACAGGGTTCAGACAGAATATTATAGAACACCTATTTCAATTTCCCAAATCATCTCCTAAGAATTCATCAACTTTCCAAATTTTATTATTCTTTTCTTTTTTTTTCTTTCTTTTTTCTTTTTTTTTTCTTTTTTAATCATCATAATGAATAAGTCAATAATGTGAATAATTAATGAATAAGGTCGTAATAGGCCTGATGGTAAATGTATATTCTCGCCCCCCTCACAAGAATCATTGGAAATGGGCTGAAGGATTCAATTTTTGCGTAAAAAATGAGATGCCCAGGTGGGATTTGAACCCACACCTCCAGATGTCCGGTCTGTCGCTCTAACCAATTGAGCTACCGAGTGTCTCCGTCTCTTCCCTCAAATTTCTCGTCCTTTAGACTCATTTCCCGCCGCCTACCATCCTTAGGCATAAATTCAAATATTGAATTTCTGTGTGGGGGTTATTCTAGACATTTACTTTTTAAGTTTAGCACGTAGCAATTTCTGTATTCGATAAACAACATCATTGATTTTGGTCCTAATGGTATAAGGTCCATTCCAATCGCTTTGTAATTTCGGTGATTTACCGTTGGTTCTTCCGGGGTAAAAAAGCCAAACTTTCTCACCGACCTCATACGCAAGCATTCGTGCTTTATCGTCATAATGACTCTTCCTTTTTTGGCTTATGAGAATTAAATTATTTCTAACTACATCATGAACATCATTGAGTTTTGCTCTCAATTCAGTTACGAACTCTGGAATGGTATCGATGGCGGAATTATCACGTGGAACGGAACCTCTAATTAAATCTAACGGTAAGGTAAGTTCGCGTCCCGGCATTAGCATTGCTGGTGAATACTCCGTAGTCTGGTGTTTGGCATAACGATATGCTAATAAGAACATTGGAATCCATTTATCCTAATCTCTCTGATTATCTGCTACGAACTTAGCAACATAATTCAAGATGGTTCGATTCAACCGTTCCACCAAACCGTTTGACTGAGATCTCAAAGGTGTTGTTCTCGTCTTCTTGACCCCAAGCAATTTCATTACCTCTCGGAAAATTTCGGATTCAAAGTTTCTACCTTGATCAGAATGTATTTCCAAAAGTATACCATAAGGAGAGAAAACATGCGTTACTAGAGCCTTAGCGACAGTTGTTGTCTGATGATTAGGAACAGGAATTGCTTCAGGCCATCGGGTGCAGTAGGCTGTCACAACAAGCACGTAGCGGTTCCCTTCAGCTGATTTTGGTAGGGGACCGAGGATGTCGACGGCAAATGGAACGGCAAATGGCCTCTCGAATGGACTTCCAACGTTGTATATCTGAAGCTCAGCCTTGCCGCATCGTTTGGGACCATTCTTGGTGAAACATGTTGAACAATTTCTGCACCAGTTCTCAACATCAACTTTGCAAGTGGTCCAATATAAGTTTTCTCGAATTTTGACCAGCGTTTTATTCATTCCGAAATGTCCACCGATTGGAGAGTCATGGGCTGTATTACGAATTCGCGAAATTGGGCTTCTTCTAACGATCAATTGCAATCGAGTTGAAGTGTGACTTGTAGATTCCCAGCGTCAATACAATTTGCCTTCGAGGAGCTCTAGTGAATCCCAGTAAAGAAGATAAAGTTTTGTCTCCCCACCCAAATGTGATATGTCTTTCCAATCTGGACGACGTCTATCCTCTTTGGCTCTGATGATGACAGACAACACAGGGTCTTCTAGCTGGAGCTTACGCCAATCCAAATCTTCTGGTTGGCAAACTGTACGATAAACTCGTGACGACAATTCCTCATTTCGCTGGTTCGCTTTTTCACATTTCTTACAGTGGCACGGCCAACTCATGATTTATATGGTGAGGTGATAAAGAACAAAGAATTTGACAAATTAATGAAATGGGCAATTTTGTGAGCAAGAAATGCTCATGTTCATGCTGATGCTGAAATCATTTAAATATAATTTCTGTGATTTTAATTTATGACGGGAATCCAACAAAATTTGGCGACGAGGATCAAGATTGGTTCAACAGTCATGTAAAAACCAGTGTACTTAACGAAAATAAAACATTTTTCAACCTGGACACAAGTGACAAGTGTTATAAAATTGGACCACCACCGACATCTCTACAAGGACAGACGACCAGGATTGGCTTCTCATCTGGAATTAGCACCCCCAGCACCAGCCGGTAGATTGTCCGACAGTATCAACAACTGTAAGTACTGACACTTACACATCTTGTATTCATTTGCGAAAGAGATTATCCTCAAAAACATCAAAAAAATCCTAAATTTTCACAATGGTCAACGACGATCTCCTCAATCTTCCTAACACTTCGCATCAAAATGATCAAAATTTGCAAAGCAATCAGCTGCAACTCGCGGGACAACTCACACTCGATTTTCTTATTAAATTAATTCCAGACACATTTGATGGTAACCGATTACAAGTTACTAGCTTCGTGAAACAAGTTGATGGGGTTTTTGAGATCGCGACAGAAATCCAGAAAATCCCGTTATTGATATATGTTAAAAGTAAATTCACGGGAAAAGCTATAGAGCAGATTGATATTCACTATAACCTCACGACATGGCCAGAAATATCTATATTGAGTCGTAATATCAATTCTTTCTTGATATTGTGTCTCATTAGAATCATGAATTTCATTGCTGGAACATCTCTGTCTTAAATTTCCCACTCATCTCCGATCATTTGCGCTAAACGCCATAATTTTCATATTTTAATGTATTGTGATAAAATCATTTCCACTACACTAAAATTCCTAATCCCATGTCGCTATGTACCTAGTTCCCATGACCATCATCAGCGTCCCAGGGGATCTAGACCCTTCCCGAAGTTTATGAGTCCCAATATTTGGAGTCCCAATATTTCTTTTACACGGAGAAAAAAATCTGGTAAAAATTATAGAGAGATTCGGGATAAAAATTACCATGTGGCAGAGTAATTGTGTAGCATTTCGTCGATGGGTTAAAAAGTATTAAGTGTCAAATAAAAATTGCAATTGCAGAAATAAAATCAGTCAGGCCAGCAGGAATAAAAATTACCATGCCAGCATAGTAAAATTTCTTACCCGGGAATTCAATTTTCATTAGGCGCTGGATCATTTTTGACCTTGATCGCCTAATATTTTTTCCTGGATTAATTTCTTTTTTTTTTGGTCCGTTAACTTCTTTTCTCAAATTACAATCAATTTTAAATAATGTTCGAGTACATATCGAAGATTGTTTATGAAACATTTATTTTTATTGAATTGTCAAAGTCCCATACATTCAAAAATAACTTATGATTATTCTTATTAAAAGTCAAAACCAATTTCTTACAAAAAATTTACCTTGGAGCGTCTTAACTAAATTCGTCACTCTACATCCATTTAAATCGATAGAGCGAAGAATATCCATAATATATTGTTCACTGCAGAGTGCAAACGATTTGTTGTGTTCATCAAGAAACACATAAATGAATTTTTTTACAATGAAGAAAAACTTATTATCCTTGATAATGATATGTTGTATATCGTAAAAATCAGGCCCATCTTCTCCAGGAACTACGCAGATATGCCCAATTTGAATGTGGGTGCCACGGAAAATTATTTTTTTGATCAATTGGACTTTTGAATTGAGCGACTTATTACAGAAAGGTTCAAGATTTAGTAACTCACTGATGCCAACGAATCCTCCTACTTCTCTCTCTTCGACTTTGTCTGCGTCATGAATCAGTTCAGAGGGTGTTTCTTTTTTCAAAAATCTATAATTAAGTTGGAGCTGATGCTTAATGGCTATGATCCTGCAAATATTTACCCGACAGATTGCGGTCCGAGACGTAATCTTTCCGTCTCTGTGCTTCGCTTCACACCTGATCGTGCCAATTTTCCACAGAGGGCCGCATAAGCGAAGTACTTGTGGGTAATGCAAAAGGAAGTGGTCTTTGGGTTTCATAGAATTGGGGAATATCGAAGTTAACAATGTCAAATATTGAGTTATTTTTACCCCGAGGATTTGGTCAGAACCGTAAGGAAGATCATAGCTCGTTACGATGTCAATTAGGTCTTTCATTTCTAGAAGCAATTGCCAGACCAGTTCATCATCAGTAATCAGATGACCAATCATTAGGGGTAAGGAACGGACTAGAGTGAGCATCTCAGAGGCAGACAATGTAATACTTTGTTTTTTTAAGTGGCCAGGCGTGATTTCTGGGGGTTTGTTCGTGATTATACCGTAATCAAATGCGCGTATGAGATTGTTTAATTGAATTAAAGTGAATTTTTTATGTTTTATCTAGTAATGGACAATGAGAGCGATGTCATAACGACATATTCCTTCCAACAGATCATGTACGACGTCCACATATAGATTGACGAGAGGGTGAAAACCGCCTACACCATACAAAACGGATTCTCCCTCGATACCGGTAGTTTTCTTATCGTTTTTTGCAACATCAAAATCATACGTTTGTTTCGAGCGCAGTTTACAGTCATTTTCATTGAAAATTTGATTTATATCCGTCTTGTTGGTCAGACAAAATCGACAGAATTTAGCTTGACTGAATGCTTCTGTAAAGCCCATCATGTAGTGCACACCTAAATTATCGCCACTAACTAAAGCTAGCCTGAAATAAATCGTGTACTGATTGGTTCCGGAAGACACATTAATCCCTACAGTCTCTAAAAATGCTAATTCTGTTTTAATTTTGGAAAAAATGATTTTATCCTGGAAATATTTCCGATCTAGCGAGTTGAATAAACCCATTAGGAAAATATTTTCAACTTTTGATGCAAAACGAGGTGGTAAGCACGGTATCAAAGCATAAATGGCACCGCATTTCGAAATCCCTCGATGAGAACCTAAGGGATTGTTGTTCTCATAATCATCAAAATAAATTATGAGAGGAAAAACTATTGTGTTCCCATCATTAGCACTCAATTTTTTCCAAAGTTCTCCCTGAATGAAATTGGAGAAAATCGATGTCTGATGTTTTAGTCTTTCCATATAATCCATTGTCTCCTGTAGAACGTTAGGCAGCTCAAAGACGAGTTTTAACACGGAACTTAAGGGTATGAATTGCGCTGTTGTCGGGTGCATCACCAATTTGTGACGATTTCTTCTTCGGAAAAATTCATCTCTTTGACCTAATGAGTACGCTATGGGAGGGATGAATGTATTTCGATTCTCAAAATTTTGGAAGCACATGTGCTCTGATCTGAGGTTAATGAAAGAGTCCTCGCGCTTTTGAAAAACCTCCTCGATTTTCTGCCTAATAGTTACATCTTCATTCGAAATAGAATTTAACAAATCAGTCTTCAATTTGTTAACTTCACACTCCACGAAAGTTGCCGTTTCATTTATTACTTCAAGTGACCTATTTCTGCTAACATCGGGGTAATGCAAAAATTTAGCGGCGAGCATCACAGCAGAATTTGAATTATTAGGGAATTGTCCTGATCTGACTGTTTCGATCACATTTTCTGGGTCTGAACTAATGGGTTCAACTACAGCTGCTTCTACCTCATGAAGCACAGCTTCATTTTGAATTAACAAATTTTTCCCCTGCCCTATCAATCGTTCTTTTTTCCTGATTTTAATCACGTCAGGATTTGAATGTTTATTGTAAATATGACATCGGAGTGACCCTATAGTCGTGAACGTCCTGAGACAGTTTGCGGAGCCACATCTAAATTTCGTCAACGCAGGATGAATTAATTTCAAATGATGTAAATATTTTTTACATTCGAAACCGCTCAACTTCCATATATCACAGTACAATCTCTCGTGCGTATCCATGTTCTTATCGTATGACACACGAGACAAATAAAAGCGAGAATCAAGAGAAACCAACTTCAGACACTAAGTTTAGGATTACAAGTTATTCGGTGCTTCGTTCTCGTTATTTCTGGCAAGCCAACTTGAAATTTTACCTATCAGTACCAGTGTTTCTCTGCTGAATTTGTCTTTGGGGCGATGAATGTCGTAAAAAGCCTTCTGAAGAAACATCCAGACGCAAGATGAACGCACTGGATATGAGCATTTCAGGGCAAGGAACATTTTCAGAGTAACATCAATCGCGTGCAAAACTGAATCCACAGTGTAGATCGTTGGATTGTCCACTGTGTCATTAATGTACACATAAATACTTTCTATATTGGCTAGGGGACCCACGATGACTGGCAACGGCTGAAGAGTCAAGCTTGTAGCGCGGATAATTCCCAACTGTCGTTCTATAGCTGGCTGAATATCGTCTGGCGTCTGAAAAGAATAACGTTTCAACAGACTCGCACAAAACAATTATGAAATCGATAGTTACCTCAACGTGGAGTATAAAAGAGTCTTGTTTTTCTCGGATCCGAAATCATCCAACTTCACGACAACTGCAGAGGTTATACCAACACCCAGATCCTTGAAACGAGGAGCCAGTATTATAGGAACATCACCCAGAGTTCCAACATCAACCTCCTTCCAAATCTGGATTGTGAAGAAAACGAAGAAAATCCTCCAGTTCCAACTCATCAGAAGACGATACAACTGACCAACATAGACATAAATGATCTAACAATTACGAACAAGAAGCTTGAAGAGATCAACAATATCTTATCATCAAAGCTCAATCAACCGCCGACTAGTCCACAGACATCTTGGCTCAGAATGACCCTCAGTGTATTTGGTTTAATAATGTTCATCATGACCACCTGCTCTTGCTGCCGAAGCTATAATGGTCTTGAACTCTTCAAACGATTTTGTTCAACCATAGCAAATCCACGTACAGAATCTCTTGTGCCAGTAATACCAAATTATGTGAATTGCAACGTAGATTCCGATATTCACCTGGAGCCCTTGCTGCCATCATCACCAGAAGTCACCTTCAACCGTAGTAGATCTTTACCGCCAATCATCGAGAGAAACCCAGGAACTACCGATGAATCGAATTACAAACCTACACTCCAGCTGAGGCGTTCCAACCGCATCAGAACCAGAAGGAGTACTACCCCCTTATAAAAACATTTGATACTCCGTTTTATTTAGACTTTAGAATTAAAAATTTAGAATTCAGATCCTTTAATGTATTTTGTATTCCAATTATGAATTTTAGTATAAAAATTTTCAGACTTTTTTTTTTCTCTATTGAAATAAGTTTAATTATAGGTTACAAAAACTGAACAACCAGATAACGAGAAATTGAAATTTAGATTAAGTTACAACGGATTTTTAATATTCATATATATATGGACTCAATTAATTTTTATGATTGTAAATGATATTTGCAATCTTAAATGGAGAGGTGTTGTATACCCCTATATTTCGCTTTATATTTTACATTAATATTTCTGCTTCCCATTCGCCTTTCCTAAAAGATTCCCAATTATTGCTCAGGGTTTCCCCCAATTACCTCTGGCCAAACTCTTAATCCCACCATAAACCCTGGCGCCACTACAAATTTTCCACATTTCTCATTTACAAAAGGCTAGCATCTGCATGTCCAAAAAATAGTTATGCGGTCCTCCATCCCCTCCATTTTCTCCTTGTGTCCTCAGATGAGGGACTGAGTACTCTAACATTATTCTTCTTAATCAGTAAGATTCCGAATTTCACCGAGAGCACTGAGTCCACTCTAAGATCAGAAATCTCTTCGAATACATGAATATCTGTTATCACAATATTTACACGTTGAGTGAATTTCCTAATAAATATCTGTTTTTATTTAAATATAACTTCTGTGTTTTTAATTTATTATGGGAATCCAACATTGACGTGAATTTGAAACTTGACATTTATGCTGAACTATTTTCTTCACACTTGAGGAATGTTTTTTGCTCCCTTTGTCCATTGTATGCTGGAATAATATTTTATAATATATAAATCAAATTAAATTACGCAATTTGAATCTCGTGGTGATTCATGCAACACACGCGCCCCCCGATCTCTCGAGATGTCAGGACATCACAAAAATCAAGAAACGAGCACTAAGTCAGCAATGTTTACGAAAAAAAACAGTAGGGGCATAATCGAAGACTTGGCGCGGTTGAGAGGATCAAGACAACGAGACTGGCTGAGGAAGGCTGCGATTAAATGGATCAAATATTGCTCTATAACCCAAATGGCGGCCAAGATAATTGCGAGGAGGAAAAACCATCCGAAGCCACCGGTCATTCTGCTCAAAATGTATCGTTGGTGTTCTACGTAGATTTTCATTATATTTACTGTCCCTGTCCCCATCAACGCGGATATTATGTTGTAAACGTTATTTTTCCTCATTGGTTTGCATTTCATATTTTATGTAAAGCAATCACAGTAATGCGTCAGCTCACAATAATCTCCCTCTCATTGTTCATATATTTTGTTCTTCTTTCAATGAAAAAAATATTGAAGTGAATTGTTTGCAACACAAGAAGGTAACTAATTTGCGAATTTGAGCATTTAATTTTTTTAAATAAAAATCAGAACAGCTTGCAGTGCTCATATTCGGCATTATCTCACTAAGAATCACTTGTTTAATGGCCCGGAAAGTGGAAGGACAGTAACGGTACCATCTTTTAAGATTTCTGGGAATTCGAATTTCAAACATGTTGTATTCTGTTTCTTAAGAAAATTTTTTCATGTTCCGGCCTATAATTGGAATATTCTTCGATTTAAATTAGTCAACTACAATATTAAAAAGTTGTTGTACCCCTGTTTGAAGCTTTCGGGAGGAAAAGAGTGAGAAATTTGTGGAATTAAACGAATGTTTCTATTACTTTATATAATTATTAGCATCTTCCTCGCCTTAAATTGAATCACATAATATGGAACATACAATATGAAAAATTGAATAGTGAATTTCATACTTTGGCGCAAGACCTGCTAGATAGATTCCTTAAATAATTCAAAAGGCTTTTCTCTTCATCAGTGGCATTTACAACCGGGACGAGCGGGTCGCCCATCCGGGCAAATCAGCTGGCAATTCAAGGTAGAGGCCAGGGTACCATCTACAATTACGTTTACGGTTGATTTATACTACATAGCTGACATAATTGCCAGAAATATCTACAGAATACAAATATTAATCACTTACATCCCAATTCAGCTAAGAGTATGGCAGCCATTATAAGGAATAGCAGAAATTGATAAATTTCCATTTTTTCAGAGGACAAAACTTGACTATATAGCTATCGTGAGGCGCCTTTAAATACCCACAGTAAATGTATGTAAATATACAGACGTTGAGTTTTTCCTTGTTCTCCGCAATCAGCAGATATTGCTTACTTAATGGTGTTATGCACTTACATATCTAAATGCTAATTATTAGTAGCAAACCTCAACTAAACTCCCACCATCCTCTAGTACCTTCCCCAATAAAACATGGACCGGACTTTATTCCGGAAATCCTCTACGTTTTCCCCCAATAAAGCTTATGGACCATCCCAAGATGATTTTCAAGACTCTTCCCCATTTAACTCTTTCCCTCCCTCCCCCCCACATCATTGAACTCCCATTCCTTAGTACAAAGTATCCCCTCTAAAAGACCAACATTTTTCCTCAGTTTCCATTCGGCATTACTTTAAGTAACTTGTTACGTCGTTGGCCGTTCGTAACTGGATGGCGTTGCGCTCCTGGCGTGGAATTTGAATTCCAGTATGTCCCGTTTAATTCCATTAATAATTTAATTATTTTATTCTTATTACCGACTGTAATGGTTGGGCGAGTGCGGTGTTGCTCCGGCGATCATCGATGCTAAGCAGCGTTTCGCTGGGACACTACTTGGATGGGTGACCGTTTAGGAACACCGTTCGCTCGCTCAAAAATTACTGCGCGGAAGGCACGGGTGTGGAGACCCAGTGTACCCTTCTAGTCAGTGTGACGGAAGGGTACACTGGGACCCTGCACTATCGGCCGACTGTACGGTAGAGGTTTTCCATGGTTTCCCTCTACTCATGTGCAAATGCAGTACAGTTGGGGAAAAAAGTCGGTCCCATGGCACCGCAGGGGAAGGGAACAGAAATGTAAAGGAAGAAGAGAGGAGGAAAGGCTAAAGAGAGGCGGGAGAAGATGTAAAACAAAGCGAAACGTTTGTAACATCAAAAGGAAAAAACAATACAATACAATATTTTATTCTTATTGATACTGGATGGCTGAACATGTGTGCTCTGGCTGACAATGGGGTCGCTTCTAAAATTCAATAACAGAGAGCTTATTCATGAAAAAAAAATAGAATCGTTTTCCACCCCGAAGGGAAGAAAACGTATATTTAAAGTCTTGCAGAGGCTTGCCCCTTTGGTGATTACCTCGTCCCCCCCTCGCATGTGTGTGTGCCCCAACATATACCAAATCCATACCTTGAGAGCCTCTATGAGGGAAAAGGGTACCCTGAAGTGAGTTTCGTGTGCGGCTAGTGCGGATGGTCCGTTATTTCTTCAGTATTTCCTCCGAATCGTGAAGAATGGGTAAGGCATTCTCATGGTTCCGGTGAGGACTAGCCCTCACTCGGGTCAAGCCTCGGCAAGACCTAAAATATACGTTTTCTTCCCTTCGGGGTGGAAAACGATTCTATTTTATGTCTGTGCCTTCGGCTTGACCCTTTGGAGAAATGTTTATAATCTGCCGGCACCTGAAAGTGTACTGTGACTAATAGTATTCAAGAATAAATTTTTTAATTCTTAAACTCAAAGTAAAATACATAAACTCCAGATTCAGACTGGTTTAAAGCTGTTAATTAAAGAAATTTTTGGTTTGGAAATTTTCGACTTATCTACTTGTTTGTAATAATGGTTGAAGAAATTAATAGGTCCTCTCCAGTTGCCTCTTTTTAGCAATTCATCCAAATCCATCTTCCCCCGATAGTTATTTGATGCTACCGCGGATCTGATTGAACCTGGACTATCTGTAATCTCAGCTTCTTTAAAAACATTTTTAATCCGTCCAGCAATAATTGTTCGTGATGCAGCTCCTACTACTCCTCTCGTTGTGATGAACAGTTGTGACAAATTTTCGCGAGCTTTACGCCTTTCAGCTGATAATGCGATGAGCAATTTGATCCATCCCACTAGATCGAAAATGAGATCTGGTGATTTGGAAACTTTCCAGCTCGATTGGCGATGATTGATACTATCCGTCTTGGAACCAAACTCTGGCCAGAAGATGATTTCATCGTCCTGCATCACACAATTCTCTGGATTAATTAAAAGGAGAGTAAGATCGTGAATTCTTCTTCCCGATGCCAGTAATAATTGGAGGGTCGTGAATCGTGAAACCTCATAAATGCTATTAATATCTGGAGAATTCTGAGAGATCCAGTCTGTTAAAGATTCTACATTCCAAATAACCTTGGCTGATTTTGAGTTCTTTGCCCTCTGAACTCCGGCGGCTTTTAGAACTGACTTTACCAGAGGATGGGAACTCAAGCTGGTTGCACCATCCGGCTTATTGAGTGAGCAAATCACTGACTTATGGTTCAAGATTGAACTATGAGCCAATTTCTTCTTGGAGAATAGAAAATTCGAATATGTTACCGAGTGATGAGCAGTTGGCTCATTTGATCGAACCTTATTTTCCCTGCACCAAGACCTCCATTGATTCCATCCGGATGAGTAAGTTTTCCATGTTGAGTCCCTCCACACCGAACTTACCAGCTCAACCTCTGGGTGGTATAAGCCTCTCACGAGGTTAACCCACCCCGTACCTTCCAGACCTCTAAAACTAGGTCCTCGGTATTTTGTGGAGGAAGGCCCGTGACCATGTCTATCAGATGGTTCTTGAGGTTTTGAAGTTGAAACGGGGCGGCTAGACTCGGTTTTTTGAGGACTCCTCTCCAGAACGTCTTTTCCCACCTTGGAGTGACCAGTAGGAATGTCCCTCTCGCTGAATTGAGGTGTTGCAGTAATTCGGGAATGAGGGGAAGAGGAGGAAATATCTAGGCCACCTCTACGTCCCAAGTCATGCTGAAGGCATTTATATATAGAGCCTCTTGATCTTCTGCTTGCATCGAGACATATGTCGGAACTATCCTGGAGCGAGATGTCGCAAATAAATCGATCTGAGGTGTTCCCCATTTTTCGAAGACCCTCTGTAGAATCTCGGGACTAAGGTGCCAATCCGGAACTGGGAGATTTCGGGACAGTCTGTCTGCCACTGTGTTGAACTTTCCCGGTAGGAAAAATGGGATGAGATGAATCTCGTTCTGGTCCAGCAAGGTTAACAGCTCTTTCACTAAGTTTAATAGTATCTGTGAGCGCGTTCCCCCTTGATTCCTGATGTACGCTATAGTGGTCCTGTTGTCTGTTTGTAGCATTACCGACTTGCTCTTCAGGTGGTCCTTGAACATCTGGATTGCCAGTAGTACAGTGTAAAGTTCCTTGCGATTGATGTGCCATTCTAATTGATCCGGAGTCCATGGTCCCGCTTGAACCCATTGATCCAGCTGGAATCCCCATCCCGTCTCGGATGCATCTGTTGTGCTCGAAAAATCGGACTTGTTTGGTGAACGTTTTGTTTCCACCAGAAGCAATCTAGGCTGCTCAAGTGGAGTAGAGGGAATTTCTTGTTTGGTGCGACTTTTGACAGGTGACGACATCCTCGTTGAAGCTGTCATGAGAAGAGTCTTCCCAGACGAGTAACCAATGTTGCGAAATTTAACATTCCGAGAAAGGAACTTCCCAATTTCCAGCTCCAGACCCTTGACGTCAGGAGCTTTTCTATGAGTCGAATAATTCGAGATTTCTTGTCTTCGGGGAGCACCATCACGTTCCGCTCGGTGTGCCACAAGATGCCCAAGAACTCGATTTGATGTGACGAGAATATTACCGACTTCTCGGTGTTGATTGTCCACCTCAATGAACGTAGGAGCTTCATCCCAAAAAGGAACTGGTTTCCAGGGTCCCGGCATCTTGAAGAGCGAAAAGAAAATCGTCTAGGTAGACTAGAACTCAGATTCCCTGCTGTCGAAAGAGATCTGCTATCCAGTTGCTTATTCTGTAAAAGGTTAAAGGGGCTGTCGACAGGCCGAATGGTAGACATGCCACGTTGTATAGCTGATTTTGGAAGGACAGACAGAGATATCTGCGATGGGAATTTTTGATTGGCACATAAAGATATGCTTGTGACAGGCCTATTTTCGCCAAAAAATCGTTTTTCTGAAGAAATGATGGGACTCTGCGCTGACTTATTAACCGAAATTTTGATGAAGATAATCGTTTAAGCAACGAAGATTGAAAATTTGTCGAAATGTTCCATTTGATTTTGGGAACAGGAACATCGGTGATATGAAGCCTGTCTCTCAATTTGCTCTTTCTATTATTCTCTGAGGGAGCATTGTGTTTATTTCCCTCGACATTTGAGATGATTCTCTCGTGGCGTATTTCATGATACTTTGGCTTGTGAGGAGAATTGTTGGGGGTGTTCTTGCAAACGGAATCGAATAGCCTTGTAGGATGCTTATAATATATTTTGGAGCCTTGAACTTTTTCCATTGAGAAATGAAGCATCTCAGTTGACCTCCCTCGAACTGATAGTCAGGTCCTTTGAAAACTGCGATTTCTCTTTCTTGAGGAATCTTCTTTTATTGGTCTAGAGTTGTACTTTCCATCTTTGGATGGGGGGAACACTCGTCGGGGTTGACCAGATGATGATTTGCTCGACTGCTTTAAAAGGCGAGGCTGAGAAGAGCTTTTTGCCCTTGGTTGAAATTTCGAATGGCCATTACTGGACTCACTGTCACGAAAGGGCTGTTTCTCCTGAAAAAGTACCTTCTGAATACCCTCCTGTTGTTCCAAAAACTCTAATAGTAATTTTTCGTCAAACAAATGCGACTCAGATGGAGGTATCTCTAAGAGCTTTAGAGCCTGATGATGATTTCTTGGTTTGAAATAACCCCTCCTTCTTTCAATGAGTTCTGCTCTACGAGCACATAGAAAGTGTAGGAAGTCACCAGAGACTGATTTTACTGATGAATCCCCAAGAAAAGCCTCCTTGATGTCTTCGCTTATCTGGGGATGCTTGGTTATCAGCGATTTAACGGCCAATGATAACTTTTGACGTTGTAGTAGGAGACCATGAGAAATAGTACCAGCCATTGCATCCGATCTGGCTAAAAACGAGGAACTGAATACTTTGGGGGCACAGAATCCCAATTGGCTATTCACCTTCAGACTGTCAAATACCGGGGAAGCTTGTAACTTTTTCTGGACCTCTTTATATCTTATTTGTTCCAGGAGGGAGAGCCCAACTTCTGAGAATTGATTCCCTGAGTTTTAATTTCCGGATCCGGGGCTGGGATGAGGGGGTCACATTCTTTTACTTGGGGAACCAATGCTAGATCGAAATCCATGAAGGTTGCAGGCGTGTCATCATCTTGGGGCGTCTCCCTTGGACTGTCTACGAAAAATTGACCCTCGTGATCCTCCTCCTCCTCGGCCGTACTCAGATCCTCCTTGTGATGGGGATGTTCTGAATTTTTCATTCCGTTTGGCTTTTGGTTCTTCGATCACCTCCTCCACTATTGATTCTTCCCTCTCATTGTCTTTTCCCTCACCTTTGAGCATTTGATCTGCAGCACTTCGAGAAATGAATCGATGACTCACAGGTTTGAGCAAGTCAAGGAATGACTGCGCAGCCGAGGAAGAGCCTCGTATCTGCTTAACCAAAGCCGGCGGGCTTATACCTAGAGCTCTACAGAATGACCACCCCAACATCCAGAGTTTAATTTCCTCATAAGATTGTTCGCCGAGGCTTGAATCCTCAGGCATAAACATTTTTGTCAATTCGATCGTTGAGAGAGCAAACCGTATCTTGGATAGGACATCATCTCTAACCTTATTTGTTTCACCAAAAATATCTGTTGTAGAAAAATTAAGAATTTTTTGTTCCAGCCATCCGTCGGGAAGACTGGCTTTAGCTAAAGCTTTTATTTGGTCCTAGATTGCATCCGCTTCATCCGGATCCGCTGCTTCGCCTAAAAGCTCTTTTAATCTGACCGATGGTACTGACGTCATTTGAAATGAATTTAATAAGAGGAACAGTAGGTTAGAGGATGACGTTCGAGAAACCTCTACGAACCAGACCAGAATTAGGTTAGGGACTAGGAAAGTCTAACTATATTTGCCAAATTATGAGTTCGAGAGAATGTCTGCGAACAGAGTGCACGGTAAGTTAAGGGCGCAGTGAAACCAGCAGCCTGACGGTGTTTCTTCCGTGTATGTGTGCTCGAGAGAGAATGTCTACAAGCCATGTCCCTTAGGATGATCTGATCCAAGAGTAAAAGTCGAGGCGAAGCCTGCGACTCCCCAGTTGCCTTTTCAGGACATTTTGCTCGGAGGAACCTCCACGAGCGGCAAACAGGGTAAAAATCGAGGCGGAGCCTGCGATTCCTCCGTTGCTATTTCACTTGTCATTTTAAAAAAAAATGGCTATCCCGTAATAGACGACTGGTCTCGACTGTTTTCATCCGCCTAGTACCCTAATCCCTGTAAAATAACTGTATGATTTATAGTGAGGTTCCGGGATAGTTTGGGCCAGATGGTATGGTGGGTGGGGAAGTTCCGGAGATGTCGAATAATTGGCACTGGGTGTGATGAATGTCTTCTTTATTCTTCTTTAAAGTAATTACACAATGTGCACTCCGAGATGTTAAGTATATTCGTTATTTGAATGGACTGTATTTCCGAATGTTTGGTTGCCGATCTAACCCCGTTGGTTATCCGATGGTAGCCAATAATTCCCCGATGGAATTTCCGTAAGACACACCGTATGTCTTTGCCGAATGCTAGCTGATGGCGTACTGACCATCGTAACGATCCCGAGATCGATCGTGACCTCTCGTTACGATGGTCAAGGGTGATTGGCCGAGGTCATCCGGTTGGTCATCCTGACTTTTGACCGCGGGATTTTAAACAATAACTGTTTAAAATCCCGCGGTCAAAAGTCGGGATCCAATCGGCAGAGTGGAGGAACTGGAAGAATTGATGCTCATCATCGATAGGCTTCGGGTTTGCTCAGGGTGCCAACTCCAGAATGAATTAAAACAGACAAATTGTGATTTTATTCATATGGATGTGAAAGGGACATGGCGCCACAACCGTTGTCATCTCTTAATAGCTGATGGTATCAGTATTAAGTGTGAAGCTTGTCGGAAAATTAAAAAAATTGTAACGCAGAAAATTCGTCGGGCGGTTAACCGCGCCGAGGACAAAAGAATTAGAATTGTTCTGTCTCCAAAGAAGAAATTGGCATTTTCCAGGTTGAAAACGAAATTAAATTCTTCACGAAAGGCTACAAGTCGAGCATCTGCGCAGGTTGCATATTATAAACGAGAGCTTGATGCTTGCTGCCTAAGATTACGACGGTTTCGGGATTGTGATATCACGTTTTATGAAGAGAAAGGTCGTCTGACGAAGAATGAGACAACTACGTTAAGGGAAATATTGAGTGCTGCGAAGAAAAAAAGTCCGAGTGGCAGACGATATACGGAGGAATGGATTTTGCTGTGCATGTTATTCCATATGCGTTCCCCGTCAGGATACTCATTCGTCTGCTCACACAGGGTCCTACCTATTCCTTCTGTTCGGACAATCCGACGATATTTGTCTGACATAACCGCGTCTTGTGGGTTTGATCCGGAATTTTTCGAAGTCCTCAGACTTATGCTGGCTGGGAAGGAAGAAAAAGATAAACACGGCATTCTCCTCCTCGATGAAGTCTATGCCAGAGAAAGTTTAGACATTAATAGCAGGACGATGACGTTCACAGGCTTGGTCGATTTCGGTAAAGATGGTCATGAGGAGGCTGTGAATTTTGATAAGAAAGCCAATCGGGCACTTGTTTTTATGTTCCAAGCTTCGACGGAATCTTTCTCCCAGGCCATTGCTGTTTTTGCTTCACATAGAGCTGTTGTAGGCACTGTGATAGATCAGTTGATCCTCAAAGCAATAACACTTCTGGAGAAAGCTGGAGCAAAAGTCCATGGTATCATTACGGATGGAGCTAGCACAAACCGAGCTTTCGGAAGGGAGAACCACGTCAGTGGATGCAGAAAAAATCCAGTTAATTCGTACGAACATCCGAATGATGAAAATCGACGAATCTACATTTTTTCAGATACACCACATCTAGTTAAGACTATACGTAATCGCTTATTCGACAAGGGAACGTTGCAGGTTTGTTGGCAACTAGGGACAATTGGGCTTCTCCCTCATTGTGTCTAATATACATGTGTTTTTTTTACTGTTCCCTTATTATTGAAAAAAAAATTTTTTTTGTTCAATGGATAGATAATTATTTTGCAATATTCTTGTGCTTTCCAGATGAGTCCGGATAAGACACTCATCAAGTGGGAGCACTTGGAGACACTTCATGAAGCTGATAAGAAGTTTGCTGGTATAGGAGGAAAGCTTGTTTGCCCTCGGTTGTCACTCCATCATCTCAAACTCAATAATTCTTCGAAGATGAGGGTCAGATTGGCCACCCAGGTACGAATAATTAAGTTTCCTCTTAACATGAATTTTTCTGGCTTCAATTTTATGTTTTGCAAACTTATCAGCAGTGTAAACCACTTTTTGTTTCAGGTTTTCAGTAATTCAGTTGCTCATGGGCTTGATGTTTTTCGAGACAAAGTAGAGGGTTTGAGGGACTCTGAAGAAACCGCAGAATTTTGTAGGTTCATCAATAATTTATTTGATGCGTTGAATCGCACGGAGGACATGAATGGTGTAGAACCTGGCAACTTGGATTATAAAGTAAAGAGAAAATATTTTATTAAAATGCGATTAAAGGATTAATGATGTAATAGATGGGATGATTCTTTCATTTAGGTAATTGAAGACACTTTAAATAAGTTGGATCAATGGGAGAAATATGTGGAGGAGGGTGAAATTGCCAGAGACTTATTCTTAACAAGGCAGACTGCCGAAGGCCTACGTGTGAATCTGAAATCCACTCTGGAATTAATCAAGTATCTTACTGAGGTGTGTGGCTTTGATAATGTTCTCACTGACAGAATCAATCAGGATTGTCTTGAGGTTTAGAAAGTCACAATTGACCCAGAAACTTCGCTAAGCGCACAACTCTTTTGGCTTCTGCTTATGTCCCTCTGCTTTGCCATCATGACACTGACATTCATATTTCCATCATTATTTGCTTTTGTTTACAATGTGGATTATCACCCCTTAATAGATTTACACTTTTCAACGTGTTCTGTTTTTTTCTTTTTTTTCTTTTATTTCCTTTTCAATTCTCAGAAATTTTTTGGTTCTATCCGTCAAGGAGGTGGAAGTAATGACCATCCGACCACCTCAAATTTTCTACAGATTTATAAAATTCTCAGGACCTACGGTGTACTCAAACCTCCTAAAACAGGCAATTGCACTGTTAGATCAACTGATAAACTGGCAGAGCCTCTTATTAAACTCTCTGACCTCAAAACAATCTACAAAAAATCTTCTGGTTTTGCTCAATCTGCTCTTTCTCAAGAAGTCAAATTGAAACTCAATAATATTGTTGGAAATTGTGACATAGAAGTAGGAGATATCTTTGATCATGATTATACACAACCAGAGATCGCTGACTGCATGATGTACTACTTGACTGCTAAAATAGTCAAACAAGTGATGAATCACGCTGGCTGTCCATTTTGTAAAAAGGGAATGCTACAGCATGATAATAATCCTGCCTTGCCAGAAGCTTATTTTTCTGATATTCTTATGAATGGTCCTCTGATTCACCCTAACAAAGCACTTTATCATTTCGTCCTATTCCTAGAAGAACGATTTATTTACCGCATTAATTCGTCCCATCTATTTGACGATATTCTTGATGATGTTTATTTGTACCCGAGCTTTTCATTTGAGTGTAAAGACCATGCTACACACATTCTTTATCAAATAATTAATTAATTCATCTCTGAACGCATGCGGGAATTCTGTGTACGATCAAACGCGGAGCAGAAAAAAATCAATCAGGAACAAAAAAAATTGGCGAAACTATCAAAAACATAACCATTGAACGATGTATTTATCAATAAATTATCATACACAAAATAATATCTTGCCATTATTGCCTTGCCCATAATCGTCATGAATGACTCCGAGAAACAACATCGCTGTTTGAACGATGCTGTAATGGCGCGCCCTACCGTCAAGTCGTGTAGCGCCACCTCGATGGCTTCATTAGCGGGGACAGAAGTTTGGCCGAGTGTCAGGAGACTGGACTGGGCCCTAATCGCGTCACGTGGTCCTAGCATCCCTGGACCACGCGAGCTATAACGATCTCCGCCTGTCACATCTCCGGGCCTCATAAACTCACAGACCCTCTAAGTACGTGTATGGTACAGGCTTACATTCTTGTACCAATCTATGTCTATTTGCGGGGCTTCCCCATAAATAGCACCTACGCTAAAACTATCATATAACTTATAGCTCTAGACTATCTTAACAAAATACGAAAAACATCTGTCTAAAATATTATTTCTACAATGTGGATTTCCCCATAATTATTCGCGATACTACAGTTACAACAACGTTTGACACACAACACGTTTCGGAAAAAAACGAAAGCGTACTGAAGAAACAACGGACCATCCGCACTCGAAACTCACTTCAGGGTATCCTTTTCCCTCATAGAGGCTCTGAAGGTGTAGATTTGGTATATGTTGGGGCACACACACATGCGAGGGGGGGCCGAGGTAATCTCCAAAGGGTTAAGCCGAAGTCATAGACATAAAATAGGATAAATAATTGGAAATAAACAGTTGG
The DNA here is from genome assembly GCF_034640455.1 of Diachasmimorpha longicaudata. Classification (NCBI taxonomy): domain Eukaryota; kingdom Metazoa; phylum Arthropoda; class Insecta; order Hymenoptera; family Braconidae; genus Diachasmimorpha; species Diachasmimorpha longicaudata. Next base: position 1,017,124 of record NC_087234.1, read on the forward strand.
AAATAAACATACAAATATTGAACGCCTGTTGAGTTACTGTCGTCGCCATAAACCCATAAATTCAAGCGTAAATTTCTTGAGAAAGCTCCATGACAAATCCCAACTTGTATGCTTTGTATTGTGGGGTTGAGCAGGTGGTTGAATAACATGCACGCCAGAGTGATGGTCGAATATTTTATTTCCTCTTCCAAGATACAGCGAGTGGTATGTCCAAGGTAGATCGGGGAGTAGTGTCTCCGAGGTAGGTTAAGGAACGACTGTGTCCGAGGTAGGTAGAGGAGCGACTGTGTAGTGAGGAAAAGTGTGCGGAAAAGTGTGGGCGTGCGCATGTTGGGAAACAGGAGAGGGGATGCCCGGGATCTCGGCTGTGATTGGCTCGGCATCGTATTCTCGACACGTGACGTCGTGATGCCGGCCAAGTGCACAGGAAGGTTGGGTTTTTCCTGGGACAGTTCTGGGGTGTTCCCCGGATTTATATTGTAGGGATGGCGACGGTCGGGTAGGTAATTTAGGCTAAGTGTTTTTATGAGTCCTGTCTAGGAAGTCTAGACAGGATTGGGGAATGTCAGGGTGTAGTGGCGACAGGGTCACCACAGTATTAAACCCAAGAACGTCATTTGTTGCGGGTCACACGTGCATCCCAAGTTCTGGAACGTGGATGGGGGTGGCTGGCAACGGCTGACGTTGCCAGCCCCTCCCCCCCACTTTTTATTTTTAATATCTCAAAACATAAGAAAGAAAGAGAATGCGAGCGCAATCTGAAAAGAGTGGGAGTTATGGAACCCATGAAAGGGAAATTTTGAATACTCAGTTCAGTTTTTGTTTTTCGCCGAGTCCCTTTTTTGCGATCAGATCTAGCTTCAATCATAGAGTTCAGAGTTACAGAGTTTGTAATAGTATTAAGTGAATAAATAGTTCACGTGCTCTCTTGAAGCGCTCAGTGTTTTCTTCATCAAAGATTAAATAAACCCTCATCCCAATTAACATTGACATTGAGGATTTGTCAATTGTCATTTGGATTGGACTTCGGTGAATTGCCCGTCCGGGCTTCAGCTGGGAAACGTTCCTCCCTCCTTTTACTAATTTGAGCAAAGGCGCTGTTTGCTAGTGACATCTGGGAGGACATAACAAACTATTTGTCAGGAAAATATACAAACAGCCTCAAAATTAAGAACAACCAATTGAGTAAAAGTTCAAGATTAATCCATCCATTCTAACGGGCCTTACTCACATCTTCTAAATATTAATATTAAATTGAAAGTAGAAAAACTCTATCTGAACATTTTTATCTTTTATAATAATTATTTAAAGAGAAAATAAAAATTTTATGATCAGTATTAAATATTTGGTAAACTCTCAACGAAATATAATATAATAAAAAAGAAAGGTGACATTTCCCTGTTGAGAGTCTCAATAGCCGACTTTATTCCTTCTCCATTCCATTTTTCTTTAATCTTAGACTTTTATCTTTTTCCTGGTGGTAAATAAATATCAATCTAACTTCAAAACTGTATTGCGAATATTTTCATGTCAGTGAATGGGTTTGGAGAAATGAGTACACAATGTGTTCATTGTATGCTCATTTTTTTAGTTTCTAACAAAAGAAACTGCTTTTGTTATTGAATAATATTGGCATTGCTTGGAATATGTCTAGGAATATTAATAATATGCCCATAGCTGTTTTCAGTGCATGTCTGTATTTTATGGTTTTTCTTAGAACCGTGTGAAAATATTTGGAATAATTTAAGCAAAGACAAAAGGGTGGGGAATGAATGAACGACCTTTAAGCCAGTTGATCTGTAGACGTAATGGAAGAAAGATGTACCTTCTGCCTGCGGTTGAATTAAAGTTAAAGTTTATACTCGATTCGTTATGGTATTATTTAACAATCCCTTTTCATGATCCAATAAATAACAATGAAAAATAATAAATTTATTTAATCGTGTGTTGGGCGCCTCAACTACCGACAGACTAACCGGACGAACGCGGAGAGTTGAATAAATATTAATAATTAATTAACCGTAGTATGTTTCACTACCAATCAACTGTCAAATTATTCATAAATATTTCACGATTCATATTCAATTACGTCTCGTGTTATTTACTACTATAAACTGATGGGCGTTAAATTTTGAGGATAAATTCTTGCATCGATTTGATCGGGAACGAAATGTATGATTTTTTAGCCACTTTCCTCAATGAAAAATTCAAAAGTTACAAGTGATTTTGTTTAAATTTTTTTTCCTCAGTCAATTGTTGAAAACCAAAGTGAGCGCATACTAGCCCTCCTTACCTAAGGTATGATTTAGGGAGGTATTCCAAAGTGAAAAACAGGGGACAAGGTCCCGCAAGCGCCACGAGGGCGCGCGGCGGTCACTTTTACTTTCCCCTCAACTCTTGGTCAACCCCACTCTTCTAAGCTGTTCGGCGCTGCTGCGATTATTTTTTAAAATGCAAAATAATTTTAAAAAATGAATGTAAAAAAATTTTTTAAAAAGAAGAAAATAAAGGAAAAACACAAATAATAAGAATCATGTTAGTTTTTGTTTAATTTAGTATCCCTTTCCCCATGATTTTCCCACTCATTCCCGCGAATTACTAAACTATTTGATAATGAATTATAGAATAATCTATTTTTCTATTGATTAGGAATAATGGGATGCTAGTAATATTCAAAATCTTGGAAGTAAATTCATTGATTCACCTACAAATCAAAATGTTTTTTCACGAAGGGGCGTTGGAGTGGGGGGGGAGATTTGTTTATGATTCGCGATCGCCCATTGTTTTACTCTATCGAGACCTGCAGGAATCGATTGACACATCGTGTGCGAATTAAATTTTGTGAAAATGGTGAAATCTTGTGCAATTGTGAATTGTCAAAATTCATCGCGGGACAGTTATCGGTTTTTCTCTCTTCCATCTGAGAAAAAAACCGATGGACGAAGGAAATGGCTGGAAAATTGTGGTGATTTGTTGCCAAGTGATAAAGCATCCACAGTGGAATGTCAGTTGTGCGAGGTGCAAAAGCAACAATTTGTTTTTATTATCTCGTTCGCCAATAAATATATTTTGTTTAACAATCGATTGATCATAGGGACACTTTGGCAACGATCAATGGGAAAGGAAGGGCGATAAGGAGACGCTGAAGAAGGATGCTGTGCCAGATATTTTCATAAGACGTCCACCAAAAAGGCAACGTAAGTAATTTAAAATCAATAAGAACAATGATCAAGGAATTCTGAGGTAATGTGGGCATCTGGATTAAAATGGACCCCCATTACGAAAGTTCCATTATTAATTTTTTCCATTTTTTGACTAAGGAAGAAATAAGTGGGATAGTTGACAATTTGTGGATTGATAGATTGGGAAGTGAGGATCATTAAAAAATTAAATAACGAAAAAAAAATCCCCAATGATCATGTCTATCAGCCAATGGGTTTTCAATATTCTAATGGACTCTGTTTCACCAGGAGTTTTTATGGAAGATTCATTAAGTTCGTCAACAATTTTGAAATATTTTTTTCAAAGCTATTTTGCATTTACAGATAATAATTTAATGTTTTTCAACAATGCATTTATCGCTTTTGATAATCATCGTATTGTTTTCAGGACTCACAACTCTAGCGGGCAGCCCTGAGGAGACTTCGATGGAACCTTGTCTCTCAGCCTTCTCTGGCATTGTTGATCAGGATGAGGGGATGATCGACGATCATCGTGATATTGAACGCCTTCAATATATGACTCCACCAGAGTATTGCGATATAATTGCTGCTTTGAGAGCCAATATTGAAGAATTGAAAAGCGACAATGTGGCAACAAAGAGAAAGCTCGCAGCAGCAGAAAGAAAGGTAATTTCAATTGATATTATTTTTATTCAGGAATTGAAAGAAAAAAAGGGGGTTTCCAGGGTGGATGGATGGAGTCGTAAGGCGAGAGGCTGAAGTCATCCGGGCTAAATGGGAGTTGTAATAATTTTAAAGTCAATTCCATAAGGTGTTGGTCATTTTATGATCGAAAATATTCCCCTATGGTATTCATATTCTAAGCGACCCTTTTTCCGCGTAGGCCCGGGATGCTGAACAGAAAGTGGAGACTTTGAGGACTAATCTCAAGAAGTTTCTCAATGATGACCAAATTCTTTTCCTGCAATGCGACGATCCAACCTCGAACACCCGACGTTGGTCTGAAGAAACCATCCGGAAACCAGTCCGAATATTGTGTCAAGTTCGTGTTGCTGGATATAAATATTTGCGGGAGGAGGAACATTTCCCATTACCCGCATATACGACGATCTTCCGGAGGATTTCTCACATTACTTTTGAGCCGGGCGTGACACCTGACATTATCGAATGGCTTGGAGAGAAAGTGGCTCAGGATGAAACTCCCAATGCTCGTCTCTGTGTTTTGAGCTTCGACGAAATGGCGACCCATCCGGCAGTGGAATACGACCGTGGATTGAAAAAATTCATTGGTTTAGTGACTCCAGAACTTGCTAGAGCTGAAACGGAAGCGGCTACACAAGCTTCCCATGCTCTGGCAGTCGTGGCTCGTGGAGTTTCTTCACACTGGAAGCAGCCAGTTTCCTATGCACTCACAGGTGCATCTATTGATGCTAAGAAACTGTGGAATTATCTGATGCAGATCATTCAACTGCTTGCTGATGCCGGACTCCATGTTGTATGCTTGTCATCAGATTCAGGATCTGGTAATCAAGCATTGTGGAATTCTCAAGGTGTTCATTGCATTCAAAACCAATGCATCCCGTCTTGCCCTCATCCTCTCCAGGAAGGAGAACGACTATGGATGGCTCCAGATCGTGAGCATCTCCTGAAAAATATGTGGTGTCAACTGGAGAGGACGGATTTTTACATCCCCGCTGAGATAAAACGCGCCAACAATCTGCCTGGGATGATCATTTCCATGCAGCATGTTGCGTCACTGGTCGAGGATAACAATTATGGACGTGGGGGAATTACAGTCGCCTACAAATTGGAGGTGCAACATTTGCAGCCTGGTAAATTCAATAAAATGAATGTCAGGCTTGCCCGTGAGGTTTTCTCTACAGAGGTTGGGAAAGCTTTAACTCTCTTGGCAAAGAACGGAGAATCAACGGTTCCTCCAGCAGCGGAAACCACAGGGTGGTTCATTCTTCAAGTCCATGAATGGTACTCCATTATGTCTGGGAGACATAAGAGTGAAGCCCTCGGGAACGACACCAGGAGTAGCGATAGGAGGAAGAAGCTGACGGAGTTTGTGGAGCTAGTGAAGGCTTTGACATTCAGCAAGCCTCCTCAACGGAAACTGTTGGTTTTCTGGGGTAGAAGAAGAATCAACACTGTTTGATTTTGTCTAATTCAATTTATTATTATAGAATATTACTATTGATTTCACTCAAGAGGCACTGCATACGACAAATGTTCACTATGAACTAAACTAGCTAACTGACCCTCGTAAGGCCCGGAGTTCAGACTCAGAGGGCAATAGAGCTCCCTCTCCCTGCACCCATCCTGGTCACTAGACGTAAATGGGGAAAACTATACGGGATAATCCTCATGGGATTTCCCCTTAAATTATTATAGGAGGAGGGCTCCATAAACATATACCCAAGAATATTTTATAGGGTGAATGGCTTTATAGCATGTTGAATTTTGCAGTGGAGAAAACTCCAAAATCCAACAGAAACCAATTCAACGTGGCATAGAGATGTCGACTCTAGCTACGTTGCAGTTCCACGAACAATACGTGCTCACCGGGAAAATGGAATACTTCCTCCCAAGTCGGTTCGGTTCGAGTCCCTGCGAGAATCTGTTTTCTCAAGCCAGAGCTGGTGACATGCACCCTCGTCCAGTTCGTTTGCGTCACAAATTCCGACTTCTAGCAGTGGCTATGTTTTTGAAGGTCAGCAAGAACTCTTCGTACGCAGATGACGATGAAGCTTATTACGTCGACTGTCTCAGGGGACGTAATAAAGAGAGCAAGCTGGTAGAAGAGGAAAATGGCGCGATGGCAAATCTCGCATTAGAAGCGTGTCAGTTGTCAACAACCCAACAGTATGGTGTCTACTTCCTGGCGGGTTGGATTGCGCGCAAGCTCCACGGATCCTGTGAAGAGTGTAATACCGCACTCGCTGCTCCTGGTATCGACACTTTTCTCCCGTATCAGTGAACAGAAGAGATCAGCAGAGGAGGCTTAATTCACCCAACGGGCCAACTCCATGAAATCACGTTGATTTCCGAGAGTTTAATGCAGAGTGCCGGGACGAGAGTTCTGCAGACACCAAATGTGTTGGAATGCCTCGCGACAGCGATCAATGAGCAGATTCCACCCGAGCTATCCCTTTGTTTTTGTTCAAAGCACGATTTAGTCAAAATGTGCATTCGCAAATTCCTGGACTTGCGTGTGCACGTTTTGGCGTTGAACATGTCTCAACCGGAAGTCGTGGTGGAATACGCATCTAGAAGCGGTTTCATGAGAACTTCTGCACAGTCTGCTGGGAAACGGAAAAATTCTCCAACGTGAAGGACTATCAAACACGTGGCAAACAATTCTCAGAAGATGCATTCATCAAAGGGAAGTTGAATATCATAAATATGTACATTAATGTATGCCTTTGGAACAAGTTGAACCTTCTTACCAATTTTAAATTTATGATCATGAGTTTGAAATTGGTCAAATGCATGATCATGAATTTCAAAATAGGTGGAAACTTTCAACTTGGCTCATTTCTCGACATATCTAATGAACGATACACTGTTTCAGCTAAGACTCACTTATTCAAGGACCACAATAATCACTAGGATGGGTTCCCGGAGCTCCATTGGGTCTTCCAGCTCTCGACGATTGTGTTCTACAATCTTGAATATGTTTTTCATTCTGATGCAATGGTTATTGGTAAGTTGAGAAGACAGTAGGTGATGGGACTTACATGTTTCTCACGTTATTTATTTCTTTACGCTTCCAGGTTTGCAAATCATAACGATTGTCCATCCCTCGACTTAGTGGATTAGGCCTACGGGGGATACCACTTTAAATAAAACGCGTCGATGACTCTACCTCTTGGATGACGTGGAAAGAGTCTCCCTGTAAATATTTTATTTGTGCGAAAATGAAAAATCGTGAGCGAGAATGTATCAATGAATGAAGAGATTCTTTTAAAAAATCACCATTTATCCTTTCTTTATCCATGTTTTTCATCCTAATTTTGTGATTTCCATGCCAACCTTTTGTTGGGAGAAATTGTAAAAAAAAAAAATTGAGTGCCTTCGCCGAGATTCGAACGCTCCACCGCAGAAATTGCCGAGTGGTGGGGACGAAACGCGCATGAGGGGAAGACGGTGTACAGCGCCGCGCACGGCTTCCGGAGGTACTTGTCCCCTGTTTTCTTGTCGGCGACATCAAAGCTTGAGAATACCTCCCTAAATCATACCTTACACCCCACGGACGACTTACCTGCCGCCTATTTTTCCCCAGATCAACCGTTCGGTACGTAACAAAATAGAGTGCGGGCCCGAGGTCGGTTGGGGTAGTCCTCAGTGGAGTTGAGGGACCGGAGGTTAGATTGTAAAATAATATAGCGAGGTTTAGGCCTGAATGAGTAAGACGAGGACAGCAGAGGGCATTTTTAGTATTTAAGGACAGCCAAATGATTAGGTTAGTTAGTTGTTAGCCGGAGTTCGAAGTGTCGGGTTTATAATTGTATTTGTAACTTTCTATTTTAAATGAATCTATCATATCTAATAAACAAAATTACTGAATTGAATCCTACATAAGTACAAAGTTTAACTCTAGCTGATCAACTCAATTCGAGAGTTACAACCATTCTGCCTGCTCAGTGTTGGAACTCGATTTTTCAAAATACTCAGCGAGTGAGTCAGAGGGGTGGAAGAACTGGAAGGAGACCTTTGATTGGTTAAAATTAGCGAGGGAATGTCCTTTGAGGGCTGAACTTGGGAGCCAGGGAAAAATGAGGGAGGCCAGATTTCGAGGTATTTGGGAAACTCTTTTGGGGAACTTTATATGGCATTTGGTGGCAAGAGGGTAATTAAGTAGGAACGTGAGGGATAGGAAATTGTGCGGATTATAGCAATAAACTAATTGAGGAGGAGATTTTGGATGGAGCACCTGGTTAACAGAAGTAAGGTTTTTGGGAAACTGCTCAAGATTATAGTGGCCCTACAACAATGAGTCTTTGTAGGATTTGTGATTTTCTAATTCTCACGCTTCCACTTGAGACGGGAAAAACATTTTTCTGTGTGGAAATTCAGAGAAGTTTGGGGTACGGTGTGTATGCGCTGTTGTCTTAGATCTACACAAAGTTGTATGACTGGGATCATTGTTGATATGAGTCATTAGGTCCACGGTGTTGTATCCCTTTTGTGATGTTAGTTATTCTTTCTAAGGAAACGAACTGGAGCGGATGTACCTTTTCGCGCGTATAAAAAAAAAGCATTTAAAATCCTTATTTACAAGTTTGAATTATTTAAAATTACCCAATTTCCAATTATTATCAAGGGTCCAATGCACCCGAGTTAAAAATTCAGGACATTTCTACCGAAGTGTTCTCTCGATATGGCTCTCAAGGTGCTGATATTTTTTGAATGAGGATTAGTGAACAATATTTAATTTTATAGCTCTCCTTTCCTTTAGACTACGTCCAATATATTGTACATAATTATCTCCCTCAATTTAATTTCACATGTAGCTGTTTATTCAGTTTATAACATTTACTTTCTAGTCAAGGACCCGATGGAATTCTAGCTAGATTATTTATTCAATGGGTTTTGCTCGAGACACCGTTCGAGAGTGTGCCTTGTCCTTAGTTCGTCCAGGATGAGAGGTCTGCCTCACAGACAAGGCCCTTTTGCCTATGGGGGTGTCCAAGTGTTGGGCGGTTTAGATCATAAAGAAGCCCAGTATTTTCCGTCATTTCCTGACGAGTCTAATGTTTCAGTTGGCGTCAAAAATATTTCCAACAGAGAATAAGGCGCCACAATTCTAGAGAATATTGTATATAGAATACGCAAACTGAAGTGTCTGAAAAAAAAATTATAATTACTTCGATATCAATAAAAATCAATAACTGTTGGTTCAATAATTTTAACGCGTATTGCATCTCAACGTTACTTACATTTTTCAATGCATGTAAATCCAATTTCAGAATGCCACAACAAGTGAAAACAAACGGCTTTTTACTATTGATCATCATGAACTTTATCGATTGCTTATGAGCTTCACTCAGAGCAATCCAATTGGAAGTGTATAAAACATCCGGAATGCTCTCAAACTACAAATACCTTCTTCATTACCTTGATGATTCGGCCATTTGCACGAAGGTTTAAATGTTTAGCTTAAATTACCTCCAAACGGGTTCGATGGCCAGCGTAACAGAGAAGAAATATTTGATGAAGAATAGCTCCAAAATAAAGGGTTAATTTTCCAAAATTTCTTGAAAATACTGGTGTCCCGGACATGATGTAAACCGTTGAACAGAGGATCAATGATGTTGTTAAGTATTGCATCAAAACCACGAAAGAAAAAATTAATTTTATGTCTCTCGCCGATCTGAAATGTCATAATTACAAAGAGTTGGCAAATTAAATGGCAGGGACTCAACTTGAAATTTTTCAATGGTTTTTCTACCCATCGAGAGACGTGAAAATTACATATGATGGTGATTTTTTAACATGAGGGATAACGTTTTAGGAAAAATTCTCGTGCTAGCACGAAATGTTGGATATCAGAGTGAACGTACTCGTTTGTAATAATCCACAAAAACAAAAGAAATTTATTTCCTTGTCTGGGAGTACAATTTATTGAGAAAACGTGGAATACTGGTACTGGTACTGGTTCTCCACCAGAAATACAAGCGGGGGGTACATTGGTAAAATGTGCGGGAAAATCAAGCTATATACTTTAAATCGCAGACGGTATATGATCAGTAAATTGGACAAATGGTGGGCCATATACGGCACTGAAATGTGGAAATTGTCGAGATGGCCGATGACGAAACGGGTCCGGAGAAGCCGTGGGAATCCAGGTTAACCCCGAACTTTTTGTGGAGGGCCACGAGTGGGAGAGGAGAACTAGAGGTTTTCGATCAGTGCCCCGACAGACAGTTATCGAAGGAAAGGCGAGCGGTGGAAGGCTGTCTAAAAGAGCAACCCAGAGCTGTGGAAAATCAGAATCTCTCATCCGCTTTGGCTCCGGCAGAATGGTAGGGTAGGGCAGAGAACTGAAGAGTAAAGATTTTTGGCGGGAGTAACTATGACTCTCTTAAGGTCGTAGTTGCTCCGTACCCAAAGGCGGCGTCATACGCCACCAAGTACCTACTTCCACCTCCTGGTGGTGGGCGCCGAATGCCGGTCGCTTATGGCGGCTGGTAGCTAACGGGGGAGGTTATCAGACCCAAGGTCGTCGGGCCCGGGGCTCTGGAAGCCTGCAATCTAGGCGAGGGACCTCCCGGCTGTTAGCGGTTTTCCAGGGCTCCGATTAAAGGTCGGGGGTGCAGGGGCTCTAGTTGCCTCGACGGCTGTCGGTTTTGCACTCCGGCAATCGTGAATAGCTTGCACCAAAAGATTGAGAAGAATTACTGGGGCCCTTCCCCAGCCGTCGGGTTATACCTCGGAAGCCCGGCCAAGCTATTTCTAGGGGAGTGAGTTCTGAGGAACCACCCTCCCCTCGCGTGCTCGATACCCGTGCTTCCCCATTAACATCTGCGGCAAGCATATGCCGCACCTATCAGCCTTCACGTCCGTTCGGTACGTTGCGAGGGCTGGCGAATCATATGCACATGCACCGTCCCGCAGCGCTACCGCCAGAGCAGCGTCCAGTATCTGGTGTTGCTTCCCCGGTCGCATCGACATCTGCTGCGTAGGAAGGAGTCGTGTGTCCTGATTGTGCCCGCAACTTTGGTACGCGTATTGGTCTTGGCGTCCACAGGAGGTCAAAACATCCGGACGTGGTGAACGCTGAGATTGTCGTCGATCGCACCGGCAAGAGATTGTCGCAGGAGGAGTTGATGATGGCTGCTGCGGACGAGGCTTATGTTGCACACTTCGGGTGTGACAGAGCCGGAAACTGTGTTCACTTCATCAATGTCTTTCTGGCACCTTTCTTCCCTGCACGGAATTCCGATGGGATTAAGTATGCCAGACAGACGGTGGGTTGTCGCCATTGGTCCAGCGGGCGCTTGTAGCTCTCCAAGATGTCCTTCCTGTTTCGCCCTCGCCGCCTCACGCTGAAATACCCCCCGAGAGCAGTCTGGACATCAGTCCACCCAGTATCTCGGAGAAGGGAGCGTTGCTCCCACCTTGCACCGCCCGGGACATGTATGCAGAGGCCATTAGGCGTCTCATGCGTGAAGTATCACGGGATGATTCGAGTCTGGGTCATAATTGGCTGGGGGTATCGCTGAGTCGATTCGGTCCGTAGCTGTGTCCCCAGTCAGGCGAAGACGTTGTCCTTGGAGGCGGCGTGGTGATCAGGCGGATGCGGAGGTGAACCGCCAGAAGATCAGGCGTAGGGAATATGCCAAGGTGCAGTCTCTATTTAGAACCAACATGAGCAGGGCTACAAAGTTGGTCCTGGATGGAGAGGCAGACGTGATAGTGCCTCCTCCGGAGGAAATGCTCTAATTCTGACTGGCGGACTGGCTGAGCCTCTCTCTGTCAAAGACGTCGGCTCCGTTGACGTCCCTAATCGCTCGGATCTTGGTATTGGCGGGGTTACGCCACGGACATGGAAGCAGTGCCCGATCGCCGTTAGGGCTCTCCTCTACAACATGATTGTCTACAGCCGCTCTTTCCCGGAGAACGTCCTAGTGAGTAGGACGGTCTTTCTGCCCAAAAAGGCGAGTGCCAGATCGCCTGCAGACTTTAGGCCGATAAGCATCGCCGCGGTGGTTGTGCGCCAGCTACATAAGATCATAGCTCAGCGGATGGTAGGTGATTGGTTGGTTGATGAGAGGGCGCGTTGCTTGGAGGATGGTTGTGCCGGGAAAATAGCTGTTCTGGCTTCTGCCATCAGTCATGCTCATAGTCGCCGACAGGAGCTTCACATAGTGTCGCTCGAAGTTCCTAAAGCATTCGACTCGGTCCGTCACGAAGCCATAACATCGGTCCTCACGGAGGCGGGTGTGCCTCGTAGTCTGGTGAAGTACGTTGAAAGTACATACCGCATCTCCACTACCATCTTGGAGGTACCGGGTGGGAAATGCGGGAAAGTTGTTGGGAGCAGGGGGGTTTGGCAGGGGGATCCAATGAGTACTATCATCTTCTCATTGGTCACCGATCGTGCTCTGCGATCCATAGCATCTTCCGTCGAGTACCAGCTGGAATCGGACCGTCGTGTGAATGCCGTTGCATACGCAGATGATATCTGTTTAGCGTCGTCATCGACCACGGGTATGTCGACGGCATTGATTGCAGCGGAGAATGCAGCCAGCGAGCAGGGGCTTGCGTTTAACACCTTCAACTGCGTTGCTACCTCAATTGGTCCAGCGGGTCAGTCGGAGGAATTGAATAAAAAAGAAGGTCAAAGTATTGACCTCTCCCCCATTCAGGCTTCGTGATGGTTCATCGGGCAAGCAGCTGGACCCAACCAAGGAATGGCGATATCTCGGTGTGAATCTCAGCCCGGCTGGCCTGAAAAGGGTGTCCCCGTCCGTAGAGGTAGAACTACAGCGCATTACGGGAGCGTCTCTGAAACCACAACAGCGTCTCACCATCTTACACTGCTTCCTAGTAGCCAGGCACTAGCATCGTCTGGTGCTGGTTGGGTATACGCTGAAGGTCCTGCATGTGCTCGACCTTCAGATGAGAGCTGCTGTGAGAAGATGGCTTCGGTTCCCGAAAGATGTCCTGGTTGCGTATTTCCATACAGCCTGTGGGGACGGTGGTCTCGGTGTTCCCTCCTTTTTACGTCCATCCCTCGCCTAATGCGGAACCGGTTCATGTCAATGAAGCAGTCTTCGTTTCAAGTCGTCAGGGTTGAGCATGAGTCGGAATGGGTCCAAAACCGCATCCATTGGACCAATAGAGCATTGAACCCGAATGGGGAAGGACTCTATAGCCGTGAGTTACGGCATAAGCATTGGGGGAACAGACTTCACATGTCTGTCGATGGCGGGGAGTTTAGAGAATGTGGGCGAACGTCTGCCTCTACGAGGTGGGTTGATGCAGGTGTATCATGCGTACCTGGAAGAGACTACGTCCAGTGCCATCACACCCGCATTAAGTGTCTTCCCACACTGGTCCGTACGTCCCGCGGTGGGAGGCACGTGCACACTAACATCAAGTGTCGTGCCGGCTGTGCGTGCACTGAGACGCCCGCTCATGTTGTGCAGTCTTGCTTCCGTACATATGGAGGTAGGGTGAAGCGGCATCATGCCGGGTGCAAGACCCTCGCTGACTATATGCGGACGCGTAAGATGGAGGTTTTTGTTGAGCCTCATCTGCGCACGGAGGAGGGTCTGAGGAAACCGGACCTCTTGGTCAAGACGGGCAAGAGGGGATTTATTGTGGATGCTCAGATTACGTCTGACGGTTCTCCACTCGACGACAGTCATCAGAGGCAGGTAGCGAAATACAACACTTCGCAGGTTAAGGGGACGGCAGCCACCATCCACAGTATAACGCCAACCTCGGTGACCATAACATCGTGCATTGTCTCGTGAAGAGGAGTCTGGAGTGGGGCGTCCGCTGGGTCATTAAGATCTTGTCTGGGCATGCCGATAAGGCTCCTGAGCGGTATGACGACAAGGGTTCTACGAGGGTCCCATATCAACTAGACCCCCTGGGGCCAAATGACATCTAAGGCCGCGCGAGCTGCGGTGGACTGATCCGAATTGCAACCCCCATCGCATTTGGTTACCTGCGCCACAGTCCCTGCAAACAACATCTTGCAGGGCTTGAGATCTTAAATTCGGCAGCAGGAAATAACGCCGTCGCCCTCGAGGATATCGACGGATAAGAGAAGGGGTTTTAGTGGGTATGCTGTCTACAGTGACTCCCGCACTACCTCGGCAGCAGTGCTGAGGTGCCTCTAAAAGGGTTCCCTTTCTTATAAAATGAAAAAAAAATAATATGTTGAGGATATGTGTAAAGTGGGAAGAGTAAGAACAGAGAGCATAGATGCTACTAAGATACGCCAGTGAAAGTTATAACTTCTTCCAGAATCACCAGACAGGGGAGAAAGTTTTTGGAACAGAGTGGGAGTTTCCTAGGGAAAAAAGTGATGTGAACACCGTTAAGGTGTGGGAACACGGGAGAAAGCTGGGAATAAATATTTCAAAGACGTAAAATACAGGCTCTGTGACTGTGCGGGATCATTAAAGGAAGTATGGGATGATGGGCGAGTCCTTGAGAGGTCAGAGTCAATGGTGGAACTGATGGTAGGTGCACCAACCACCGAGATCGCAAATGTTTCAGATCTTGGAAAAAATTAGCGAGGGAGCTGAGGGAGGAGGGAGAGGGTGCAGAGAGGAGCAATGAGCTTGCCCATATTTGAAGCGGTACCCCGCAGTTCAGCAAGCAGTGGAAGAAACTTGAAGTCACACTGGTAAGTAATGTGATCCTCAGGTATTTCCTATTAAGCGGATGGGACCCGTAGCTTCGGACTGCGCGTATTTCTAGTTTTTATATTACGAACACATTTTACTACTAGATCGTTTTTGGTTCTGCTCTTTGTTTTTTTCTTGCTAGTTTGTTGCTGTTATTCAATTGGCTTATTAGTCCGTAAACACAAATATAATGTGGACATTCCCCACAACCCGAAATGCAACTAGTTATAAGGTACTGTCTATGCTAGGAGAGTCATTCTCATATGGGAACTACATGGGGATTGCGATTGTAAAGGGAGGAGTACACAATGTAAAGGCCCGAAAGTGTGTACATCTAGAGACAATAAATAAAAACAAAATGAAATATTACAAATATTTTTCGACGCAATATTTTGTGTTTTAATTTTTTTGTTGATTATATTTCATTACTCAGTCTGTTGGAATTGGTGCCAGTCGGCAGGTCCGTACTCACACACACTTGCGAACCGCTCACCCTGGGACAACGATCAAAACAAATCGGTCGTTGCCATGGGGCTAATTGGCATACCTTTGGTTTCGGGCCGCCACTTCCTGGACATAGCTCGCTATTATCCTGCATAGGATAATAGCCCCACCAAGGTCACGTAAGATTAGAATTCGGAGCAATTCCAACAAACGGACTAATCGCCCGCTCATTCGTTTTCGGAGTGTCGTATCGCACTACACGTGTTTTCTTCTACCACTCCGCTCAAACAGTTCGAAGTCTCTCGAAAGTTCGACCGGCTATTTCACGGATTTTCCGGTACAGCTGATATCGGGCCAGTTATTTGTTTCCGACAGCTCAATTATGCATTTTTTGTTATCGGAACCGCTCATTAACATTTTTATAAACTATATTGTACAGTTACGGATTTTATTGTAAAATAAAAGTGACCTGTGGTAATGTGCTGAGTGCGTTATTTTTTCCAAGAGCTGCTTGTCCCCCCCCCCTGCGCCCAACCCTTGCGATCCAGATCCTTCATTAAACACAATCAATTTCCGAAGATGTAATTGAGAAAACTGGAAATACACTTACACTATGATTTTAACAGCTATATTTATTTTACGTCTGTGATATTTCTCTCAATAATATGTTATTGCGTAATATTGTTGTTTAATAACATTTTGTCATGTGATGTTTTGTTGTGTATTCCAGAAATTTAATTTTCTTTAGTTCAATTCTCTAATTTTTATAGACAATGTCTGTTTCATCTCTAACAACTATATTTTTATTTATCCTCTAATTGTGTTTTAATTATAAGTTAGTGTCCTCCACAAACGGAAAATATTCTAAATTGCCATGCATTTTGGAGAGCGAAAGGAGAAAGAGGACGCGAATAAGTGCTCTTTTAATCCTTTTTTTTATCCATCTAACCCGGCAATTCTAGAGTGAAGCACGACCTAGTCGTTTGGACAAAGCTGCTGGTGTTTTATATTCGTTCAAATATCACATTCAATTTTGAATTTCCTAGAGTTGTAAATTCTAGGAATCTGTCCTCTACAGAGTGATATTTTCGAATATACACTACACGCTGAGGTTTTCTTTGTGTAGTTGTTTTATGTGTTAATGTTTAAGAGAGTTGGAATTAGTATAATTGATACACAACACCTTTTATTCATGATTTCACATATGTAGATTTACAAAAAAGAAAGGTGAACTATAACACTAAAAGAAGGGAACGGATCCCCGTCGAGATGTTCCTGCAATGATGATCGCGACAATACTGACTATGAAAAATTATAGGAGTGGGAAAATGAATTTGAAATATTTGAGGGTCGAGGAAAAGAAGGCAATAATCCTGCTAATAAAACAATTGTAGTAGGCTGGAAAATGATAAGTGCAGTGTACAATATAATATTTGGGGAAAAGAATCCATAAGTAATCCCTCGCGCAGAGTTTACCCTCAATAAAACGATTAGAGCGGTTCCAAAAAGGTACTGGAAAACATAATGAGCAATATTCCGAAAACATTCGAAAGAATTCTATGATTTTATTGGACTCTAAGGAATGTTTGAACATTTTGTTTTATAGATTTATTGGAAAATTTGGAGAAAAGAAAATGGGAATTGAAAAATTGCAAAATAAGAAATATATCTCGCGTGTTTGACACGCAACAGCTGGACATCTACGAAAAATCTTGTTCCCCAAAACTCATAAAGGTAAATAGCTCAAAAACTATTTACCTTTTTTTCAACCCTAAAATCGCGCGAAGACCAAGAACCCCCGAACTCGTCATTTATGATGGAAAACTCCCCAATTTCACTAGCACCCATATGCTGAACACATTTTTAGAAGGATCTGGCCAGAAATTTAGGACTTCCCAAATGTCAAATTTCTGCCGTTCTTCAAGTCACACGCTCTCTACTCCTACCATCAATAGATCACACCAATGGGTTCGAAGGTTCTTGGCCCACCAATCAGGGAAACTAGAAAATAATTTTTGTATTGCAATTTCTCTCCTCTTTCTTCGGACTCTCTCACGAGAAAAACAAAGAAGATAGTTCAATTCGTTTTTGGGAGTGAAGTTAGAGTGAAGTCTTAAATTTTTGTATCCATTGTATGCAAAGGCCGTATTCAATAAAAAATAGCAAATAGAGTTTTAAGCAACCCAGTGTCAGTCTCATGTGAATATTAGTTTCCCTAAACAATTAATTTTCTTTTCACGCAGTTATTGTTAATCGAGTGACAAACCAACACCCGGAGAGACTGCTGAGAAAACTTCACATTTTGAGTCATATTAATTTGGTAGCTCGAGTGTATCAATTCTGAGTTGATACAGTGTCACTCCGTGGAGGATTTACGAATTTAAATATACGGAGGGGGATTCCTTACTTTTCTGACAGAGATTTGGCAATAGAATGATAAAAGGAAAAAATTAATTGTGTCAATTGAAGCATCTCAGGTTTTCTCACTCCAACTTGACCAATAAACTGAGGAAATAATCAGAAATTCTACCAGAATGTTAAAGAATAACCACTGTACAATAGTCTAAATCCGCTCATCATGGCCAAAGAGTTGAATCTTTCGACTCGAATGAAATCGGCAATCTAACCTCATAATAGCGATGTGATATTGAACGCAGGAATGAAGTGATTCCGGTACCGGCAATTCCTTCTGACGAAAAGTTTTCTTTGTGATATCAACTTTTGCTAGAGTGATCATCATTATTCGCAATCGATGCTTCAATATCTTCACGTGAACGACGATCTGCATCATCATTTCGAAGAAGAAAACGTTATATATCGTATTGAAGATGATGGCGTAGAGCATCGCAATTGTCAAATACACCGATGACAGCCACCATAACAATGGGTCGGAGCAATTGTATGGGACCCAAGTATCGAGGGGTAATATTCTGTGATGCCAAGCTCTCATGAACTCATCGATTCCATAATACGCCGTTGCGATCATGATGTATGCCATCGAGTAGACGGAGATACGTCTGAAATCAATAAAGAGCATTAGGAAAAGATCTATTGCCGAACTTAGTTTTTGATGGGAAACATCTATAGGCGCACTCCTAAACCGAATCGTTGGCGTGGCGATACTTGCCGTGGCGAGCAATCTCCAGGCTATACTAAGGTATGTTTATCTATATTCTGTCTAGTAGAGTGTACGGTGTGGCTTCTCACTCAGTTCGACGTTGTTGTTTACTACGGTACACATAACCTGCGTTTTATTGAATTTTTAATTTTAATTTTTGACAATAAAATATGTGTGACAGTGATAACTCAGAAGATCAAAGTGATCAACCTTGTGCAAAGAAAGTGAAACTACACTATGGTATACTACCAAGTCATCAGTAAGTAGATCGTATTTTTCAAGTCTCCATAATTGTAATTATTATCTTTTTATATTTAATTAATTATATTCATATTAATCATATTAATAATTTATATAAATTATATTAATATTATCTTCAATTAAGTATCTTTTTATTATTCATGAAGGAATTAATATATAAAAATTTATTAATAAAATTTATATTTGCAAATCTTTAGTCATATATTGCAATAATTAACTAAGATTTAAGTTCATGAGTATATTGAAGCCACACTTAAAATTTTTTTTTTTGTGTATTTTAATATCATATTTTTTAAATATTTCAGTTCCCAACAATCATCGCAGGGATCACAACATATTCTTATTGAAACTGGACGCCACCCTGATCATTCAAACACAAGGCATACTATCAATCTTGTGTAAGACTTTATTAATCGAATAGTACCAGACTATTTTAATTTTTATCTTAGATTTTATTAACATATTTATATTTTTTTAATATAAATGTTTTTTGATATGTTTTTTAATATGGAACAACAATAGATGCTGTATTTGTGAAATATCTTGATGATGTTTCGTCCAATACTTTTGTAACGTACTTTAGTTATCATCGATCAATCGTCACAGTAATACCGGCAGAGGAAACATCAAATATAACTATTACTGAAATCACGAATGAAAATATTTAAATTGTGGCCACTTGATATTAATATCGAACTTTTATATCACATGTAAATAAATGTTTATTAAATAAAGTTACCATTTTCTGTAAGAAATTCGTAATACTTCATTTTTCCATTAGGCTATATTTAATTCCTGTAATAATATCATCTTCTATGCATATTACTTGTACACACATGATGTTTCACATCTGCCAGGCGTCCCATGACGGCTTATTTTTTTAAAAGTGAAATTTCTTGACCGATTTCGGAACGGGTTGGCGTTGAACATATAACGCCACCCGGAATGAAAAGAGCAAAAAGGATAAAGATGAAGTGCGCGAGAAAGAGAGAGACAGTCGCCTAGCAGCCATCACAGCTCCTTTAGCCTCTTCCCCCCCTCTCCTCGTTTTCCCCCCCATCTTGGTTTTTTTCTGCACTTAGGTCCCACAACTTCCACCACCCTACACGTAGGTTAACAGCCTTCCCATTCTTCCACAGAGCTTCCCCAGTTTCCATCGGCTTCTGCCCCCAAGATTTGCATCGACCTTCTCGCCGCTTCCCTCCACCAAGCCCTATGTCACCTCCACAGATACTCCCTTACAACCACCCCGCAGGGAAGTTGCACGTGCAACTTCCCTGAGTTCCCAGCGATAATCTCTGCTCCCGCTTACTCGGCCTGTACGCCACCAATCCCTCGGCCCTGCTCCTTTGACATTCCTCTATCTCGATGCTTGATCTTCAGTAGCCGTTGTCCGTCCCCCCCCCTCCAATAATTTGTTCTTCCTTATCGTATGATTATTCAAGCCCTCCTATCACTTTTCTTCAATTATTCATCACGAGGCGGCCCCTTACAATTTGATTGCCTCTGACTCATCTGTACCTCGTCGTCACCCGTCATCGCAGCGTCCTGGGCGTCCTCTAACCTCGTTACCATGCCCTCCTCGGCCACAGTTATAAACGTCGCAATTTACCTTGAACCAGCTTACTGAAATTCACCTCAAAGTCTATAAGGATTTTGCTTCCCCGCTATTGTCACCGATCTAAATGGTGCAAAATGCCATCTGCTCTGTCCCTCACCTGCTATTTTCATCCCCACCCCTCGGTTTCAATGGTAAATCCTGCTGTTGAATCTTCGCTAAAATTGTGTTTTTGTTTTTGTGGTTTTTGCGACCAAAAAATAATGCTATGTTGTGCGGTTCAAGGATACAAATCGGCTTATAATACGAATCCCGAAAAAAGTACATTTTTTTCGGTTCCGAAAAAAGAATTAGCAGAGTGGAGAATCGCATTAAATCGCGATAATTTGAGTGCTGGGAGAGCTGTGTGCGAAAAACATTTTCGAACTCAAGAAATAGATTAGACGGAGAGAGCTGCTGTTATTAGAAATGGACAAGTTTTCGGCAAGGTATGTCTACAGAATTTTTGCTCATGACAAATGATGTGATATTCGGGTGAAAAAAATTGGTATATATGTCTTAGACAAGCTTAAAAATTCTACGGCGCAAAAAAGGAGTAGTTCCGTCCATTTTTCCCTGGACCGAGGACTGGAATTCTCTTGATTTGAAATACCAGAAGAAACAACCAGCTCAAGAAGATTTAGTTCGAGTCAACGCAGGTGTGTGATTGATAAAGGAGAGCTCGTTGATGAGGGACTGGGCTCTAATAATTCATTTCCACGCCCCAATAGTGATGCACCTAATGCTGTTCCGATCCATGAAAATCAGTAGAATTTGGAATTACCCCTGAACATCCCTTCAACTTCAAATTTTAGTGATAGTGAGAATCTTGGATCTTTGGAAAATGCATGTGCTTCGCCATGCTGCAATAATGAGGCAGCTGATTCATGCTCAATTTCTTCGTAACAAAAATTATTGAAAATCAAGACTCATTAAGCGGCCCAAACCATGTGATACCAGTAATCTAGAAGGCGATTTTAATAAAATCTAATTTAATACCTCAATTCTACGTCTTACATCAACCTTGGGATTATGTCGATCATGCACCGATTAGACACATTGAAGAAATCCAAACTTTGATAAATACTATTGATGGACTCAATGTTTGCGCCGGCCCTCTTCAGCACGATGAATTAGATCAATCGAAATGCAGTCTGCCTCACAAGGACATTACAGGCATTTGGCGTCATAACAAATGCACTTTTCTAGTTGACACGCCCAACAAAAGTAAAGCATGTCATTCCTGTCAACGAATTAAAAACACGGTAAGACAACAACTGCGTCCAGTCAAGAAGTCTGGTGATCCACAACGTATTCGTATCGACGTATCGCTGAAAAAAAAGATCTCCGTAAAAAAATTCACACTGCTAAAAAAGCCACAAATCGAGCACACGAGGAAATATCGGAATTGGGGAAGAAGCTAGAGGCGTTTCGAAGCAAATTAGGAAATTATGGAGACGTGAATCTGAGCGAGTATGTTCAAAGTGCAAAACTTACCGAGAATACAGCGATTGCATTAAAAGAAATCTTAAATTGTGGAAAAAAATAGCCCCAAAGGCAACGATACAGCGAGGAGTGGATTTTACTGTAAATGTTGTTGCATATGAGGTCTCCTAAAGGATATTAATTTGTCCACAACCACGGAGTCCTTCCTGTGCCTGATGTTTGCACTCTCAGAAAGTGTATTTCTGCTATCCCTACTTCTTGTGGATTTGATCCCCAATTGTTTGAAGTCTTGAAAACTACTTTCGCCAAGCGAGAAGATAGGGACAGACATGGTATATTACTTCTCGATGAGATGGGCACTCGGGAAAGCCTTGGCGCGAATTGTCACACGCTTACAATGACGGGCTTGGTCGATTTTTGGAGAGACTGGACCTGAAGCAACTACATTGGCTCAGCGTGCTGATCATGGACTCGTTATAATGTTTCAAGGATTGAGTAAATCCTACTCCCAACCCATTGAAGTGCATCTCGTGGAGCAGTAAAACGCGAGATTCTCGCTCAACACATACTGAAGGCCACAGTATTCCTTGAAAAGGCTGGAGCTATAGTACATGGAGTTATAACTGATGGGGCCAGTACCAATCGGAAATTTTGGAAATCTTTTGGACTTTCTGGAAGGAGAGACAAATTAACGATTTCCTTTGGACATGCTCTCGATGCGAATCTCCGTGTGTCCATTTTTTCAGACACTCCACACTTGATTAAAACTATTCGCAATCTCCTACATAACCAGAGAATTCTACAAGTGATTTATTTACATCATTTTTTCCACCTCAAATGGTTTGATTTGTAAAACAAAAAACCGAATTTTGATCGTTCAGATGGGTCCTAAAGAACAACTAATCAAGTGGGACCATTTGAAAAGTATTCACCGAGTTGATAGAGAGGCAGTGAAATTAAATCGGAGACCATTCTGCCCCCGCCCCACTGTTAACCATTGGGACCTGAATAGTGCATCAAAGATGAGGCTCAAATTGGCGACTCAAGTGACTTTTATCCATTGTCAGCATCAATTATAAATGAGGAACAATCAATGAGTTACTATTGTTCATTCAGGTTTTCAGTAATTTAGTCGCCTACGGTTTAGAGGCATATTCAAAGGGAGTGGAAGAGTTATAGGATTCTAAAACAACTGCCAGATTCTGCAAATGGAATAATGACATGTTCGATGCTTTAAATCGCTTAGAGGAAATCGAAGCTGTTTTACCAGGCAACATTGACTATAAAGTATGAAGTTATCAACGCATGAGGATTCTACCTAAAGTTCATCTTTCGTTTCTTACAGATCATTCAGGAGAGCATAAAAAACTGGATGATTGGAAGAGCAGCGTAGAAGAAGGAAAAATTGACAAGAACTTATTTTTAGCACCTCAAACAGCTCAGGGACTCCGAGTGATATTACAGTCGGCATTACAGCTTATCAATAATCTCGCTGATAAATGTGGATTTTCTGACGTTCTCTCTGAAAGGTTGAATCAAGATAGCCTCGAGGTTTGCGATTGTGTTTGTAACTTTTGAGGCCAAAAAATAAACACTTTAACGCTTCAGCTTGCACTACTCCTCCGCTTCACACGCTTTGCACTAACTTTTACTGTGATTGATTCGCCCAGTGTCGAACAATCCAAATTTTTAGGTCATTTTTTTTATTAAGATTGTAGGTCAACTTGAGCGCTTATAGATTCGTTCACTGCTCCGGAGTTTATGGTCATAACTAATCCTTAATTCATCTCCCGTTTTGTGTTTGGTGTTCTTTTTCCTATTTCCACTCTAGAAATTTTTCGGTTGTATACGAGAAACTGGTGGAAGTGATGACCATCCACCTACACCAACTTTCTGCAACTATACAAAATTCTCTCCATCTATAGTGCATTAAAACCCCCAAAGACGGGGAATTGTACAGTGAAGAGAAATGAGCTTGGGAAACCCCTAATTACTCTCTCTGAATTGAAAGTGATTTATAAAGATCGCCAAAATTCTACTTTATCAGAAGAAATTAAGAAGAAAATCGAGGGAGTTGTCAAGCACGAGGAATGGAGATTAGAAGACTTGATTGAACAGTCTGAGTATGATTGTGTTTTGCCACACATTCATGACAGCATAATGTATTACACGACAGTTAAAGTAACGCAATTAGTGATGAATACGATTTCATGTAATGTCTGTCTAAAAGCATTATTGTACAGCGACGACTCACCCATTCTTCCTCAGTCTCAACTTTCTGATTCCTTACTGAAAGGCCCCTTGTTTCACCCTAACATTCGGGTTTATCGCTTCATTCTGTTCCTGGATGACAAATTTGTCAAACATAAAGAGTCCAGATGCCTCTTTGATAACATCCTTGCGAACATTTATACTTGTTCCGTCGCTTTCTCTCCCTTACACAAAACATGCGATCGAAATACTGTATAAAATTATTCGGTGTTTCTTGGTTGTTTGCTTGCAGGAATTCTGCGCGGATTCTAATCGAAAGCAAAACAAAATTCATCGCCAAAAGAGAAAAACGGCCAAAATGGTTAAAACGTAATTTGCAGTCCTATAATTTTGAAAACAGATAATGAGATAAATTCTATATATTTTTTCACCATGGTATGTATATACCTAAGATACGCACTTAGTTCTCATTTTTATAATACACTAAATGGAAACGAATTATCGTTTTTTCTTTATTTTTTTGCCAATGCGCATAAAGACTTTGGCGCGTATTCAAATCTTCAAACTCCCAAGCGGGACCGAGCAGGTTGCTATCAGCGCCACCTAGGACGTGACAGTATCTGGGCAGCTATCGGGCAGGAGTTTCAGCGGGCTGCCCTGAACAGATTATTGCCTCCGTCGATTGTCTCTTGAAAGCTTTTTTGTCCCAAAATCTGATGAGACTCCTGCACCCCCCCCTCCCCCGCGTTCCCTGACAATCCAATTGTAAATATTATGGTTTTTAAACCGTGAGAGACCAGCGATGATAACAAATTTGGACTTTGCATAATAATAATTTGCTAAAATGCCAATTTGCAAAAGTGTTATTCACTCCACCATATTCTTATCTTTTCCCTTTGACTTTTGATTCTCTCATATCACTAAGAAGTTTCACATCTTCCACGCGTAGGGATTCCAGGCACCCAATTGATTTTCATTTTCTAGGAAACCATTTTATTCCTCAAATTAATTCGTTCCTTCTTTTCGTCCCTAAAATATTTTATCCGAAGAGTGAATTGACAAAAATTGAAATATTACCGAATTTCGTCGCTGAAGATATGATAAATTCCACCTTCCTCAGAAGTCTGACATTTGAAAGGAGGCCGTTCCATCATTTTCAGAATATTTATAATTTTTGAACGACAGAAAAATAAGTTAAAACCCTTTAAACCAATACCAATTAGCGTGAGAAATAGTAATTGTCCAATACTTTTGCGGCCTGAGAGAGCGATATTCATAAAGCGAGAAAGACAGTATGCGCCAATCATGGTTATAGATAAAATTGCATAAATATTGTAGAGAATAGATTTGATTTTTGATAAATTTTGTGGCTTCCATAATCCCATGCATTTCAAGACGAAAAATGGTCCCTTTTGGAAATCCATTGATGAACGGTCTCCTTAGAAATGATTTGATATCACTGTTTCTTATTCGTTTTCACTGTTCATAAATGACTTACGGTAAAATTTATTATTATTATTAATTATTGCGAAAACTTATATTTTCAATAGACAAGGCTTTCAGTTTCTGAAATTATACAGCACTGTTCAGTTCAATTCTTCAAATTATACTACAGTATTTCTCCCGTAAATAGTGAATTTCAAAATTTCTCAAATTATAGGGTAATTATTTTAATTGCAGACTTGGCACATTAAACGATTAATAATGATAGTGGAGTGCGCAGTAGCTGCTTGAATACTTCCCGAACCCCAAACAACCCACCGCTCCTATTTCATCATGAAATAATAGCTGAATAACTATTTGAGATCCAATTTAGTTGTAGTTGTTATACTTGCAACTGTTAGATGGGGATATCAAGAGACATATCAATCGGCATATTTACGTACACCGGAATTATTAATTCATTGGCTCGATTTCAATAAAAATGACCAAAGTCATGAAAATATTTCGACATTTCAACTTTTATGTGATAACGGAAACGATATAGCATAATGGAAAAAGTATTGATAATAATAAATCGTATGGAGAAGGCATGAATGTACCTCACGATTTGAAATTGTTATAAATTTAGGAAATTAAATAGTCAATTTATTACGGAAGGTATGACATCATGCTGATAAGTTGGGAAAAAATATCGATTGAATTTTTTCTTCATGTATCAATTATTCATTTTTTATTGTGGTTGAGCTTTGTTTAATATGAAGTTGTTGTGTTTGATAATATTTTATTTCTTAAAAATTAAATATTTAAACAATGTCTGGCGAAGTCGAGCAAGCAAAATGCTTCGATTTCCCAACTTCGGACATTGGCCTCATCCACAGAATGCGATGAGCAAAGCCCAAATAGTGCGACGTCAACATCGAACCATCCGCACACGGGCATTGGCCGCAAACGCATTTCCGACCCTTGCCAAAATTAAAAATCAGTCTTGTCCTAGCATCGCGAACGATCACACCAAGGGGCGAACTCCTTGAAACTTGAGGTACCTGATTTCGGAATCAGTCCATAATTCTGCCCGGCGTTTATCTTTTGTTTCAAGTATCGGGAAAAATAATCACATATAATACCACAAGTGGTTCAAAATTATCGAATATTTCCCGATAGATTCGTTGCAAACAAATGAAGGAGTCAAGTTTTTCAGGCTAAAAAATCACGAGTGCGAAGCACGAGTGATTTTTCCTGAAAAACTTGACGACTTCATTTGTATACAGGGAACCTAGAGGGAAATATTCTATAATTTTGAAGCTCGAGTGGTATTCAGGGGATTATTTTTCCTATCCAAATTTCGGCCAAGAGAATTGTGCCATGACATGAAAAGAGGTTTATTTGGTTAAGTGTCGTTTGTTTACCAAAATATTCAAAAAATTATCGCTGATATTCGAGGTAGGCTATACAAAATATGAACAAATGGTGCAATTCCATTGGCTGAAATTTGGGTGGGAAAAATAATCACATATAATACCACAAGTGCTTCAAAATTATCGAATATTTCCCGATAGATTCGTTGCAAACAAATGAAGGAGTCAAGTTTTTCAGGCTAAAAAATCACAGGTGCGAAGCACGAGTGATTTTTCCTGAAAAACTTGACGACTTCATTTGTATGCAGGGAACCTAGAGGGAAATATTCTATAATTTTGAAGCTCGAGTGGTATTCAGAGGATTATTTTTCCTATCCAAATTTCGGCCAAGAGAATTGTGCCATGACATGAAAAGAGGTTTATTTGGTTAAGTGTCGTTTGTTTATCAAAATTATCAAAAAATTATCGCATATAATACCACAAGAGCTCCGAAATTATCGGATATTTCCCGATAGGTTCGTTGCAAACAAATGAACGTGTCAAGTTTTCCAGTTTAAAAATCACGAGCGCGAAGCGCGAGTGATTTTTCTGGAAAACTTGACAAGCTTATTTGTTTGTAGGGAACCTTGAGGGAAATATCAGATAATTTCGAAGTTCGAGTGGTATTCCGGGGATTATTTTTTGCATCCAAATGTTGGCCGATAGAATTGCACCATGAGACATAATTTTCAACGAATTGCCATTTAATCTGTCAGATACAATTGAGGGTTACTTCAACATTTGTTTTTTTTTTATATATATCAACATGCAAAATTTCCAGTGAAATTTCCAAGAATTTCCGCTGAAATACCGTGTTGACTATATAAAATAACGTCGAATGGTGCAATCCTATTGGCCAAGATTTGGATGGGAAAAATAATCGCTGAAATTCGAGGTAGGCTATACAAAATATCAACAAATGGTGCAATTCTATTGGCTGAAATTTGGGTGGGAAAAATAATCACAAATACGCACATCTTCGTAGTGATTATTCCCGCGGTTAGTTTTTGAACCGAATGATCTCGTGCGGTACCTTTCGACGGGTTGCAAAATTACGCGTTACGGTTGCAGTGCAAGATCAAGAGAGAGGACTCATACAAAAACAAACAAATACAAAATATTGCAAGAAGGAAAATTAAAAGAACAGTTATATAAATCTAAAACTAGTGTTCTGATTGGAGTGTGTCAGCAGCTGAAAGAGTGAATAACCCTAATCAGGCTATTGTGGTAATATTTGGGTTAATTCATTATTCTCTCTCATATTTCGCGAATATCTTGTAGAAAGATCAAATTCAACTTGATGTGTTACTGTTTAGTCACATAAATAATCATTATTGTTATACTTATACTTATATGGTCTAAAATACATTCAATATCGTACAGTTCTGTGAGAGTTTATTTGAGTATTGATCCTCAATCCCTTCTATGAAACAGATGTGCCCAGCACTTTAAAGGTAAGGATTCACGCTAAACAAAAATAATTATTTTATTGCGCGGCTCTGAAAATTGAAACTGATATTTAAATACAAAATACCATTTCAATTTTCCATATCCAACAAAGTTTAGGTCACGTGGAACCATGAACTTCTTAACAACTTCGATTAATTCCTTTTTAAGCTCTGCAGTCAACAATTCCCCACTTGTGTATTTCTAAAATTGAAAAATCGGTCGTTAGATCGTTATTTGTGAATGGGAAGAAGTTTAATAATTTTATTAATTTATTAGAAAATTAATTAAAATTTTTTATTTTATGGAGAATTTAGTTGGAATTCCGGTTCAATTGAAAATTATCTTTCTAATGAAAATGTGATGGCGAACTATATTCGTTATTAGAGATTGGATTTGTTGATTAAATATTGATTCATTTTTACTGCGGAATAAGTTATAAGACGAACTTTCTAAGAAACATTTCAAATAAAAAAATATTTTCTCTTCCTCTAGAAGATGGTTTCCATTATCCTCGAGAAAGAAAATTTGGGCCTCTGGTACAATGTATCAACCACATGCAGTTCTTACCCTCCCCCCCTCTTCAGTGCTCCTTGGCAGTGACCCTTCCCCCGGAAAAAGCGTAATTATTGATTTGGTCCTTGATCTGCACCGCAGAATCAGTTAGAAAAATGGCGGAGGTGGTGTGATTGGCGGACATTATGGTCGTGGAACCCTGGAGGAGAACGCACTTGGGGAATCTCAGCGTTGGGGTAACATCACGAGTCATCCTGAAGTAAGGATTCTGGTCGATGACATAGAGAATGAGGCACTTAATCTTTTCGTCCTTGAAAATGAAGGGGAATGTCGTGGACCGGATTGGAGCTGGCTGTAAAACGGGGAACAACATCTTGCCGACTGTAGTACTACTCGTGAATCTGAAAATTCCTTTGCTCTAATTAGTGGGGAGAGTAAAGAATGAATCACTTACTATGAATTGTGATTTTGTTCATGAAATCCCAAGTAATAATAATAAGATTTAACACTGTACCTGATTGAATGTCATCTTGCTCTTGATCGACATAATATTTTGATAAAACTTAGGATTGTCCCCAATGTGCTCGTGCCCGAGAAAATAAACGTCTTTTCAGGATTGAAGCCGCAGGCGATGATATCCTTGGAGTTCTCATGCGTCAGTTTCATCACCTCATCGACCGTCAGGTTCTTCCAGGTGAAATGAAATCATGAAAAATCCAACAGGTAAAAGAACCGTTGGATTTCTCATGATATAAATAGAACGCAAAAATTAATCTCATTCGCTTTTGAGTGTTTATACTTTAAATTGAAAAAACATTTTTATGGACTGGAAGTTCATAAAAAGGTTATATAATGTTATATCTGTAGCGAAGTGGCAAACTAGGATAAGTGAATTTTTTTTGAAAATAGGTTTTTTGTTTAAATTGAAGCATAACATTGTTCCGGAGGTCCTCACAAAAGGATTTAGCTGAAAATTAATTTTTGGCTCCAGTATCGAACAAAAATGAGGAGGATAAGTGAAATTATGACAGCGCAAATGAAGATACGTTGACATATCCTCGGAGGTTGAGTTGCTGAGAAAGGATAAGTTGACTTATCTTAGTACTTTTACACGACTTGCTTCATTGTTTGAAATCAACTTAAAGCGATCCTTGGCGTAGTTCGTTGCGTGCTTGCCTCTGAAAACAAGCCGCTCGAAACAGACCTGATTCAAATTCAGCACTTGACAATTTATTCAAACAAATCAACAATAATTCGCTGGGGATTCCGGGACAATAGTTAGAAATCACGTACTGAGTTTCCCGGCTTATGAGTCGCACTATTCTCGCAGCAGAACCTCCAAGAAATTTCTACCGTCTCACTTGACCCGGACTCAGATGTTTAAGGGGTTATTCTCATGTGAGCACTTCAAAAAATCGATTTTTTTTTTTTTGATATTTTGACAGTAAAACCTATTGAAAACATGCTGTGAAAAATTCAGACCGAAATTCATAGTATTTGATAAGTTACAGCTCATAGTCGCCGACGTGTGGTAAGCGATTGTCTACCAGGCTTTCAACTTTAAACGCGTTTTTCTCGAATCATCATTTTCTGAAACGGTCAAGGTCCTACAAGAAAAAGTATTCAACCGATTGCTTTAAAATTTACATATGTTCTTCTACTTATTTATAGTTATCGTCCCTACCACAATTGTTTATTTTCGACAATATCTTCATATTTTTTTTAAACGATTTGTAACGAAAAAGAAGGAGATTTTCGTGATTTTTTTTTTGAAGTTCGATATTTTTTTTTGTTTTCAATGAAATTGATTATATTTGGTAGGGACGATAGCCACAGATCTACTGAATAATAATCCATTCGATTTTTTTATGTCAGACAACATGAACAGCCGCTATCACCTTGACCAGTGAACTACCTTTTTTTGTTGGGGACTACTTTGACTTAAAAAATATATATGTTAAAAATGTAAAAAATGAAAAAAAAAATTTTTTTCGTATATTTCAAAATACAAATAAAAATATATTGAAAAATCAACATGATTGAAGTTTGTTGTCGCATAAAAAAAAAATTCCGAAAAAGTGGTAAAATATAGGCGTTCACATGAGAATAACCCCTTAAACTGTATGAGGAAGCATATCCTGATCAAACCGTTTCGAGATGGTGATATGAACAAAAGATCAAGGCGCTTGGCTTATCATTCAAGGAACCGAAAACTGACACGTGCAGAACCTGCGATCAATTGCAGATTCAATTGAAATCAGCTACTACCGAGTTAGAGAAGACTTATGCCAAGGAACAACTGGAATCTCATTTAAATATGGCCAATGCACCATACAACATGAAAGACAATTATTGTCAAGTGCTGGATTTGAACCAGGTCTGTTTCGAGCGGCTTGGTTTCAGAGGCAAGCACGCAACGAACTACGCCAAGGATCGCTTTAAGTTGATTTCAAACAATGAAGCAAGTCGTGTAAAAATCCTAAGATAAGTCAACTTATCCTTTCCCAGCAACTCAACCTCCGAGGATATGTCAACTTATCTTCATTTGCGCTGTCATAATTTCACTTATCCTCCTCATTTTTGTTCGATACTGGCACCAAAAATTAATTTTCAGCTAAATCCTTTTGTGAGGACCTCCGGAACAATGTTATGCTTCAATTTAAACAAAAAACCCATTTTCAAAAAAAATTCACTTATCCTAGTTTACCACTTCGCTACAGATTTTTCATGTATCATTTAAACTATAAAGAAATGATTGGGCAAGGTGGAGATGGGAGAATGCATACGTAGGGAGATGAACGGACATGAACAAGAAGGACTGCAGAGCCTACGGAAGAGGAGAAGAAGCATTGAATCATATCGTGGGTTGCAAGGTGCTGAGGAAAAGACTAGGGGTGGAGGATGAGAGTTGGTGGAAGAAGTGGCGCAGAGTTAGCAGTGGATGGTATTGGAGGGGAAGGTTGGTGGAGCTGATAAGGTCCCCCACATGGTAAAAAGAATTTGAAAACCAACACGAAAAGAGGATAATAGAGGTTGCGAACTCTTATAATAGACCAGGAATAAATCCTAGTCAGAGATTGTTTCGTCTCCACCAGCTATTCACCTTTTTTTTCCTCAACCCTAAAATCGCGCGACGACCAAGAACCTCCGAACCCGTATTTTATGGTGGGAAACTGCCCAATTTCACGAGCACCCATATGCTGAACACACTTTTAGAAGGATCTGGCCAGAAATTTAGGACTTCCCAAATGTCAAATTTCTGCCGTTCTTCAAGTCACACCCTCTTTACTCCCGCCATCAATAGATCACACCAATGAGTTCGACGGTTCTTGGCTCACCAATCAGAGAAACGACAAAATAATTGTTGTCTTGCGATTTCCCTCCTCTTTCTTCGGACTCTCTCACGAGAAAAACAAAAACGATAGTTCAGTTCGTTTTTGGGAGGCAAGTCTTAAGTTTTTGTATCCATTGTACGGAAAGGCCGTATTCAATAAAAAATAGCAAATAGAGTTTTAAGCAACCCAGTGTCAGTGTCAAGTGATTATTAGTTTCCCTCAAAAATTAACTTTCTTCTCACGCAGTTCTAACACCTGGAGAGACTTCAGAGAGAACGTCACATCTCGAGTGATATTGATTTGGTAGCTCGAGTGAATGAACCCTGGGTTGATACAGAGATCAAGTTATATTGGATGAAAAACTAATCCACCCTAACGAACAAAGATAAACTCAGCTTAAAATATATTTTTAGCTAATCAGTAAACTGAATACTGCATGCCAAAACCAAAATTGTCTGATCTGATGATACAGCTACTGAAAAAATAGGCAATATGATCGAGAAGAAAGAGGGAAATTTTGATTAGGTTAAATTCCCATGAAACAATTCACGCATTCCTTGTTTGCCTCGGCCGTTATCAATAGAATGAGTTCAATGTTTATCGTAACCTGTTGATTATCCCACTAATATTATGAGCCCCAAGGTAAAATATACAGCGAAGGATTTATTAAAAAATTTTCCTTCAAAAATATCTTCCTCCGTTTTCTCGTTAGTTCTCGTTAATTGTTTACAAAACCTTCGACTACTCTTACATTTAACAATGAGATTACTCCATTGTCTTTGGAATTAGAGAGGAGCACATGACAACAGACGTGTTCTATCGGTAAAACTTTGGGGGTTAACATAATCATCGGCTATTGCCCCTTGAACTGATAATTATTACGTCGTAACCCGCGAAAATTGAATCGATTTCTCACACCTCGTTGCCAATATCCATTTCTTCTAAGCATCATTGATCCCATGAGAACTTGTCCGTAAGAGTTTTCTTCATGTGATATCATTAATTTCATTCAAAATCGGTTTACAATTATTGGAAATGGGATAAAGGGTAAATGATCAGACGTGTGAATCCCGTTTTAATTCTTTTATTTTATTTCATTGCGCTGAAAAAGCATAACTGTTCTGCTTCGTTTCCTTAAAGGAACTAACTAAAAGACTAAAGGGATACAACACCCTAGACCTGATGTCTCTCATCAACAATGGTCCCACTCATGCACCTCTGTATATATCCAAGAAAACAGAGCACACACATCATCCTCAAGCTTCCTAGAATTTTCTCTTATAAAAATGTTTTCTACTCTCAAGTGGAAGCACCAGAATAGAAGAAATACTAATCGTACAATGACCTATTCATTCCATCTGAAAATTAATTTTTGACAAACATTCGAAATGTAAACTCCAATAACGATTGATCCAATCCAACTCAGCCTCAGTAGAAGCGTCTAATACCCCCCTCTCCCCCTCCCTATTAATTTCTCTCATCATTGCGTGAATCAGATAATCATGTCCACTAACTTCCAGTCTCGTTTTCACTTTGCACCATCTACGGGTTGACGACATCCTCACGAGTTTCTCCATCACGCGTCAACGGACTCAAAGGCCATGCTATTTTCTTCTCACTACTCGTCGCGAAAAACTTTTTCAAAAAATGGAAAGTTTTCATTCTGACTCAAACTCCCAAAAATCCTCTCTGACAACGCAAGAGACTGATAATTACTGCTATCACCCAAAATTGCAATTGGATATACTCAACCGTAATTCTTTCATCGAGCCCTCGACTAATCGCCGCTAATTATCTTCATTGGGAGTAGGATTGTGACCGATGATAAAGAGCAATATACCGAATAACCATCACTGGTAATTTTGTTTATTTATGTGATATTTATTTGTTGCATAAATTAACAAAAATACAATTTGACAGCCCTTTAATATAATACCCCCTATACTCGATCAAAACTTCGACCATTGTCATTGGTTAAAAAAATTGACGAGAAAAAATATTTGAAAAATCTAGCGATAATATCCGTTACGCCGTGACTTCAAAAGCGAGAAGCGCTAACGCTAATAATATCGTATGGGGTCGTGTGCTATCTGAGATAATATAGTAAATAGCAGTCAGTTGTCGCGCAGACCGCCAATAACTATATAGGGTCCCTATGACTTCCATATTTACCACTAGATCTTACTATCTAGATTTAATTATTTTATCTTTCATTACTTTTAATGGAACGTATATGATTATTTTTCCCACCCAAATTTCAGCCAATAGAATTGCACCATTTGTTGATATTTTGTATAGCCTACCTCGAATTTCAGCGATTATTTTTCCCATCCAAATCTTGGCCAATAGGATTGCACCATTCGACGTTATTTTGTATAGTCAACACGGTATTTCAGCGGATATTCTTGGAAATTTCACTGGAAATTTTGCATGTTGATATATATAAAAAAAAACAAATGTTGAAGTAACCCTCAATTGTATCTGACAGATTAAATGGCAATTCGTTGAAAATTATGTCTCATGGTGCAATTCTATCGGCCAAGATTTGGATGCAAAAAATAATCCCCCGAATACCACTCGAACTTCGAAATTATCTGATATTTCCCTCAAGGTTCCCTGCAAACAAATAAGCTCGTCAAGTTTTCCAGAAAAATCACTCGCGCTTCGCGCTCGTGATTTTTAAACTGGAAAACTTGACACGTTCATTTGTTTGCAACGAACCTATCGGGAAATATCCGATAATTTCGGAGCTCTTGTGGTATTACATGCGATAATTTTTTGAATATTTTGGTAAACAAACGACACTTAACCAAATAAACCTCTTTTCATGTCATGGCACAATTCTCTTGGCCGAAATTTGGATAGGAAAAATAATCCCCTGAATACCACTCGAGCTTCAAAATTATAGAATATTTCCCTCTAGGTTCCCTGCATACAAATGAAGTCGTCAAGTTTTTCAGTAGTACAGTTTCAGTAGTACAGTTTCAACAAGTTTCAGTAGCACAGTACTTGTGCTTCGCACTCGTGATTTTTTAGCCTGAAAAACTTGACTCCTTCATTTGTTTGCAACGAATCTATCGGGAAATATTCGATAATTTTGAAGCACTTGTGGTATTATATGTGAATATTAGCTTCGTTGACGCAGTCGAAATATTCCCACAGTTTAAATTGTTATGTCCTCCCAGATGTCACTAGGAAAACAGCGCCTTTATCCGAATTAATAAAGGAGGCAGGAACGTTTCCCAGCTGAAGCCCGGATTGGCCATCCAACGAAGTCCAAGCCAAATGACAATTGACAAATTCTCAATGTCAATGTTAATTGGGATGAGGGTTTATTTAATCTTTGATGAAGAAAACACTGTGTGCTTTGAGAGAACACCTAAACTATTTGTTCACTTAATAATATTACAAACTCTGTAACTCTATGATTTTAGCTAAATCTGATCTCTAAAAAGAAAATCGTCAAAAACAAAAACTGAACTAACTAACTATTCAAAATTTTCCTTTCGTGAGTCCTATAACTCCCGCTTCTTTCACATTGCGCACGCATTCTCTTTCTTCCTTATGTTTTGAGACATTAAAAATAAAAAGTGGCGGGGAGGGGCTGGACGACCCCCACCCCCATCCACATTTTAGAATTTGGGATGCGCGTGTGACCCGCAAAAAAATGACGTTTTTGGGTTTAATACAAAGAATACAAGTTGGGATTTGTGATGGAGCATTCTCAAGAAATTTACATCTGAATTTATGGGTTTATGGCGACGACAGTAAATCAACAGGCGTCTAATATTTGTATTAGCACCCTTTCTACGTTCGTTATTTTCAACTGTTTAGTTTCCAATTATTTATCCTATTTATTTCATAAATAAGCACTCTGTTATTGAATTTGAGAAAAGACGCCATTGTCCACCGGAGCACACGTGTTTAGCTATGCAGTATCAATAAGAATAAAATAATTAAATTATTAATGGAATTAAACGGAACATACTGGAATTTAAATTGGCTGCCAGGTGCGCAACGCCACACCACACAACCGAAAGTTCAGTCAATTTTCCAAAGAGGATAGACCAAAGTAGAGGCTCAGTTCTGGGGGTTTGACTGACGCCAGTTTCTCCACGTTACCGACACGATTTCACCCCCGAGGAGACGGGGCGCCACGAGTCCTACTGGGGTATCAGCATATCGGCCAAGCGGGGGGGCTCCGTTCGTACTTGTTCAACTGTACAAATGATCAACTGTACACAGAATTTTCAGACGGTGAGAGCACTGCTGTGTAGGGATTCAACTGTCGAGAGACAAAGCTAGGCTGTACATGTGGACCCAGCGCCACATGTACAGTCTAGCTTTTTAGAATTTTAGAATTTTCAAACGGTGCTCTTACCGTTTGAAAATTCTGTGTACAGTTGAACAAGTACAAACGGAGCCCCCCCGCTTGGCCGATATGCAGATACCCCAGTAGGACTCGTGGCGCCCCGTCTCCTCGGGGGTGAAATCGTGTCGGTAACGTGGAGAAACTGGCGTCAGTCAAACCCCCAGAACTGAGCCTCTACTTTGGTCTATCCTCTTTGCAATTTTCTTTTCACAGAGTTACGAAAGTGGTGCAGGTTTCTACTTTTGAGGCATACCGACATGCTTCAAAGTCTACCAGAGGGCACCGGGTTGCACCCTCAGCTATATATACCTACCTACCGCAGACTGGCGCAAATTCGGCGATCAGGTCACAGTATGTAAAGATGGCGGACGAAAATGAAGATCAGTGGTTATACGGTGATTCCATTGACGATAAACCCGATTTTCCTGGTGATCCGGATGTACAAAATGACCAGGAAGAAAGTGCAGAGCCCAATACTGGAGAACAACCAGTGCAGGAGGGTGATGAAGCTGAAAATATTCCAGAGGAGGTCACCGGGGTGAGTTGATCAACATATAACCTCCACACCTCTGTTTCTGATCCAAGTCAAACACAGTGATTATTCTGATAATTTAATTGTTTTTCAGTTAACATCCATAGATAGAGTCAGGATAAAAGTCGATTCGCTTTGTTTTATTCAGTGAATGAGAGAAACATTGGAGAATCTGCTATAAATTCTTGTTGAATGTCAAAGCATGTGCATGAGAAGAACTATTTTTTGCAAAGAAATTTCTCTTAGAAGAGTACGTTCTCAATAGTTGATTCGAAGATTGCGTGGTCTTAATGTGATCGATAAGTATAACTGTTGAGTCTTCAAGTTGATTTTTTTACAAAAAACTTTTACCTGTAAAAATCACCGACTTGAAGATCGATTGCAGGTTCTGAAGAATGCGTGGCTTCCCCTCAAGATTTCAACAAAAATTCTATATTCAAAATTCTACAGATTAAACAGGTGAATTCCTGGATGATTAAGAGAAATTCTAATTCCGGAAGAAACCATCCACTATATAATGATCCCAGTTCGTAATCAAGGGATTTCCTTCGGTTTTTAGATCCAAATTCATCTCCCGATGCCATGAAACATATACACCTAATATCTCCAATTCTGATTATTTTGAGAATTTTACAGGGTGACAGATTAATTATAAGGCTTCGGTTGAAAGAGACACTTTGATATGATTTTCGAAAGTCTTAAGTAAACTCAAGTATTAAGTATCAAATCTTAAGTATCAGTCTTAAGATTTCATCGTGATCTTCAGATTGATACCCTTTTTTATTATTTATTCCACCGATTAAGATAAATGTGATAAACGTTAATGCGTCGATTTTAGTACGTCATGCTTTGAAAATTCTTCATTTTTTGTTCTTAAATATCGAAAAATTTCAAGTTTTTCCTCTGATGTCCATGAATATTTCTATTTTAGATGGAAATTTATTAAACTACTCTCAATTTGACCCCTGAATTATCCAATTATCAGAATCCCTCATAAGCTATTTTTCATCAATGACTTATGAGAGTTTTTAATAAGAAAATGAAGTTTTGTAATTTTATGGAAAATTTCATGTACCATATGCTGATCACAAAATCTTATGCTGATTTTCATCTTCAATTTTTACACTACATAAACATCACAAATTTCCCCGAAGCGCGCGTCTACTTAGTACAATAAAAGAATCAGCTAAATTGAAATACGATAGAGTTCCTATAGGTCGAACAATATTTTAATTAATGGAAAAAAAGTTGTTTGAAATCTCAATAACAAACCCAAGAATAATCAAGTTATCTTTCAAATAACTTGCGTAAGGAACCAATTTATTTACGTTATGTGACGTTATGTTAACGTTACGTTACAAGTTATTTATTTAGTACAATTTTCGTTTTATTATTTATGGAAAGTTCCATGGATGTGAAAATTGTAGAGAAGTTGTTCTCGCAAATGATCTAATTTCCTATTTTTCTACATTCAGCGATAAGTTTCGAAATATTGGAAATGGGGTTTAATTAAATGTAAAAACTCAATGGATTTACTATTATCAGTTCTTTATTTTATAATTGCCACGAGGAAAGACCGTCTCTATTCCACGAAACTCTCTAGGACACTAAAGACTGGTCACAAGAACCCAAAGGCGATTCGTCACCCAATGAAAGAACTCTCTGTTCTTTCTTCGTATGGAATTATTGTTTATGTTTACATAAACTGATTGGAGACTTCCTGGTGCCTTTTATGTCGATTCCTTTTTACAACAGTTATTCCTTCTCAAAATAATTCTACCAATACACCTAAATCCTATGCTAAAAAGGAGAGCCACATATCGTATCGAAAATCTCGAATCGAATGGAAATCTCGCAAAGATGTAGCCAGTATCCTATTGGTCGTTTAAATTTTAGGCGCTAATTTTAAAACATAATGTAAAGATCGTTATGATTCACCGATATTTATATATATGAATTTAATTTGCATTTCACATTCCATTATTTGATGATCACCGTTCGCAGCAAAATGAAATGGCAGTGAGCTTCAATACAGATTTTTATTTTATTTTCAAAAATGTGCTGACAAATGCTAGAAATTTTTTAAATATATTCAAACATTTAATAGTGGTCCCCATCAACATCACGCATACTTTTATTCATAAGAAATTTCTTACGTGTTGATGTCAAATGCTTTCGGACGAATCAAGGGTGAATCAAATTGATTTATATGACAGAAACAAAACTCATCCTTCATTTTCCGCGCGCGTTCGGTCTCGTACTTTTAAAAGCCAGACAATATCTGACGCTTCCATATCGAATAAGTGACAAATGAATTCCCTTGGTGAAAATTAATTTCAAATTTTTATACGATTGAGCGATTTAAAGAAAAAATGAGTGCATGGAGTCCCTACACGCGAAAGCGTGAAATGTCTTAGTGATATTCCAAGAAAGACATACCATTCCGTATAAAATAAAAATAGCGAGAGGGAAAGGACACCACTATGGCGGAGTGGCCAACACCAAAATTCAAATAAATAAGTTCATTATCATGCAAAGTCCAAATTAATTATCATCACTGGGCTCTGATGGATTAACATCTATAATATTTACAATGGCATTGTGATAACTAAAGTATGATGTTAAATGTTTTGCGTCTACTTCATCTAGGTTTATGCTTTACTCCTCTTCCGCATGGCCTTAAGCCTTCAAGTCATTTGCTTATATTATTTTGTAAACATCCATGTGGAGCTTTCATCGTAACACCACATAGACAATGTCTCCAAGAAACATGACCTCATAGAATAATAAATTTCCTTTATGTGAGTCTGTAATAAGATCGTATTGTTTTTGCACTTTAAATAACAGAAATCAATGATTATGATTTTAGAATTAGTAATGTCCACATATATTCTAACATTTCAGGTATTTTCCACCGCTAAAACGCTTCTGATGTTTCAGGAACCAGAGCTTCAGCCCGAAGAGCCCGAAGTCCCCGTCAAAGAAACCCCCGACGCGGAGCAAATGTCCCCGAAGACTGCCGAGAACGGGACAAAAGATCCCGATGAGGAGCCCAGTGATTCCGACTCGGATGACGACGTTCACGTGGTGATCGGCGACATAAAATCCACCCCAGCAGCTTACAATAGTCTAAACTTGAAACGAGGAAATCTGATGACCTCCACAGGTGCCGATAACCTGAAAAAACAGTCAGGAAAATTCAGTATTGACGATTTTGAGACGATTGGTGTGATAAATGGTACACAAGCACATGAATT
Organism: Diachasmimorpha longicaudata; assembly: GCF_034640455.1. Taxonomy (NCBI): domain Eukaryota; kingdom Metazoa; phylum Arthropoda; class Insecta; order Hymenoptera; family Braconidae; genus Diachasmimorpha; species Diachasmimorpha longicaudata. The sequence goes on from NC_087234.1 coordinate 1,057,053, forward strand.
CAACCTGGATCAGTTGGAGGATAAGCCCTGGCGGCAACCAGGTGCCGACATAACAGATTACTTCAATTACGGCTTCAACGAGGAGACTTGGAGAGCTTACTGTGAACGCCAGAAGCGAATGAGAAGTGAATCAGGAGTGGGATTGATTTTGAATGCTGGTGGAGGCATTGGAAGTGGGGTTCCAAATAGTGCGAGAGTTCCCCAGGTAGCACCAATCGCAAATGACAATAGTAAACACTCGTCAATAATGGGACCAAAACGAGCTGGACCACCTCCAGGACGAAAAATGGGAGGAACTATTGATGTAATTGGTAGCTCTGGACTTGCCTCCAGAAGAAATCTGGATAAGTCACCTCCTAAGGAGAATGTAATTCAAGTTATGACGGCTGACAGGAGGGAATACTCGAGAAAGCCTGGATTCCCGGATATGAGTGTGCCTCCTCCAGCTCCCGGAATGCCACCCACTTTTGATATGCCTCCTCCAGGATATGCTCCAGAACCTCCGCCATTTTATATGCCTGAACCCGATCCTTATTATCAGAGCTATGAACCTACACAGGACAGTCAGTGGGGGAGTGATCCTGTAAGTATTCCAATGTTTTCCTTCTGAATGCACCTGTTAAGGTTATTGTGGTATCGTCACTTCGATTTTCGCCGAATTTTTATTAAAAAAATATATATTGCGGAATCAGTGTCGACCTATTTAGAGAAAAAAAATGGGATTGATTAACCATCTCATACATGAGCAATAACTTGAGCAAGTTGGATTTTCTTCCAAAGTGGACAGAGCAAGTAAATTCATACTCACAACAAATTTTAATTTTTACCAGAAATAATTTACCGATTGCAGTCAATTGTAAGTTATTGTTCTAGTACAGCGACTCATCCTTACATTTTTTATTCACTAGTTAATAATGATTAAGGAAATGAGAAGTCACTAAAGTTTTTCCTTCAATTAGTAGAATTGAATGAAATTAATTCAAGTTGGTACAGCTAAATCATTTTAACATGACAAGAGAAATAAATCGGTTGTGTTTCACAAGACATGGTCACCGTCGTGTCCTTTCGCATCACATTCGCACTACTATTTCTCAACTATGTCTATTTTCTCCAAAGTTTTAGTCAAGTAATAGTGATAGACACATTCATTGTACACTCATACCACCAAGTCCATTTTTCTTGGAATAATATTGGCAGTGAACTACATTCTTTGGCTTAAGGGGTTATTCTCATGTGAACGCCTATATTTTACCACTTTTTCGGAATTTTTTTTTTATGCGACAACAAACTTCAATCATGTTGATTTTTCAATATATTTTTATTTGTATTTTGAAATATACGAAAAAATTTTTTTTTTTCGTTTTTGACTTTTTTAACATATATTTTTTTTAAGTCAAAGTAGTCCCCAACAAAAAAAGGTAGTTCACTGGTCAAGGTGATAGCGGCTGTTCATGTTGTCTGACATAAAAAAATCAATTGGATTATTATTCAGTAGATCTGTGGCTATCGTCCCTACCAAATATAATCAATTTCATTAAAAACAAAAAAAAATATCGAACTTCAAAAAAAAAATCACGAAAATCTCCTTCTTTTTCGTTACAAATCGTTTAAAAAAAATATGAAGATATTGTCGAAAATAAACAATTGTGGTAGGGACGATAACTATAAATGAGTAGAAGAACATATGTAAATTTTAAAGCAATCGGTTGAATACTTTTTCTTGTAGGACCTTGACCGTTTCAGAAAATGATGATTCGAGAAAAACGCGTTTAAAGTTGAAAGCCTGGTAGACAATCGCTTACGACACGTCGACGACTATGAGCTGTAACTTATCAAATACTATGAATTTCGGTCTGAATTTTTCACAGCATGTTTTCAATAGGTTTTACTGTCAAAATATTAAAAAAAAATCGATTTTTTGAAGTGCTCACATGAGAATAACCCTTTAAGAGCCCGTCCTGACTGTGCTATTGTAATTTCTCTAGTACCAAAAGATTCTTCATTGGATTTTGAAATGGTTTGCAAGCTGGATATTGTTTTACATCTATTTTTTCATCATTGGTACAAATATCGGCTTTCGGGCAGATGTCACATTTGATTTCATTCATTATTGCACCGACGTTTCAAAAATATTGCACTCTGCATCTTCTGTATTATGAGTTCTGATATTGTCAATGAAAAATCGGAAAGATGGTCTTGGAAATAGTCTTCCCTTGGTGCATTTCCAAGCCTTCCTGGTACTTATCTTCGAAACACCCTTGAAACAATATTGGCCAAATCACTACAAGCTCATCATCTCGTCCATTAAAAAGAATTTGACCGTGGCGACGTCAAAATCAAGATCAATGTGATAAAGTTTCTAGTTCAACATATCACCAATTCAAAATTTTTCATTTTTTAGAATTTTATCTTGAATTATCGTTATTTGACTTGACTATGAGTCAAACTTCAATATGTTTTATGAGATTTATCGAGTTCTCTGGAATCGAGAAACGAATTGTGCCATTTTGATAATTCTTATCAGGTTATCAGTTTTTTAATAAAAATTAAGGATTTCAGGTTGTTTTCGAAAAAATTCCACTTATAATGGAAGTTCCTATTTCATTATAGCAAATCTAATCAATTATTTCGTCTGTAAAGTCTGAGGTTATGCCTGTAATTTGATTGCTGAATTTTCATGATTTTGTTGAATATCGTGATAATTAAGGATTTCTTGCTATTAATTATTTCTCTCACGGAGGCAATGGTGACATGCACTAACTCAAATATCAACGACATCTCCTAAAGAACCATCTGATCGAAGTCAAAGATGAAAGCCATAGTAACAATCATTTGAATGTAGTTCAACATGTTGATTTTAAATTCAGTAAATAATTGAATTTACAAATTAGTTTGATCTTTTCAATTTGTTTTCGATTTTCTGATGTTTATTTCTATTTTTAGTAATCATTCAGGGGCTCATACCATGTGGAGGCCGGTTTTTAATGCGATATTTGAAAATTTTTCGTGGAAAAATGAACAAAATGACAACACATATTTTTTTAGCGCAAAAATGATGGACTCATTTCAAGCTATCGAAAATAGAAGGGGTAAAACAGTATATACGATTCCGCGACTGGTGATCATTCAAAATTAAAAAATAAAACGGGTTCTTAATCTGGGAAGGTTCAGCTATCCGCTGAATTTGGATTTTCTTCAAAATATCGAAAATTGAATTTCTGGCAGGCTCTCAAAGTTTTTTTCACGAATTTTGTTTTTTTCTCGACTACTTCGACTTTCAAAACAAGAAAAAGGGGCTTCGATATCGAAATTACCATAGTTTAACATTACGGAAATTGTTTCTTTCTTGTTGGATTTTTATGCGTTGCCTAGGCGACAGAGCAACTTTATTTCTATGCTATAATAGAGGTGTAGAACCCAAAATTCAAGAAAATAAAGGAGACTTTGGATAATTTCAACCACCAATAGCCGGACTTTGGCCTCCTGGCTGTGCCGAGAACATTTAATAATATAATTCTGCGTATAGTATCCAAACTATTCAAAATAGTGCCCCCTATCCTCCAAGAATCACAATCTCCGCAGAAGATCTTGAAAATATAATGAATTTCATGGGTTTCGTTATGGAGCTGGGGAAGGGGGGGGGGGGGACAATATCATCATAGAAACTCAGCTATACAAAATGTTGCCTCGCTAAGTCCTCAATGCCATTAGATATTTTCTGATAATAATAACATATCTTTGGTGAAATTGGGAAATTGATTATTGACGTGCGGTTTTCACTGCCATGAGATCCTACATCTGTCCAGAATCGGACTACCTCCCCGAGGTTCCCGGTATGTGCGATATTGACACTTTAAAAAAAAGTGGTACCGTCGTAGCAAAAATTTCTCCAGCTTGCTGGCAGATCTGGATTTTTCCAAAACCGAAGAAACCCTCCAGGGAATGCATGGATATATTTGAAAACCGATCACATGACAAAATATCATACGACAAAATATTACACGACGACATATTGTTAAGAAAAATATTACAGATGGAAAAAAAGTATTAATTTTAAAATCATAGTATAAGTTTATTTTTATTGTTTTCTCAATTACATCTTCCGAAATTGATTGAGTAATGAAATATAATCAACAAAAAAATAAAAAAACATCACATTTTATCGAAAAATATTCCTAACGAGTAATATTTCGGCAAATAATATGTTAAGGAATAATAATTTTGCATTAATATTTTTATCATGTACTATTTTCCAGTAATTTTTTATCGTGCTCCCTAAAAACCATGATTGACAAGGTTCTTTTCATATAGGGATTGCACTGTTGTATGTTTATAATTACTGCTAATGGAAAATATGCTTAATTTAAATCATTCCTATTGAATAGAATTTTTAAACGGCAGAGAAAAATTTCGAATTGATTGATGGGCTTATTTTCTAATCTTTTATACTCTTTGAAAATGATTATGAGAATATTTATTTATATTATAGACCTGGCAGCCGACAAATCTAGCAATACCTCTAACTGAACACGACGATAAGGATACAAGTCCAAAGACAATTCCCACAATGGTGCCACCATTGCCAATTCCTCCTCTAATAGTACCATCTGGTCGTGAACAGCGAGCTGATCCGCGGGGAATGGTAGACAGAGAACGCAGGGACATGGGGGACAGAGATGGGGAGTCTACGGTGAGGGAAAGGGATCGGGAGCGTGTGGAACGAGACAAGGATTCTGCTATGCGGGACAGAGATCGAGATTCCGTTTCCAAGGATGATGACAAGGATCGCGATAGATCGAGATCCCAGTATCGACATAAAGAAAGGTAATTTCATCCAGAATGTTTTTCATATTTTGTTGAAATTCCTCAGTGAATTAGCAGGACAGTTTGCAGTTATCAGAAGTTGTGCTAGACTAGCCTGATTGTAAAACATCGTATAAGACATTCTAGTTACAGTACTTTCATCAAACCAACTTATCGCAAACGAAATTGGTGAGAAAAAATAACACCGTGAAAAAAAATCGAATAAATCAACTGACTAAAATTACCCCACACTAGCAGGTGGACAACGGTATTCGAGAGAACTGATGCGACCGATACTTTACGTGTTTTTTTTCATTTATGCCAATTCAATTGGTTTGTGTACGGATTCGCACCAATTCGATTGAAAAAATGAAAAGGTAGATACTCGCGATGTCAGTGAGTACTGAATGGTACTGACATTCGCCAGGGGTTTAAAAAGATACATTTATCCTTTAGTGACATAAATTTCAGCAAGCCAATAAATTTTGTAACTACCACTCGACCGATTGCGTCCATCCGGCGTCTGACGCTTCCACATTATAAAAGCCATGATCATTTCAAATTTTAATTTGATATCCCAAATTTTCATGGAATTATCGAGTATAGACTTTTAGAAGCTTTAGGCGATCCCTCTCGGGATGTGCAAGGAGCCTCTCGGCCATTTTGCACGCTGCTCTAGGAGGCCGCCTAGCCGATAGGACTCAGTATCTGTGCCCTGCGCGCAAATTCGCAGAGCTCATCGATTCCGTCCCTATCAACGTAGATTTCCCTGAAACATGTGGTCCTGAAGACATCTCGACGAATCTCTCCCAGGCCACTGCATCTTGTGGTTAGGTGGTGAGGGTATTCTTCCGTCAGCCCGCATCTTGGACATCGGGGGTCGTTCCACTTACCTATTTTTGCTAGATCACCAGTAAGGGGCCAGTGCTCAGTGATGAAGCCCACCAAGGAGCGGAGCTTCGCCCTGTCCATGCCGACCAGTGTGTTGGCTAGCTTTTTTCGTACGATTGCGCAGTAGGGAACTTGTGGGCCTGGCACCCTTTCCAGAGCATTATTGCTCCGGAATTCCCCTCTGCCCTTTCCCCCGAATCATATCCTTTACATGGTCTGTGTGAACCCTACGTGGCTTCCTACTGCTAACGTTGCACTCGGACATCCTTCCCTGGCCAGCTCGTCGGCCTTTTCATTGTCGAGGATGCCAGCGTGGCCTGGAATCCATGCCACTTCTAGCTGATTATGCGGGGCCATCCTCTTCATCAGCACAGCGCTCTCGTTTATCAGCCGAGAGCAGCTCATATTCTCGCAGAGTGCCCTCAGTGCACCCCTCCTATCCGAGCAGATGTATATTTTCTTTCCCCTGTGGGGGTGAGCAGGTGGTGGAAAAATAACGCAAGGATCTGAGAGATGTATTTATTGAATTTCGCTGCGTTACAGTTCTGGAGAGTTGGTCTCAAGTATAGCTTGTTCTCTCGATGCTCGATCCGGAATGGCGTGGTGTATCCAAGTGAAGGCTCATGAGCGAATATGTCGAGTTTTGCGAATGTGCTAACTTTATAGGAAAGTGTAGGAGTGTGATTGGTTGAAATTTGGTAGAGGGGAATCCCTGGTCTGGGATTGGCTCGGCACCACATTCAGGAAAGCTAGGTTTATGGTTGGGACAGTTCTGGAGTACTCAGATTTTTATGATAGTGATCTGGCTTATTCCCCAGATTTTAATAATAGGGATGGCACTGGTCGGGTAGGTGATTAGCCTAAGAGGGTCTGGATTAGGAGTGGAAATGTTTGGGGAATTTCCCGTGGGAGTGACTGGGTGTAGTGGAGACACAGTCACCACACCCCTGTCCTGTCTATCCAGAACTATTTCTGCACATGCTCTCAGGGCAGCTAATTCCGTTTGGAGTACGGTTGCGTGTGATTCCAGTCCGATGGCCCTCCGTGTTGAGGGCCCATCGGACCAGATCTCCGCCTCCACACAATCACCAGTCCTGGAGCCATCTGTGAACTAGACTAGCCCCTTGGGCGGCGACCCTTCGGCATCGCCCTCTGTTAGAGTCTCCTCGTAATGAAGGTCGACCTGAAGGTTGAACGATCTATGGAAGTGCTACTGCGGTCTGCATGCGTCTCCTCCCCGGGACAGTATGTCGCTCGGGTCTCCGTCCGCAGCAAAGATGGCCGGATGATCATTCGTAGCTCCTCTCCATGTCTCCTAAAGTCACATACTCGCAGTCGTTAAAATGACCACAATGTCCCTGTTATACCGACCAGTGCTAGTCTGCCTATTCTGTCCACTGCCCTTCTGTGGCAGACCTTGTTCATGGCCAGCCACCAGACTCCAACGGCCTGGGTCATTATGCCCGTGTGGATCCATTTCAATATCCTCGGGCTTAGCTCCCATGTGCTATCAAACATACTTCTGCATGTCCAATAGGTTGTGATGACTTTGTTTGTCTGCATGGTGATATGCTTTTTCCAGCTGAGCCTCTTGTCAAACGATATGCCTAAAAAAAAGAGTTGCCTCCTAAGCATCACTAGGTGAAGCTTTCGACTATGCTGTACCTCCCAATTGCATACCAGCATTTGTTCAGTCTCATCCATCGGCTTGCTCTTTTGCTGGTTTAGGTTTTTCCACATTCATACTATCAATTTGGCTGTGGTGTTTATTTATCCTCACATCCTCAGGTGAGAACACGAGTGGACCTACATTTTTAAGTGGGATCCGAACCACTGCCATATGCCTAAGTATTTAACCTCCCACGAGAACCTCAGTGTCGTACCATAACCACCACCCTCCTCTTGTTTGTGAATGGCACTATCTCAGTTTTGCCTGGGTTTACCCTAAGCCCATGAGAGATGCACTATTGCTGAATACAGTCTAGCGCCTTTTGCGTTTTACGATGCAGCACGCCGTCGTCCCTGCTAGCTACCAGCATCGCTACGTCGTCCGCGTACCCAACAGCTTCCACTCCCGTATTGACTATAGAATACTGAAAATATTTAAAAAACGGAAAAATGGCAATACCACGTGATTTTTCTACCAGCGGATGTATACATTTCCGTAGGTTTGTATAGTACCCACTAATATGAGTATTTTGAAAAGAAAAAAAAATTAAAATTTGTTAAGTGGTTCATGAGATAATCGACGAAATACATTCACATAAAAGGTCTAATATCTCTGGAATCGCCGAACCGATTAGGCCCGTCCAAAATGGTAGTCTTTTATGTTACAAGAGCTACAAGTGTATATAATTTCAACACTCTATCTTTATTTATTGTTAATTTCTGATGTTCGCAATCTTTATAGTGTTAACCCCTTGGGTACGGATTTATTTGAGAAAATATTTTCATGTGGAACGGATATAATTTTTGGTTGCTTGGAGTAGTATGTAAAAGCAGCTCCTAGGAAAAACAAGTGAATGACGTGTCTCAGACGTCAAATGTACCCAAAGGGTTAAAACATAAAAAAAATAAAAATTATAGCCGAGTTGACAATGTCCTTTACGGCAGATTTTTTAGAACCACTTTTAAAATACTAAAGTCATTTTCACATGAGGTGTTATGATAAAACTGTTTTAACTGATTTTTTAAAAGCAAAGATCGAGGATCGGCAAGTTGTTTTTATCAAATTATTTTAAAAAAAAGTTTTTTGAAAGTTCTCTCCCAAAAATGCTACTTTTTCAGAACTCAAAAGCCTGGTCAAGTTTGGCAAAAATGTGGATTGAAATAGTGTAAATATTTGCGATTTGAGGCCTTCGCGACTAATATTCCATTTTATTATCCATTTTATGGCTTCCGGGTAGAAGCCCCGTTTAGATATAACTTTTTGCCAAGATTGAACTGAATTGAAGAATCAAATCGACTGAGTCGGATCGATCAACTAAAAACATTCTGATGACTGAGAGATTCATCGTTCCGATGATTCTACGATTCCTTCCCATATAGGATAATGTCCAATATTTTAACATGTTTTTCTAAAAAGATGTAATAAAGTTCCAGTGGTGATAGATAAATATCCTACTTGACATCTTCGACTGATAACAATTATCTATTGATTGATGTTGAAAGTCACTCAATTTAAATACTATTTCATGTTAATTATTAATCAATTCAATTCCCAACCATGATATTATGAAATTTACCAAGTCCATGCCAGTTGCTTAGTATTCCAATAATGAGAGATTTTGGCGCACATAAATCCGAAAATATTCTATTCAATTCAATTTATTTCTTTCGATATTACAAATATATTTCGTTATTTTACATCGGCTCCTGTCAGTCCCTTTGTTTCTCCTCGTTGTCCTTTATAATATATCCAAGTGTCATTTTTATAACTAATATCATATATTCACCTATGTATCTATTTCAACTTAATCTTCCATTCTATGTCTCTTCGTTAGCGTCCACTAATTTTCCGTCGAATACTACATATTTTTCCATTTGTTCCCTACATCGAAAAATATTTTTAGTCATAGTATCTGAACAATAAAATTTTAAATTTTATGTTTATTTTCATTTATTTTTTAAAACTGAAATTTTTTATTTTTATTCATTACTTTTTGTGATTTCATTAATTCATCATAAGATTCAGGAAAACTTGTATATTAATTATTTGATTAATAATTACAAATTGTTTCCTTTTCAGGCATAGACATCGATCGAGATCTCGTTCACGTCGCCACAAATCCCGATCGAGAAGCCCCACTCGTCGTAAAAAGAAATCCAGACGTTCAGATCGTGAACGTTCTAAGGAGGACAGTGAATGAGTTATTTCTATTGTATAAATTCCCTCAAAGTAATTCCATGTTTGTACAAATTCAAAAAGGTCAAGTACGATTCAACTGAACAAGAAAAACATGAGCATTAAACGGCGCATCGAGATTTAAAATAGAAATAAAGGACAAAGCACTATTTTTCAGTGCATGAAGTGTACATTCGAGATTTTTTTTAGAGAACTCACCTCGATTGAATCGGAATGTTACGTAATAAAATGTGATGGCTAAGATGACTACAATTCAATGAGTTTTCTCGTATTTTTTTTACCTTGTAACAGGGTGGAGACGTTTATTGATCAGCTGCACATTAAGGATTATTATGACTGCATTGGCTGGGGGGAGAGGACGACAGCTGCAACTGCCAATTTTTGTGCGGCTTAAGGACATCGAATGATGACGAATTAATAGATTAAAGGCTTATTAATTGGATTTATTAACATCCGAGTGTAGTTTAAAACAGATTACACTACACACTTGACGATTTACAATCATCAAATTCGCATTATTATTAAACGAAGGTTTTGCATTTGTTTCGACTTGCACTTCGATGTTTTCCCTGAACCAGAAATACAGCCAAAATAACGTTCATGTTCACAAACAATTCGGTCGTGAAGTGGTAAACTAGGATAAGTGCAGAAATCCGAATTTTTCAGGAGAGCTGAAAAACGATTTGCAGCATTGTAAGGAGGATTTTCACGCATCTAATGATGGATATTTATTTATTGCTTTAGTATTTGTTAATAACGATGGCACCAAGACTTTGTACTAGATTTGACGCCTAATTCACGCACTTATCCTCACTGTCATGATTGGCAACAAAAGATAAGTCAACTTATCTTCCTTGGCAATAAAAATGGAAAGCAGCAAGTCGTGTAAAAATAGTAAGATAAGTCAACTTATCCTTTCTCCGCAACTCAACCTCCGAGGATATGTCAACTTATCTTCATTTGCGCTGTCATAATGTCACTTATCCTCCTCATTTTTGTTCGATACTGGCACCAAAAATTGATTTTCAGCTAAATCCTTTTGTGAGGACCTCCGGAACAATGTTATGCTTCAATTTAAACAAAAAACCCATTTTCAAAAAAAATGCACTTATCCTAGTTTACCACTTCACGACCGAATTATCCCTGCACCGTTGACAATCAATCATGTTATGGAAAAAAATATCATAAAATAACGGAATTATGATATTATCCTCGTTATGTCGTCGTAATTTGTACTGGGGGGAAGAAGGATGCACTTGAGTTGCACCTGGTGGCACACCCCTGATTTTGAATTAACTGGGCTCATTCGGTGGTCTTGTATCAAATGAAGATTATATTGAAATCAGTGGATTTAGTTCAGTTACCTGACGATATTAAATGTAAAAGCAGTCAAACTTTTCTGTTTGAATGATTAAGAGGCTACTTTAACAGATTGTGTACCATCGACCTTCTCATCATTCCAAATCGCAATCAATTTTCGAATTTAGTGCTGAGTTATTCAAATCAATTCTCACTTCTCCCATTGAATTAGGAGTAGCTTTTAATTGCTTATTGCCATTTAATTTTAATTCAAGTAGAGATAGGTCTATGTGAAGACACTTTTCGACACGGGCTGAACGTAGCAGCAGTGACAAAAAGTGCCTTTTCATTTAGTTGTAAATGAAAATTCACAACTTGTAAACGAAAAGCCACCACTCGCTGAACGTATCATCACTAACAAACAGGATAGTTCGGATACACGTGCGACGGGATGTATCATTTCAATTTCACACTCGTTACCACACCGTTGCACTTGTATAGAAATGTACTATTTTTATTCCATAACAAGATTGACTTGCAGCACACTACTTACTTATTATTGTTTTAGGTGTCTATTGAATTACGAGACAACAATTTGAAAAATATCAGTGAAGATGGCACCCAACGTCCATAAATTACAACCAAAATTTAATATTTAGTGCATTTCGAGCCACAAGTGATTAAGTGATTAAGTTTCTAGTTGAAAAATCATCGTTGTATCAGTTTTTAAATCACAGTATTGAAAATGGGATAATTGTAAATGATTAGCGCAGTGAATCCCGTTTTATTCTTTTATTTTATACACTGAAAAGGCACAACTGCTCTGCTTCGTTTCCTTAAAGGAGCTAACTAAAAGACTAAAGGGATAGAACACCCTGGACCTGATGTCTCTCATCAACAATGGTCCCACTCATGCACTGCACCTCTGTATACATTCAGGAAAATGGAGCATACACATCACCCCCAAACTTCCTAGTTTTCTCTCATAAAAATGTTTTACAATCTCAAGTGGAAACACCAGAATAAAAGAAATACTAATCGTACAAACCCATTCAATCCATCTGTAAATTAATTTTTGATAAACATTCGCCTTAACTATGAAATATTTTTCAACTATCGATTCAAAACACAGGGGATGCTCACTGGAATTCAAATTGAAAACGAGCAGGCAACCGATGCTATTCGACAAGAGTAACGTGACTAATACTTTACAGGTTGTTGTTTTGTTCCTTCATTTATACCGATTCGATTAGTAGAATGCTTCCCAATAGATCTGCACCAATTAGAGTTAAAAAATTAAAAGGTAGATATTTGCGATGTGAGTTAGTACTGAGTGGTACTGACATTCGTCACGGAGTTTAGAAAGATATATTTAACCAATTAGTAACATGATCTCCAACAAACCAGTAAATTTTGTAACCACCACCCGATGGATTACGCCCATCTGTGTGATTATATCCGTGTGATTCATGTGATTTCAAATTTTAATTTTCTATCTCAATTTTTATCAAATTATTCAGTAAAATACTGAAAACATTAAAAAACTGATAAAATGGCAATATCTCGCCATATTTGCACCAACGGGTATACATATATTCATAGCTTTATATGGTGCCCGGTTGATAACATTCTACATAATTTGCAATTGAAATAAGAGGATCGAAAAATTGCTCAAGCACAAGATTTCCACTCGGTAGCAATTAAATAAAAAATATCGTTGGCAGTAGAGATTTTTTTTTTATTAAAAAACAATGCTTATGATATAAAAATTATTATTTATACTTCACTTCAAAACTAAAAACGTATCATTTTTTATTTAAACTTTCAATATCTCACAATCAACGGAATTTGATCCCCATAACTTGCCATCAGTGGGATGAATCTTGAGTCTGGTGTACAAATTCTTGGACATATCCCCTGGATTTATGATAAATGTGTCATCGCTCCATTTGCAGAAGGGTTTCAAGGATGAAGGTAGTAAGAGAATGTGTGGTCTGCATTTCATATGTGCGTACTTCTCCCACAGCTCAATATCCATGTTTATTTCTTTGGAGGGTGGATACAGGGGGTAGAAGCAGGCCTGATGCAACACGTGTTCGGCTAGACGGACGACTCGGTCTGTACCAGTCATATTACTGAAAAATAAAGGATATTCAATTTTCAAAAATTTCTATTCCATTTTAGTTTAGTGAGGAGTATTGATAGAAGGCTTAGAAAATGAATTTTCACCAAACGATACAAAATTTGCGGGGGATGATGATGATAGCTCCGTGAGGATAAAAATTTTTAATATGTTCATTGGTATTTTACTTCATTCGAATTATAGAAATAATATTCTAAAAAAGAGGGAAACTGACGGCAGCCGATGTAAAACAAAGATAGACATTTGTAACATCAAGAAAATAAACTGAATTGAATTGAATTGAAATATTGCAAAAACGAGGAAAATTTATGATGTCGAATAGTTTGTTGCAAAAGCTCTTCGCTAAATATCTTTTAATCTTTCAAATTCTCAAAGTTGAAAGACCTCTGGGATTTTGATATCATCCTCCAATTTGCCTAAGGGTGGAGTTGTTGTATTTGACCTAATTTTAATAAACTAGTTGATTTGAATTAACTTAATAGCATGAGTTGTTCTCTACTCACTGGCTGATTTCCTTGCCTGCCAGGTGCTTGAGAATATCGACAGACGTAGCAGCCAGGGCAAGCCCATTAACATTGATCATTCCTGGATCTGAGATAGTGTGAATATTAGAAGACTTCAGTGTTTGAGGAATAAAATACTCTGGAGTTGGATAGACATTATCATGATGAGCATCTTTGCTGGAGGACATCAGAAGAACTTGCGTGCAGGAACTAAAAAATATAAATATATTGTAAAACCTATGATCATTTCACTATACTATTCAAGTAGTTCTACTCTTCTGATAAATTAAAGATTGTTTTCAACTACTAGAGGAATTCAGAAATATTGATTGTATTCAAAATCCCTATTTTTCAAATTTAATCTTCTTCGATTTTTCAAGAAAAAATCTTGAAAAATCAAGTTTCATCGCACCGTTTCAGGATTACAAAACAATTAGAACCTGAGATTTTAATGATTAAATGTTTAATTTATCATTTTGCCAATGACTTCTATTAGTCAGTCATAAGAAATATATGTTTAAGTGAATATCAATATTGGGGATGATTTAATTAACATAATTCTGAGTGGGCAGATTATTCGTAGTGCAAATACGATCCATAATATTTTAACAATTTAATCGTTTTATTCTGTTCCATCTAGAATATTTTAATCTAGATATACATATGCCATGCTTGGCCCTTACGAATATTGTGGATTATTTTTCCCACCCAAATTTCAGCCAATAGAATTGCACCATTTGTTGATATTTTGTATAGCCTACCTCGAATATCAGCGATTATTTTTCCCATCCAAATCTTGGCCAATAGGATTGCACCATTCGACGTTATTTTGTATAGTCAACACGGTATTTCAGCGGATATTCTTGGAAATTTCACTGGAAATTTTGCATGTTGATATATATAAAAAAAAACAAATGTTGAAGTAACCCTCAATTGTATCTGACAGATTAAATGGCAATTCGTTGAAAATTATGTCTCATGGTGCAATTCTATCGGCCAAGATTTGGATGCAAAAAATAATCCCCCGAATACCACTCGAACTTCGAAATTATCTGATATTTCCCTCAAGGTTTCCTGCAAACAAATAAGCTCGTCAAGTTTTCCAGAAAAATCACTCGCGCTTCGCGCTCGTGATTTTTAAACTGGAAAACTTGACACGTTCATTTGTTTGCAACGAACCTATCGGGAAATATCCGATAATTTCGAAGCTCTTGTGGTATTACATGCGATAATTTTTTGAATATTTTGGTAAACAAACGACACTTAACCAAATAAACCTCTTTTCATGTCGTGGCACAATTCTCTTGGCCGAAATTTGGATAGGAAAAATAATCCCCTGAATACCACTCGAGCTTCAAAATTATAGAATATTTCCCTCTAGGTTCCCTGCATACAAATGAAGTCGTCAAGTTTTTCAGGAAAAATCACTCGTGCTTCGCACTCGTGATTTTTTAGCCTGAAAAACTTGACTCCTTCATTTGTTTGCAACGAATCTATCGGGAAATATTCGATAATTTTGAACCACTTGTGGTATTATATGTGATTATTTTTCCCACCCAAATTTCAGCCAATAGAATTGCACCATTTGTTGATATTTTGTATAGCCTACCTCGAATATCAGCGATAATTTTTTGAATATTTTGATAAACAAACGACACCTAACCAAATAAACCTCTTTTCATGTCATGGCACAATTCTCTTGGCCGAAATTTGGATAGGAAAAATAATCCCCTGAATACCACTCGAGCTTCAAAATTATAGAATATTTCCCTCTAGGTTCCCTGCATACAAATGAAGTCGTCAAGTTTTTCAGGAAAAATCACTCGTGCTTCGCACTCGTGATTTTTTAGCCTGAAAAACTTGACTCCTTCATTTGTTTGCAACGAATCTATCGGGAAATATTCGATAATTTTGAACCACTTGTGGTATTATATGTGAAAAACTTGACGACTTCATTTGTTTGCAACGAATCTATCGGGAAATATTCGATAATTTTGAAGTACTTGTGGTATTATATGTGAGAGTTCTCGAACATTCCAAAACTAAAAGTATTTTAATTCGCATGCTCCACCGAGAAAAAGTCGGTTGTAAGTCATTTTTAGAGCCGGTCAGACGTAACTATCTCCATCTACTTTTCGGATCTGATACGAAGACATCGTTTTAAATACACTCTTTATATTGTACTACCGCGAGGATTTATCGTCTTTCCATACACGACACGGCATTTTTTTAAATTCTATGTGCAATTTAATTAAAAAGTGAACCCTTCATAATAAAATCTTAACAATGTTCCACCGATGACGGAATGTAGGAGGCGAAGAGGACGGAAATCTATGATATTTTTGCAGAAAACCAATGCGTGAACGATCAAAGTTGGTGTCTTTTAAATGAAAGTTTGAAGCATATTTGACACTTTCTATTGTCAAATCATTTTTTCATCGGTATTGAATTTTCAAACACATGAGTCGTGCATTAAGACATTTTTCATTGGACTGTTAATAATAAAAGGATAATAATAATAATAATAGGATAAAGGGCAATAATTCATTTGCAAAAAAAAGTAGCGACGTTAGTCCGATAACAGATTTTTTGTTTGCAAAGTTAGCCAGTTTGCCATATTTTACTCAATGTCCTCGGTGTATGTCTCACATTCCTATAAACAGCTAAATTATCTTGATCTTGACGCATTTTTCTTGAAATTGCTGGTGATTATTCGAAAGTAGTAAATGATACATATGAGTGAATGAATATTGAACTCAGTACGGGCAAAGTATGAGATAATATCAAATGTAGTCTCTATGTTCGAGTATGAAACTCCTTTGATACATTACAAAAATGTTTTGCAGACAAGTACATATAGATGAATTGAGAAATACTGTTTGATTAATTGAAACCATATTATTAACCATTTAATGCGTCGTTCAGCGTCGATTATGAATAGTTTCATTAATCGTTATTTGCCAACATATTTTGTTTCTAAATATTAAAATCCACGATATCGTTTAGAAAATTGTTGAATATACCGCGGTTTGCAATGTTGTCGCGACGTTGCGCTGCGCGTAAATTAGGACATTACATTGTTTGTGGTTTTTTTAAACGACGACTGAAAAGCGTTCTGAATGAATGTTATTACTTTTGCAGACGGCGTCTTTATCAATTTCCCATAAATGAATGAAATTTCATGATATTGACTGCATGTTCACCATCAGCCTGCGGATTTTTTCACTTTTACCGTAAAACCGCGAGCTAAACCGACTGTTTTAAATAATTTATTGTATTCGAACGACGTTTTTCAGGAATGTGAAACTCTGTACAAGGCTTCACGATATGTCTACGAATGTTGAAAAAAAAAATTCAACATTTAGCTGCATTTTTCTGTCTCGCCTGAACATCATTAATAATAACAACTATCCATACCCCTTCACAAAATTCATGATTTTCTCCACCAATTCTTCGAAAACCTCCTGAAGTGTGTCGACGACGACGGCTTGTTTAATATCCTCATTATCTTGAGGTATAAAAGGTCCCACCAGGACAAGTAAATTGGGTTCAGTTTCCGCGACATTCTGCATGAGATTCATCAGCGGCTGAAAGTCGAGTCGATCCCCTTGAGTGAAAGGTCCACAAGCCACGACAATCTGCATCGTCTGTCTAATACTCGGTGGAGGGGTTGGTTGCACCCCAACTCTTGCCCTCATTTCCCTGACAATAAATGTTTCAGTTCCTGGATTTACACCTTCCACGACGACTATTTCGCCAGGAAATATGGAAAATTGTTTCAATTTGCTCATATTCAAGGATGTCGACACACTACCACCACCCTTCCTTCTTCGCGAGGGATCATCATCCACTTTCTCGTCATCGTCCGGGATAAACCAATTTTGCAACATGAAGGACGCAGTTCCCTCCATCCTCTCGCACTTTATTCGACCAAATGTCCGAAACGGCTCTTGAATCATCTCCGTGACATTAGCAGTAACGACCATCTCTTTGTTGTCAATCGGCCAGTCGTCAGAAATCCGTTTCCCCATTTCGTGGCAATAGTTCTCCATAATTTCCAGTCTTCGAGAGAGAATGTCAAACATGTAGGGTTGGTCTGAGGATACGCAAGAGTTAATTGTTTTACAGAGTTTGACGATTTCCTTTGATTTTTCATTTTTCCAAGTCTCTACGTAATTCCCGAATTGCTGAATGACTTTCCCACTGATGTTGGCGGCCACATCTCGTTTCGGAAGTTCTCTGAGGATCAGATAACGGAGGATGATATGTTACTGCGAATATGTGAAAAAGAGGAGAAAATAAAGTAAAAAGTGAAAAAAAAATATTGTAGATTCAACGAACTATAGTATGTTGTTGAATGTATATTCATCCGGCATTGTCGCTTCTTATTACGGTACTGCAATATTACAGCACAATTCATTACATTTGTTTTATTACAGGGACAATTTATCATATTATGATTTATTATATCGATTTGTCAATTGTGAGATAACGACCAGTCGATATAATACAGCACCCAAAGGCAAAATATTTGAATTTTATCTATGTATATATATTTGATATGCAATAGCTTAGACATGCTATATGCTGGAAAAAGTTGAGAAAACCGTTACATGCTTTTTTTAAAAAAGGATTAGTATATCGACTTTAGCGGTCACTGTGCAAGGATAACACACAAAATTGTGAGGCATTCCTCATTTTTCACATGTAAAACGGAAGATTTATATATAATGTTCCACATATTATGATGCCAGAGAAAATTCTTGAATAAGATTTTGGATTAGATAGAAAAAAAGCGGAATTTTTCTCGATATAATTTAACAAGAAAATTTACTGATAAAATGGATAGTCTAGACCGGGGTTCGAACTCGGAATGTTCCTATTGTGCATCAAACCATCATTAATTGTACCTGTGGTGAAATGTGCCTGTAATAAAATTGTTCCTGTAATGAATAGGGTATGTAATACAATTGCTTGCTTTGTGATCAATTGTGTCATAATTAATAGAGGTACAATCTATTCTTTCGTATCAAAATTGAATTCGTATTCTTTCGTAGAAAATTGAAAAAAATAATCCTTGCATTTCGCTAGATTTTCCAGTAAATCCAGTAATTCTTGCACTGAAAGAAAAATGCACGGATTATTTTTTATTCAAACCTTCTGTGTTTTTCAATAGGACCAACGCAATAAGTTCTTGACTATTCGAAATATCATGATTAAACTGTATGCTTCAATCATTGATTCTGAGAGCTTCAAACAGAAACCTTCTGAGTCGATCACGAGGATCTGCGCTCTGTGGGGAGCCCACTGATAAATGAAGATTTCCAAAGTCGAAACAATGGAGCTTATTTTCATATGAAATAACATGCATCAGTATACGTATATGCACAATAGACATGTGTTCTTTACATGATACATTACCAGCCAACACTTTCTCTAAAGCAATTATTCGGCAATAATCGCATTATCAAATAAAGGTGTCTCTTTCACAGATCAAACTAGAAAAATCCTTTCATGAATTTTTCTAATTATTTATCCTTAAATTGTTATAATTAGTAACAATATTTCAAAGATATCCAACTACTTCGTAATTGTGTCATCGAACATCAGATATTCTATGAGATTTGATGAGATTCTGCCAACACTAAATTTGCAGAGTTGTGCGATAATTTTTATATGAAGTTGGGAAGTTTGAATCTTGATATCAAAATGCTAAAATACGTTTTTTCGTTTTCATAAAACATTTTACGTGACTCCGTACAGATCTCAGCGGCCTTTCACCAATACGTCCCAGTACTTCCGCGCTACCCCAGCCTAACTGCTAAACTAACAACTCCCTACTCGCATTCCCTTCTACCTAACTCATAATAAATTCCACAGGCCATAAGTTCGCTTTTTCCAGCACCAGGATTTGAATCCTTGGTTATGGACTGCGTTGTTCATGGGATCAATTTCATGTCTAAAAGGATACGAATTCCAGTTCAATCAAACATTTTCAGTCATGTATTTGCAGACAATAAATGTTTAAAAAATAATAACTACAAAATACTCATTGAAAACATAATGACATTAAAATAATGCGAAATATTCAGTCTTTTCTTTAAAATTCTTCATGCAATCTATTGAAAACGATAATCAAAAATGGTTGAATTTATATAGATTTTCATTTACAACTAGAAATTTATGGTTTGAAAATTAAAAAATGCATCATGCTTCACACTAAGAAAAACATATACCACCAAGGACTTATATTAAATTTATATTATATTTATCAATAAGATCAGATCTATTAGATCATTCCAAGAAAACGTATAATCATAACGCATAATTCATTTATTCAGGTAGTTTTTCTTGCAAAATTAGATCGAGCATAATAATTGTGGTTCCCTTCCTACCTCATTCAAAATCCTATTCAAGAATTTTCTAGGATATCACAAGATGTGAAAGGGTATATAAATTCTTCATCTTACATGTGAGAAAATCAAATCAATCGGTCAAATTAATTTGAGTCATTATTACATTAAAATATTATAAAATTGAGGTTTCAAGGAGAGTAAATGCGTCAAACTTTCGCGGAATAGATAAATTTGTCCTCGTTTTTAGAACGTGTTTTTCGATGATTTTTTTTCTTTTAGAATATAAAATATTATACTGTTAAAAATTTCCAACCCCGCAGAAGATTGTTAATATAAAGAAAGGCATATTTATAAAAAAAAAATCTGTCTTAATAACTGTAGTCTTTGACCTCTGCTAAACTATAAAAGATAAATATTTTTAATGACGGGCACCCAACGTAAAATCAATTATTTCATCTCGTCTTTATAAGGAGTTTCTCATACGTAAATTCCACAAACGACTTCCATTTTGAAATCCATTCAATTTTCATAATTGAGCAAATATAATTATTAAAGAGAAAGTGAAGATTCACAAAGGTGAGAAAGGAAAAAACTGTGATTCCCTTACGCTTTAACGGCATAACTGGCAGGCGAGTACGAGCTCTCCACAGCTCGTACTTTGTTCTCAGGATTGATGACTTCGGCATGTTCAGGACTCCTCAGTCGTTTAATCTGATAAAAAAAAGAATGAACTAACATGAGTGATTGATGAGACTGAAAAATTTTTTCATTAAAAATGCTCACGACTTAAAACCTTTTGTTACCAAATAAATGAGAAACAGGACGCCGTAGACGAGTGTGTATCTAGTCACGGGTGTCATATCAACGTGCACCAAATTCATACTCGTCTATGGAATTAGAGTACCTGCAATGGGCTCCTAAAAAGGAAATAATCATTAGACAATTTATCAACCGGTTTATGTTTAATATCGAGAGCAACAATATCTTGAAAATTAAAAGATTATTTACACAGGTACCTGACAAAGGGGCCACTTGTTGTTAATCACCGAGCGTACTTAATGAGTGTGGATCTAGTCACAATTTCATTTTATCATATGTGCACTAGACCGTCACTCACTGAGTGCAGTCGGGATAATTTTTTCACATTGAATTTTCACTCCTTTGATTATTATATTTCCTAAAACAATTGAGGTGAGTAAATTCCAGGCATTCATGAAAATACAACAGCTTATGGAATTTAACATGCAATTAATGCCCTTGAGGATGTATGCATGTAACTCTTTTTTGTTAGGAGTTACTTAGTCAATATTTGTCGTCTTTCATTTATAATTTTGTTGACCAATAAATAATCTCCTTAATAGTGACTAATTTCAGTATAAATTCTCGCAGTCGCCGGACATTTTTCTCTCGATCAGTCCATTCCTCAACGAAAACCAAACTTCTGAAAAATAATGAAAATTACCAATTACGAAGTTTTTCATTGAAGATTGTCAACTGCCATTAACCTGTCTCCTTCGCGCACGCGGTTCATTGATGACTACTCCCCCATCATTTGAAAAACGCCAGTAAATTCCTCTCCCTCACCTTGACCTTAGAAATTCTCAGGTAAATTTCTAAAAATCACCTGGTGCTCTCTAAAAGCCACAGTAATCTTGGGAGGCAACGGATTTAAACGTAAACGCTCGAAAAACAGAGATAATACTCATTGGAACATTCAACCAAGAGAGAGAAAGAGCGGCCCTGGACTGACCGCAGAACGAAACATCATGATGATCATGATCTATGGGTGCGGGTGGGGGGAAATAAGAGTTAAGGGGAAGGGGGGAGGGGGCTCCTCCACCCCCTCCCCCCTCCAGGTCGTGGAGGTTTTTGGATTGATCTCAGGCATGTGGCGTCGGACATGGACTCCCTTCACATCAACCATATCTCCTTGTTCCCCCTGTTCCCCTTTGGCTACTTGAAAATCTCGTTATCCTTTTCTCTCTCTCTCCCCCCTTTTTTCGGTTATTCCGCCTCCCCTCCCCTCGGTATGTGTAGTATGTACGCTCACTGGCACCGTGGGAAATGACGTTGGACTTTTACCAGTTACACGCGTTTCACAAAGCTAGAACGAACGTTAAAATTCAGCATGAGATGAATTTACAAGATTTTAGGGTGAGTTCTACACGGAATAGTGGAGGGAGAAATTGTGAGTTTTGAATGAAGCTATTGGTATTTTCAAGAGTAAAATAAATTGAAAAATCCGATTTTTAACTAGAGATTTTACCAGATTTTTTCACATGAAAAAAAAACAATCAATTGGTATTTTCACGAGTAAAATAAGTTAAAAATTAAGATTTTTAACTTCAAATTTCACTGGATTTTTTTTACACTTTCCTGAAAATTAATTTTCAAAATTGCAAATTTTTCAGTACGTACATACAGATATGATATAGAAAACATTATTTTCGAAGGATTGGTCAAATACCAGGCTTCCATTTGGAAGCAAAAAATATTCAATTTTTTACCGGGGATTTATATTCTACAGACGCTAAAAATATTTATAATTGAAAATGTGAAATTAATTTGAGTTCAATAATTCGATTTATGGAGTAACAGGATCATTGTGAAATGACGCTAAAATAATTTAATGAATGAAAATTAATAATCGTAAGACAAACGACAGGTTTGTTTAACATTCGTATAAATATTGAACTCCAGGGAAAATGGAATGCCTGTTAATAGAGACTTTTATCATTACGATCTTTCCCATAATTGATTTATTTTTCCTGGATAGAAAATGTTGTAAAAAATGCTAAATGTTCCCCCCTTAATATCCGAAATATTTGCGGTAGTTTGTCAATTGATCCTCAGCAACGCGGGGTAAAGCGAATGATCAAGAGGAATTCAATTTAATTTTTTTAGTTGTAAAATAATTTAGAAATTCAAAATGTATATTGATTTACATAATATACAAATTAATTTTCACTTTTATCTGTAGATATCTCCCCTAAAACCCCCTATACCCGTATACACCAAACTGTTGCAGTCATGCGGGGTCGCGTGCGTAAAATCGTTATATTCCCACCACATCAGTGAAAATATACGAGAGTGAAGATCACAACGAGAATTATTCAGGCGGGAACAAGAGAGATTAGGCGGCAATTCATCAATTGCAGTTAATTGATCGAAAGAAGCCTCAACAGATGATGAGCTCTCTTTGTCTCTCACTGAAACACTAAGAGAACGTAAATAAAATATTTATGACGATTTATACGTAATTCTGTGCATGTGTTCATTATAATTCAATTAAATTACGCCCTCGCCCCCTCCCCTCTATTCTCCGAGGATTACAATTTTGAATGAGAATAATTTTCAGGGGCGTGAGTGAAGAATCGTGAGAAATTAATGACTCTGGACTTGAAAGAGAACTTGACAACGGAACAGAACAAAGAGCTTCAGCGTTCCTTGTTTTATCGCAAGACGCAATCGATTCGGGGAAGCAGAACGCCAGGGAACAAAACATTTTATTTTATTCCCACTCTATCCTATGATTAACCATAATTATTCTCATTTACATAATTCACCCCTGAAGTGTTGTATTTTAAAATGAACGTAACAATCGATAAATTTGAATGAATATGTTTTCTAACTGAAGTACGAACTTTCTGGAAACATTCAAGAATTTTCGCTTTTAGCGACTCCTTTTAGTGATATGCTCCACATAAACAAACAATGACCGATATCGATATTTTAAGGAACAGATTTTTATCGACAAACTATTACCGTTGTAGAGCAGAATGAAGTATTTTCTACTGCAGAGGATGAGTACGTTGGAGGATATATTTTTTTTCACGCAGGACCAGTTGAAGACGCTCCGAATGGCTTGAGACGCTCTCCGAAGGGGAAGCAACAGGTTGCGGTGGCGTCCATTGCGTCACCGAAAATTTCTCACTGCCAATACCTCAAATCTCCAATATTTCGTTCAGCTAATGATGCCAATGACGAAACTATTCCCGGGAATAATTTCTTCTGATACTCTTTCTATCGAGAATAAATGTCTGATGGCCAGAAATAACAGATTTATCATGAAAAATCACAATCACTGGTTCACACTAATCAAAGAAAATCACTAATCAAAACTCACCGATAGTAAACAAATGCAATCATTCACATTATGGAATGTTAATTAGGAGAATATGAAGAATATCAGTCGTATTAACCACAAAGCCCAAGCCACGCCACTGTTCTGTGTACTGGCGTTCTCCTCGAATCACGTTAAATCGTTTCACAGGCCGAATGCCCACGAGCCCCTCGAGTAAAAACCAATGTTATAACGAGGGAATATAAAACCCAACGAAGACGACCGAACTCTCGCGAAGTATCATTTTCCCAACCGATGGAGCCGGCTTGTCGACATCTCAAAGCGCCTTGCTGTTGCTTGCCAACGAATCCCTCATCATCATTACTCCTGATCACTAATCGTGACAAGTTCGATGTAACAAACCATCATAACCACAAAATTTAGAGAAATGGCAAAATCAGTGAATGAGTAATGAACAAAATTATCAATTCAGAAATACGAATTATGAGTTTTATTCACGACGCGTTGAGCAATGCGAATAGTCAGCTCGAGCCGGCCTTGAAAACTGAAATTATGCCCTTTGAAAGAAATCTGGTTGGCGGCTACAGGGGAAAGGAGGAGGGGAGGGGAGAAGAGTCTCACCCCCCTCCCCCTCTTCACCTCGACAAACGGTTTCTTTATTCAAGGGAATAGGTACCCCTGGAGAAGGTATCGTGCATTCATGTCTCTGGGTTGTTCTTTGTGGAGGGAATGCCTGGGAGAGAAAATGCCAAGTGGGGATAATGGTGGCAATTCTACCTGGATTTTTGTGGGGGAAGAGTGCTGGACCGAGGGGTGGGGAGAACCACCTGTCGGAAAGACGTTAGAAATTTTACCTCAACATGGAGTATGGCGCCCTTCCAGTTGTATTTTTCCTTCTTTTTCGGTTAGCTGAATTTATTGGATTTTACACTGCACTTGATGTACTGAGAGGTTTTCGGGAGGGAAAGGAAAGGGTGGGTTTAGGATTTTAGAGATTGATACGTGGCACTGGAATTGAGGATATGGGAGGTTGGGTGTACGCACACACTGAACGACCGTCGGGGCAGGACTAGCCATGTTTCGTGCAACTGGTGGCAGAGCAGGGCCGTAGAATGTTGGGGCGTTCGGTGAAGGGAGATGATTTTTTTCGGTGAAATCTGCGGGAGATGAGATGACTGTGGGATGGAGAGAGGAGCTAGAAGAAAACGTTCGTAGAAAATGTAGAATTTCAGAGTCTTTTTCGAAGATCGAAAAATTATGGGGAATGTCGGAATTGGCGATGTCTGGAGGAGTTGGAGGGACATATGGAATAAGTTGTCTTTACCAAGTATGAAAAATGGGGGTGACATTGTGACTAGAAAAGTGAGCCTTCTGGATTTTTGGGGTATACATGTAGAGTAAAAATGATTCATCTGATATATTCGGAGATATGCAGGAGGGTATCGACAAAGTAACAATTTCCAACGTCCTCTCACTTCTCATTACTCGCTCATCATTAATTTCCTATTTTCGAGGATGAAGGAGTTGAAGCATAAAAATCGTGTGAACAAAAATCTTCAGTAGATTCAGTGAGAAATCATTTGGGAGTTGAGTTGGTTGCGCCGCGACCTTTCTACAAGTACAAAAGAATAAAATTTCCATGATCAGTAATTATCCGAGACAAACTCCTTGTAATATAACGGGGAAAAAAATCTTGAAAGAATTGGAATGTATGGTAAAGAAAAAAAACCAAAGCAAATGAATAAAGATGAAATATGGAGGGCAACTGACATGAAATTCCGAGAAATGAAACTGCGGTGCTGAGACAAGGGTCGATACATCCTGAAGGGGCAACAGTTGGAGAATTGGGTCCACAGGTAGAACGTTGTTACGTCATTACTACAGCATAGGGAGACCAAAAAGAATGTCAGGACAGTGTTGCCAAAGCCTGCTCTGCGTAAATCATCAGCGGTGTTGCCCCGGTGGAGGGAACAATGAGGGGGAAAAAAAGATTGAGGCAGGCGATCGGTGAAAGATGACCGTGGAGAACGAGAAAGATGAGGTGGACACGGAGAATGAACCTCTTCTCGACAACTTCAGAGTCGCCATTTTGTGGGGGGAAAGTGATGGAGGGGCTTCTGTAACATGGCGATTGTTTGTAGGCTTCCCACTTTCCAAAATCCGCGAATACGGAATTTATAGAATCGATGCTCTATTTTTTTGCGAGCACCAGAGAAGGCTTCAAAATCTTTGGGGAAAATTGTTGCAATTTTACAAGGGAAATTCTACAACTCTTTCTGTAGATTCAGAGACATTTCTAAAAAAGGATCAATGCACTCAGATGAATTTCCTCTGGTTCGTAATTCACAGCGGATGACATTCTTTTTAGCTGTCACTTTTTCAAATTGTTCTTATAATTCATATTCATGAATTCATTTTTGATAATAAATTATGCGAAATCCTACGAGCGATTATTTTGCATATCGTTTATCTTGTAAATATTTTCGACACCAAATGGAGCAATCAATCCGTTGTAAACTTCTCAGGAAATGACGGAAAATACTGGGCTTCTTTATGATCTAAACCGCCCAACACGTGGACCAACCCCCTTAAACAAAAGGGCCTTGGTTTGTGGGGCAGACCTCTCACCCTGGACGAACCAAAGGGAAGGAACACACTCGAGCAAACAACATCGGATTATTAACCTTGCTAGAATTATATCGAGTCCTTATATTGACTAGAACATAAATGTTAAAAACTGAACAAAAATATAGATGCACAATCAAATAGGAGATAATTATTTATTATATTTATCACGGTCTGTCGATTATGTCTAATCCATGTTTATCACATTTTACTAAATTTTTATCAAAGTTTTCACTCAAATGAATTTTATAATCATTGTTCTTATTGTTATGGCGTTTTGATAAAATATTAATAGTAAACATTTTTTTATAGACACTCCATTTTCAACAACATCTCCTTTGAATTAAAAAAAAAATTCCTCTTGAAACTCGAGTAGAACAACACTTTAGCAAAATTTTCAAGTCACCGTTCATTGAAATCAGAAGGTTTTTTTATGAATTATTGTGGAATAACCCAGTGATAAAAATTAAAATTTGGTAGACGAGGTTCAACAGCTTCTACCTATCAGAAAAATTTTGAACATTTCAATCGATTTAGATAGACCTCACTGAGCCGAGTATTTTGAAAAAAAAACTGAAATCCTTGTAGTAATTTTTGCGATATTGAGGAAAAAGGAAGTTAATAAAAGTTGCTATATCTCATGCACGCATCAAAGTCAATGTTAATGCTAGCCACCACAAGTTGGAAAAGGGCTGATTAATTCCGCGGATTCAGTAACAAAAAATTAAAGGAGAACTTTGTCTTACACATCGATAAATTCACACATACACCCGGACAGGGTCTAAGCATTCCGTTTTCAGACTTTGTCCATCCTAAATAAGTCGACATTACACAACAAATCAAAAACTTAAATCTGAACAAGAACAATGTCTTCATTTCAAAGCAAAAATTAATTGTATCTTCCCTCGATTTCAAAATGTTTACATCCATAAACAAAAATCACATTCATGAGTTATGAGAATATTCAATTTTTTAAAATGATTTTATCTAATGAATTCGTCCGCAGATTATTCGTACTCATCCAATACTTCTAACGAATTCTACGGACTGTCCTGTACCATAACTTCTTTGAATTTATCAGTCTGATTACTTTCCAATTGACGATGACAACAAAATGAACTGATATAACGGACTGACAGAGTCAGTGGATCAATGGAGATGAGAACCGTCGCAGCCAATGAGGGACCGCGGGATTTTCTGTGGGTTCACGTGACAAGAGCCGCTGAGATTCTTTACGATCTAACAGCACCGTTGCCAAATTTCGATGTCAACTTTGGGGTTTCTTGTATTCCATCCAGATTGATTATTTTTTTATTGGATACATGAACGCGATGTACGAGAGATTTGCATAGATACTAATGGTAATATTATTGTGATTGGATGATTTATTTTTAAGTAGATTTTTATGTGATGTTTATGGAGTCAATGAATTTTAATTTGATTCTTGGCGAACATTTTGAATGTTTTGAGGATGAAAAATGTACGGGGGGGGGGGTATTTTGTGCGAGAAAAATTGCTCATAAATTAAATTAAGGTGTTCACAAAAATGTTGATATTATCTTTACGGATGTCCAAGGACTTTGAGGATTTTTTCTCTGAGTAAATATTTTTATACTTTTCTAGTTGAACATCAGACTATTCGTGTGGATTTCAGTCAACTCTGAATTTGACTGTTATTTTATCATTCGATCGTTGCAAGTTGAAATGGAAATCTCGATACGGAAAAAATGGAGTTTAGTTTCACAAGGTGTCGATGGAATTATTAACAAGAGGAAACTTTGTACTGAAGTTCAAGTTGACACGACAATTTTTCCAAACACTCACTTAATAGCAGATTTTTTTGAGAAAAAAACAAGCATTGAAATATCTCATGAACTAATGATTCAATTCAATTCTTCTTCAATACCCAACGTTTCATTATCAAGAAGGAATTGTATGACAGATTTGGAATTGATGAATGAATTTTTTCCAATATTATCATAGTAACAAACTTATTTTGGACCAAACAAAAAATTGGAATATCTCGAGAACTTAGTGCGATGGGGTATACACATATTTTCATTGAATGAACTAGATTATATCGAGACGGATATATTGACAGGTGGAAAATTGAAATAGATGCGATAGTTTTCGAGATATTTGCAAAAACTCGTTTAGAACGAAATGATAAGTGGTCAAAAACGAACAAATGGACCAATCAAACTGAATTTTGACACAGACTTAGTCCTTAGTAATTCCTGTGATTTGACGAAATTTGACCTTTCTCAGAATAACTTAAATCGTTTATTCTTTTAATTTTCTAAAAGAGTGGTGGACATCAAATTGACCATGTGGACATACACACATGGTCCTCAAATTTGATATTTTTACATTTCAGATCATCCTATATCAGTTATAAGCAAAATTAAAAAATCTAAAAATAGTACGATTAGATAGCTTCCATTCAAAATTAAAAAAATGGTAATTTCTACTAAATACGACTATTTTCTACAATTCATTGATGAATAACGAAATTATCCATCATAAAAATCTTTTATTGGAAATTGTACCTCATCTACTCATCTTCAGCATTTAGTCAGCAATCCATATCGTGCCGAAAGAAACAGTTTCTGAATATTTCAAGATTTTCAATAAATTAATTTTGAGCAAAAAGTAATCTAACCGATACTGAATGTTTTGATCGAAAATTGTTAAATGAATACTTAATTCTGGTGTGGTCAATACTAAATTATTAGTAGTAACCAAAAATTAATACAATCGAAATGATGCCAAAAATCTCATTTACAGCTATTTTTGGGTTACGACCTTTGAATTTACTGGAGCACATCATTTCAAAGAATATTTTTTTTACCTCTCAACTTTCTTTCGCATAGAGCTCATAAATTCGGCAAAGGCCATCAAAAAATTGAGCACATAACTACTGTATCTTCGCCGACACGAAGAAAAATTAATTTATTCATAATTTTATGCATGAAGTAGTACTCACTCCCACAATCAGATAATTGATCAATAAAATTTACTTACGGATGGTGTCGATGGCTTATACCCATACATCTCAAGGATTCCTTCGTCATCACTGGATTGTTAGATAATAAAAAACAATTGATGTAAGGATTTGATCGAACCTTTGTATGGAAGTTTATATCACTATGACGGAACAGGATTAAGCTGAGCTGAACACAAAAAAGGCTATGCAAACTCGGTTAAAATCTTCCCTCATTCAACTCTCTATAAAATCATGTTCATAGGCTTTCAATTTGATTATTCCATAGCGAAGTGATATAACGATTCAAGTGTATTTTCATTATTTGCGAGTTTTAATGGACGTCACTGAATCTAAAAGGGGCAGAAAGATTTTTACTAAATTTTTTTAAACAAAAATGTTAAAACCGTTTTAAATTGTTTCATATTGTGGGGTATATGAAAAATAAATAAATTTAGAAATTAGACAGTTCAGTGACTTCCTTACTTTAGAAGTTTGTTTTCGCTTTGATGGCAATTTGAATTTTTTTTCAGTTTAGTCAAATCAACGTACGGTGAATGGGAACCCCTCCCCTCTTGGTATGTTTGCACTTTTAGATTTGTGTTCTTCTCTATCATTTTTTATCTATGAAACATCGGTATCGACTCAATAATAATAATTTCAAACAAGAAAGAACAATTTGAAAAAATTCCACTTTTCCGAAATCAATTTTTAGAAAATTGAGCAATAAATTGTCCAAAAAAATCAAATATCCTTCTTAATTAGGACTAACTCTGTGCACAACAACAACTTGATTAGTCGAATAGTTTGCAAGAAAGACCAATTTGTTTTTCAATGATTTGTCGTGAATATCTCCAAAACTAATAAACCAATTTGTATTAGTTTTTTCTTTCAAAATATTACTTTTGATACCCTCTTTGTAGATCTATCAAAAGTTGGATACATGTCCTCACAAAGTTTCCAAGATATTTGCAATTTTGATTTTTTGAAAAAGTCGTTCCATTTCACGCAGTTGTAAAAATTGAGATGCCGATTTGAAATTGGGAGAAAACAGGCCATTTATCATCCCAACAGTTCGTATTGCAGATGGGCTTAATGGAACTAGTAGTCCTGGAGATATTGAAAAATTTTTGAAAAAGTGTTTTGAGAATATTTTGCAAAACTAAGGGACCGATTTAATTTATCTTCCAAAAGTTCGCCTTGATCCTCTTTATTTAGATCGATGAAAAGTTTTATACCTGTTCTCACAAAATTTCCGAGATATTTTCGGTTTTATGTCTTTTCGACAAAATCGTTGAACACTTTCTAATATTCGTTAAAGTTGAGATACGAAAGTGAAATATTGAGAGGACATGTTTCTTAGGAGAACAACAGTTTCTGCCTTAAATGTGCCCAATGGCACCAGTAGTTTCAGATATTCATTTAATTTTTCCTGAAAATAGATTATATGCAATGGCTTTAAAGTTACTCTATCATTTTTAGTCTTTTTCCTCTCCATGTTCTTTAAAGAGAATTTATCAAATTTCCTCTTTCGAATTTGCCAGAATTTTGTTCTTGTATAATAGTCATTCGTCAAACATTAAATTCAAATGTTCATGCGATAGTTAAACGCGACGAATTTTCTAGGCTGAGTAACAATAAAAAATGAGAATCTAACTCTTGACTTGGCTGAGGACTCTTTTTACGGGACGATAATTTTATCGCGTGACTCAACCAAAATAATAATTTTAGGTTCGATTTTGAATCAATTTTTCTACTTATCTGCCTCTTGTTCAATGTTTTGCATAAATCCATTCCATCAAAATATTACTTATCTCTTCTTAGAAACCCTCTAAAATATAGTTGCCTGTTCCAGAAATAAAGTGTGAGGTCATAGGAAGAGATAATTTAAGAAAAAAAAAAATTAAAAAATAGAATGGAAGTTTTTCATTCGAAACATAGGACAATATACTGCTTGAGTTTTTTAATCTCATTGCGAATATCTAATTTTTCATTTTTAAAACTGAATTAGTACGAATTCATTGCGCATACTACCAATGAAATTGGTAGAAATTAAGGAAAAAATGACTAATTACTCCTAAACTAACGACCAAATCACTTCTGTCGACTAGCGTCGGTCGCTGCTTGTTTTATTATTTTAGCCATTTTTTGCTCTAAGAGGATACTTTCTCATTTCTGCCCGTTTTTGGTCGTGTTAGCCACCCTCACCTACCCTTAAATAGCTCTATCATTTCGCCACAGAATCCACAGATCACTAAACTTCAAAAAGGATACGTGAATAGTTTTGAGGATGCAGATGCTGCTAAAATCCCCATTTCACTCTTGGGAGTCACACTCTCTGTTTTAATTGTTTGTCTCTTCTTCAAAACTGTATTTTCGAACTCTGTCAGCTTCTCCATCGAGGGATTGCTGTCCTCAGGTTCATAGTTTTTCGATGCTACGTATCCCACCCACTCTTCAACGAACGTCGCTTCGTCGCGGCCATACAGATCGCACAAATCCAGACCTGTAAAGACATTGTGATTTCAATAATGACCGTTGGAGTCAACCCTCAACTACAAGTGTCATATTTTAAGCAGAAAAGCAGTACCATCAATACATGTTGGATTCCTCTTTTGATTGACTCTTATTGAAAAGAGCAAAAACAATTCGATCTTATTACAAACTCGTATAAATTGAATTTATTATACTATGAAATCACTTTTCTTGGAGGAACGGTCTATGTGATGTTACGATAAAGACTCCAGATGAATGTTCACAAAATAATATAAGCAAACGACTAAGCCTCGTACCTTTGACATCTCTTCTTCATCTCGATGAGTTCTCTCGAAATGAGAATACATCCGAATAAAATATAATTCAACTTCTCTTATTTCATAGTGTCATTTATTTATTAACCTCGCTTCCAATAAAACTAACAAATATTGGTTGAAACACAATAAAATAATTGCACTTTTACGTTTTGACATCAGGTAATGACACTCGAATATTATTATCAGATCATTTAGTGTGTAGAAAGATATGATAAAGCAGAGAAAAATAAAATAGTGACGAGATTCCACAAACTGATCCACTTGTGGTACAGGCACCAAGAATCAAACTAGTGTGGGGCATTGAAAATTTGGAAGACGAAACCCTTCTGATTACCATCATTGACATATCATATGACTAATAATAGTACTATTTATTTTCCTGTACCAGTTATGCAAGAATGTAAAATATATCTTGCAGAATTGTAATTAGGATCGTTCTTATTATTATTATTATTATTATGAATCTCCTGGCGGTTTGGTCGATATTAATTTTGATTAATTTTATGAGAGACTGTTAAGAGATTGAAAAATAATCTTTTAAAGACAATACTCAATATTGTTTATCGAGAGTGATGTGTTTAGTCGGTATGATAGAATTGAATGACGGAGTGAATGGAACGTGAAGGTGACTGTTCTACGTTATGTCTTTTGTGACCGATCTACGCATCACTCATTTAGTTATTGAACTTTTAGTGAATTTCTCGAGTGCTCTCGAAGAGGAAAGACCTCAAATAGTTAAGTTGATTGCTCTGAAGCAGATTTGACTTGTTTCCCAATTCTGTATTCCACATTCCAACAGACGCCCCTTCATTTTCTTCAGTACCCTTTTCTCTTCTCTCTCTTTTAAAGAGTATATTGTAAGGAAACGAATATATGTCGTGTTTTTTATGAATTCGGCTTAGCTTCGGGTTTTCTATATGCACTGATCAAGTAAATTGAACGAATTTATTGCTGTGCTATGTTGTGTAACAATTATGATTTCAGTGAATTTCTCGTCAAGTATAGCAAGTTGTTTCATCTTCTCTGTTATGTGACACGTCAAAAAAGACGGTTTGTGCTATGTATGAGGGCTGTCAACTTGACTATTGAAGACGTATTACATGTCAATTTATAGATCTTATTGATTCCTTTAAATTGATATCTCATATTAGGCATTCCATCGGCTAGATCAGTATCTCGCAAAGTGTGTGCCGCGGAAAAATGTTAAGTGTGCCGCAAAAGATTTTCCAAGTTGCACTAGATATTCTGAGATTAATCTAAAAACCAATTTCTGATAACTATAAAAGTACCCAAAAAGTAGTCATTTAACTTTAACTAAATTAGCCAGAAGGCAGGTACTCGTATTTGCCCGCTCAAACTTTGTCGTAACAACAAGATGCACAAGCGAGGGGGTACGAATAATGCAAATTTGTTCCCAGAAACAAGCCCATCCATCACATTAAGCTTAAAATAATAATATGTTCCTTTCTATTGTACCTGTTGGATTTTTCATAAAATAAATAGAGAACAAAAGTCAATCTTATTCTCTTCTGAGTGTTGAAAGACATTTTTATGGGTTTGAATTCCGAGGAGTGTGAGGTATAGCATTTAGGCTTGTTTGTAGGTATGAAGACAGAGAGGGATGAATGGGACTCTTTGAGAACATGTGGCTGGAAGGTCCAGGGTATTGTTTCCCTTTGTAGACCTGGTCAGTTCGTCTATGAAATCGGTATAGAGTAGACGTGTCTTCCGAGCATAATTATTTGACTTGAAATCTTAAAGAATAAAACAGTTTAAATTACTTATTGAATTGTTCTTATTTCTTATAACCCATTTCCAATAGTACCAAATATTAATTAATGTACCTGTTTGTAAAACAAATTTTTAAAATTATTTTTAAATATACGTTTTCTTCCGAAAATTTATTTAGCTTAGTGTGCTGCGGAAAAAAAATTCCTCAGTTAGCGTGCCGCAGACTAAAAAAGTTTGCGAGACACTGGGCTAGATCAATAGCTATGAACCATGATGTAGCAATTTTAGCATGACACGTTTTGACAATGCTCATCTTTTTTCTCATTGTCGTGAGATTTGCTTGGTTTATGTCCAAATCAGTATAGTACTTTGGGCTAGAGTGAAATTACATTAAATGACCTTGAAATTAACAGCAATTCTGGCGAGGTTTCATCAATTTCTAGATACTTTAGCAGATAGTTTCATTTGCTGAATATTATCAGACACCCCTCTATTTTCTTCGTTCAAGTAATCCTCGTATATTGTAGAATTGATTAACAAAATACTAGTCAATATGAAGGCAAACAGGATTGTATTAATTTTAATAAATAATCGATGGAAGATGCTAGTAGTACTCTCGCTTGCGTTGCTAGGCGAACTGCCTCGATCTCCATTTCATCATGGAGATCGTCCAAGCTGTATTCCTCATGAAAAACGTCGCATTCGTCATTTGTTTAGATGAAAATGTGGCCCTGCGAATAGCTCTGGTGGTCCAGGTGCGCCGAGCTGTACTTTGGTCGCCACTAATTTCCCCCCACAATACCTTAAAAAAGTTCCCTTCTGTGAACTCTTCCTACATTTAAAAATATATTTTTTGTTTTTCATTACTCTATAAAATCCTGGAAATCCTTACTCGTACATCTGCGGATGGTGTTACCCGAGGTCACGAGATAATCAACCGAAGACTCGATAAAACGAACTTCATTTTCGTCCAGCGCGATGATGTGTTGAGGTTATGTTCAGAGCTTCGGTGTTTTAAAGTATTCAAAGGCGATTGAATGGAAAAAATTATGTACTAGGGAACCAGTGTGCCCCATGTAGACTTGACACAAGATATTTTCCTCTCAGGTTAGTCAATAAATAGATATTATCAATCGCAAAGGAACAGCATCAACTGCTTCGACAAATTTTCCAGTTTCAGAAACTCCAAATACTGGGGATAGGGAGATATAACGGTGAAAGAGACGTTTGTAGTTACTTACATTTAAGTAGGACCTCCTTATCCTCGATGGTATAGGATAATTTATCGAAATATTGCGCCAAAGTATCCTCCTTCACCATTGTAGTATTACTTCGACCGACTTCCCGCCAAAACTGCCCACAATGACAACGAACCTCAACGAACTCCGGTGATCAAGCGTTAGGTGGGTATCTTAATAGATCCTCTCTGCGCATCCGCTTGGCCAAAGAGGATAGACCAAAGTAGAGGCTCAGTTCTGGGGGTTTGACTGACGCCAGTTTCTCCACGTTACCGACACGATTTCACCCCCGAGGAGACGGGGCGCCACGAGTCCTACTGGGGTATCTGCATATCGGCCAAGCGGGGGGGCTCAGTTCGTACTTGTTCAACTATACAAATGATCAACTGTACACAAAATTTTCAGACGGTGAGAGCACCACTGTGAAGGGATTCAACTGTCGAGAAAAAAAGCTAGGCTGTACATGTGGACCCAGCGCCACATGTACAGCCTAGCTTTTTAGAATTTTAGAATTTTCAAACGGTGCTCTCACCGTTTGAAAATTCTGTGTACAGTTGATCATTTGTACAGTTGAACAAGTACGAACGGAGCCCCCCCGCTTGGCCGATATGCTGATACCACAGTAGGACTCGTGGCGCCCCGTCTCTTCGGGGGTGAAATCACGTCGGTAACGTGGAGAAACTGGCGTCACTCAAACCCCCAGAACTGAGCCTCTACTTTGGTCTATCCTCTTTGCGCTTGGCCAACAATAGTGCTGACCTCTTGATTCCCGCCGAAAGAAGTAATTATTTGAAATTCTTTATTGTAACTGGAGGCATTATAATTGTCTAAAATGAAGTTTTCTGATTTTTTGTAATATAGTCACACAATATGAGCCAAAAGGTCTGACAGTACAATCATTAAGGCGTGTCAGTTGTATGTATGGCTGTGTATAGGTCCCACTGGAAACAGTGTTTTGACAAAAAATAATAATTGAAATACATGCAGTAGTTTTTGAGATATTGAGAAAAAACGCAATTTACAACAGTTGCTATATGCCAGGAACTACTGGACTGCTCGAGCTGAAACTACTACTACTACTATATGAAAGCAAAGGGTAATGATAACTATCATAAGTTGAAAATTACCATTTTCAGCTACAAATTTTATTGTATTTTTTAACAATTTTCTTAAAATTAATCTGCAATTGTGAGTAGTGCAGTACATACACGCAGGCGTGACATAAAAAACATATTTTTTTTCGCGTTTCATAAGATTCTAAATAATTTGCAATCGAAATGAAAAAATCGAAGACTCGGTCAAATACAAGACTTTGATTCGAAAGCAAAAACGCCCCTGGTCAAGAGGAATCACGAACAGACATTTTCCAAAAATGTTGTATCCTTACATTTCAGACCATTCCACATGGTTTCTAAGCCAAATTTGATGGGCGATTACAATGCTTCGATTCGGAAGTAAAATGTAGAGTTATCGATAACACCTCCATATACGCTCTCGACCTGTCCCAACAGCCAACTTTGAATTTTCCCGCTTTGAATAATGTTATTTCTTGAGGTTTGCCAGTCTATAATTCTATTGGTAGACCTGCATGCTCTCCCCCAAGAGCGCGTCATCGCACACGTCCCACACTTTCTGCACCCCTGCCCCCTTGGCCATGTCGACCAACCGAATGAACGCCTGAACAGCATTTGCCTGATCTCCCCCCTGCATTTCGCCCAACCGCGAAGTTGTGCCGAGTGGTCTTCACCAACAATATCCACAAATCATTGAGTTTACTCGTGAAATAAATGTACAACATACTGACTAAACTATAAGAATAATTCAACGGAAAATTGTTGAGCAAGTTACGATGGTGGAGGTGCGATACACCAGGAACTTATTCCTACGTGGAATTTGTATTATTTATCTCTTTGCATTTCTCAGCTTGTACCTGCAGATTCCCGGTGAGTTTTTCAATAATAATTAATAAATAAACTTGGCTGAAATCTAGAGTTAGGAGGAAGTGTAACGATTCACTCATGATTTTTGATGATGTGGAGGTCTGAATGAATTCTGAGGAGTTCCTAGCAATCATTTTCTTCTGACGGTTTTTCGGTTTCAGGGGTTAGCTAGGGATCCTTGGGCATTATCCTCATGTCCGTATCGTTCGAGGGGCATTTTTTTTATCATCAGTTCACGACCAGTGGAGGACAGTTATTGTGATTTCCATTAATTTCTATTTTTATTCTGGTCCATAAGGTTTTTTTAGGGCTACAGTTGTGCTTAACTGTGTCAGTTTTTCGTAGAATGTTTCGTTGAACATGTGGGGGACGAGTATACGCGGGAATACATTTCGTCGGCTACGCTAAAATCTAAAGTTTATATTTTTCAATAATTAATAATCTACCTTCGTATTTACATTCTCACAATCTTCCTATGAAGCCAGTGTATGTAACTGTAAGGAACCTGTTTACAGCAAACCTTGAAGACTTAAAAAGGTCTGAGGAAAAAAAACAGAAAAATAATTTCTTGTACCAACTATATTTACTTACCACCAGTAAATCTATATAAATACTATCTTAAGACATACTAATGTCCAGTTAATTTTCCTGTGGTTGATACATATTTGTAGCACAAGAATTTTTTTTTCTCACATATTCCTCCTAAAGAGCTTCATCGTGGGGATAAGGGGATAGCATACCTCGGAATACCTCGATGTTAACAAATATTTTTTTTTATTTTAGTCGTAGAGAATTTCGTATATTACATAAATAGCCTTTAACATTTTCCGTATCACCGTCGATTACCAAGAGATAATTCTATAATCACCGGTGACCATTCAATGTATTAAATGCCTACAAGTCTGGCGTCATCACCGATTAATTGAGCTTTTAATTTGACGGTTTTAGGAACCTGGTAAATTGCTCTCAGACTTGAAGCAAATGAAATGTCTTTAAAGATATTCAAGCACTGATTTCTCCACCAGACTCATGTTTTTCAGAGTTTTTCTTTGAGCTTCATTAAATACTAACTTTTCGAATAGTTTACAATACCATTATTTGAACTATATTCTCTTGTATTTAAATGTCGACACTGGGCCGATAAAAAAACTTGACAAACTTGAAAAATACGACAGCTAAAATACGAAAAATATGAGTTTTTTATACGAAAGAATAAACAAAATTTGAAGCTTGGAAAATCGATAATGTAATATCGATATAGTAATTTTGTAACAATTACAGACTTTTTCTAAAAATAATTTAGGCAATTTACTCAATCAATAGTGGTTTGGCATTGCAACCCATTTATTGAAAATTCAGCCGGAAATTTAACGATTCTGAGTAATTATTCATGTACAAACAACAAGTGTTTAGAAAAATAATTTTTTGAAAAGTAATAATTTCAATGGAAATTGTTGAGTGTGCGTTGTATTCTGTGTAAAATTGTTTACAATCCTCTGATATTTCCGTAACAATAAACTCACCACTAAATCCACGAAGAATTGTTTTAGAAAAACATGTCAAGAGATATTTTTGTAGTATATGGACTTCTCTACAAACATTTCTGCTTAATATTCTCTTCAAAACTCGTCATGCACAAGATAATTAACGATTAACAGGCTCTATCAAGATCTATTTTTAGTTATTTTATTCATCTCCATTCATTCACTTATTTTTGTCGGATTGACTTTGTCAGTGACATCGTTATCGTCAGTGCAGCATAAACATTCTCTCAGTACTTCATTAAAAAATCAAGAAAATTTCAATTCTATCGTTCGATTGTTGAACTTTGTTCCCCACATTATCGTCACCTCAAAAACACGAATTTCAGTTCATTTTTATTTATTGTAAGTTATAACACTAACGATATCAATTGTCCCCCCTTAATCTCTAGTGTCACAGCAATTAATGATAACAGTAAATAATGATTTTTGATCGTGTCAAGGGTTGTTTGGAGATAATGGAGTGTTACCAGCTAGAACGCAGGTGGACCTCAAGGGAAAAGGTTCCCTCTGGCATAAACTGAGTCATAAGCCTACAGTTTTGTGGTTTGCAAGTTACCTTGGACTCAATGTAGAGTACATGATGGATTTGGTTGCTCTCACGGGAGCTTTACTCTCATTTTTGGGGTAATTTTTACAAAAATATAGTACAAGTTTTCTTTACCATTCGCTTGCTGATGAAGTATTGAATTTGATAATTTTTTTTTCAGTTTCATCTCCCAAAAACTCTGCATTGCTCCGGTGTTTATGCTCCTGTGGACGCTCTACTACTCTCTGTTCCAAGTTGGACAAGTTTTCGTTCAAAATAACTGGTAACCATTAATTTCCAATTAATATGTTTACAAATTTTAATTCATACTCATTAGGGAACGCATAGAGATTTGAATGAAACGTATTCTTTGATAATGTAAAGTAACTTCGACTTCAAGTCATAAAATTTTTAACATTTCATTATCGGGCCCGACTGGAATTGCCAAAAATATGTTTGAGGATAAAGGACTGGCGTTTTTGCTTGAATGAACTCGAAAACGAGTGATTTCAAAAGAAAATTTTGAAAATCTCGTCTGCCTTTAACGAACTTCTCCGTAAAAATTGTTTTCTAATCATTTTTCCCATATCAAAAATAATGATAATCCGAAGATAAGTATTTTATGCAAAACAACAATGAAAAAGGATTTGTTTGCAGGTGAAGGCATCATTTTCCAAAAAGTATTTTAATCTTTTTCTCAAAAATGGGTTATTACTGATATACTACTGCCTTACGTGGCAATGGTTTAATATTTATGGCTCATTTGGTGCCCACAGTCCCCAATTCTGCCGTAAAGTCTATGCTCACATTTGACCAGCTTCAAAAACAGAATTTTTTTTTATATTTTCTTTTGTAAAACTATTTAAAAATAACGAAAATTGTGCATAGAAAATGTCGTTCAAATGTTTAGATAAACGAAATTATATATTATTCCAAATATCTGCTAAGAGCTAAGTCGATTAGAAGTACTTAACTTCTTTGCTGTAGGATGTTTTTGCTAATCAGCAATTTTCTGTAATAAATTATTCATAATGAAGAAAAAGACGATTGTGTCCGAAGTTGGTTTGAGAGGGAAGAAAATGGCAAAGACAACAATATGTTCAAGCTACTTAGTTGTGCGATTATGTTATAATGATCACCAGTTCTATCCTCATGCCATATTTCTCTAATTTTAATTAAATCGGTGCAAATAGTACAATTGAAAATTGGTAGCGCAATCCATTCATTCATTTCCATGTAGAATAAATCGCAAGTTTCAGAATTTATCTACTCCATATCTATAGAATTTTGTGACATCTAGATAGTGAAAACTTTGGGCTGTTGCGGCGGCGGGGAAAAGGGTTTGTCGGAACACCCTGGCCTTGAATGAGTGCTGAATTCACTCTGATAAAAAATAGAGAATTGTTTTTTTTATAACTATTTTTTTCAATATTTAAAAATATGTAATATATCTCAATTGCGCAACAATCGAGTTGCACGGTAATATGATAAAGAAATCGAACCTCGGAAACCATACGGGGAGATATGGATACGTTCAAGGGCAGAGCAATTCATTGTAGATATTTTTTATTAGATATGTTGAGGAATCATTGAACATAATTAATAATTATTCATGTTTTTTTTTTTCTCAGGGATAGTTTGTTGCTAGAGACGGGCTTCCTTTGCGTGCTGATTGCACCTTTCTACATCTCAGCTAAGGGAAACACTAGCACGCCAAGTGATTCCGTTGCATTCTGGACGATCCGCTGGATGCTTTTCAGATACCTGTTCTCATGCAGTGCTATGAAATTAGCATCCAGGTGTCCCCTCTGGTTGAATCTTGATGGTAAATTTTTTACAATATTTTTTTGTATTCAAATTTTTCAGGGAAGATAGACATTTTTCATTATTTGAGAGCCATTCTAAGGCTTACGAAGAAATGAATTGACCTGCCATTTAGTGTTTTAAGAGTTTAAATTGAGGTTTTATGAATGAATTCGTTGGAGATTTTTTATTTGTCATTGTTCATTACCACTTTATATCTGAACATCTTTGGAATAAAAGTTCTTTGGCAAATAATACCGTTGAAGTTCATATCTGACTCTGTCTATTTATAAAAAAAGAAATGAGTCGACGTATATTCATTAAATCGGATAATTCACGCGGATTAAAATTTTCCAGTCATTTGCGTAGCGTTTAGACGTTATTGCTTATGATCGAGATGATAAAAATATTTGTTAATCCAATCCCGAAACATATTATGCTTAAACTCTGATATTATAAAACAGTAAGTAACATTTAATAAACTAAAGATAATGTTTTTCATTTGTGTCAGCTCTTTCTTACCATTTCGAGACGCAATGCCTACCTGCTCCACTCGGCTGGTACGCTCATCACCTTCCAGGATGGTTCCTACGCTTCAACACCGCTCTTGTTTTTGTCTTCGAATTGGTGATTCCACTCCTCTTCTTCTTCCCTAATAGGAGAGTCAGGATAACTGCTTATTACATTCAGGTAATTATTCATGTATGCCTCAGAATCTACGGAAAAGGTAAACTTTTGAAATTTGAGGAGA
Source organism: Diachasmimorpha longicaudata (assembly GCF_034640455.1). Taxonomy (NCBI): domain Eukaryota; kingdom Metazoa; phylum Arthropoda; class Insecta; order Hymenoptera; family Braconidae; genus Diachasmimorpha; species Diachasmimorpha longicaudata. The sequence goes on from NC_087234.1 coordinate 1,098,951, forward strand.
AATCCGAATACACTCCCGATATTTCTGTGGTGTGAAAAAAACGGTTAATCACTTCTCCTCCAGCTACAGTAGCACCATTGTATGCAATAACATATAGTTTATTAAATCTACTTCTGTATAGTTACCGCGTTTGAGTTCAGTGCTGGGGGGGATGTTTCCCTATTTGCGAAACGACAGCCCAATGGTGAATCGAAATACAGTATAGGCTTTTTTTTGGCTAATTAGCCAAAAAAAGAGTAGAAAGGGTCGGAACATAATATAAGCACCGACCGACGATGTCCAACAATAGTGATATGGCTGCGTATTTAGTCATTTTTTCCTTCATTTCTATCATTTCATAGGAGGTATGCTTCCTCATGGATCCGCACCAATTCCATTAAAAAAATTAAAAGGCAGATATTCGCGATATGAGTTGGCTGTGGTACTCACATTCGCCCGGGGCTTATAAAAGTATATTTAACCAATTAGTAACATGAACTTCCCAAAATGAACTTTTGTCAAAAATTAACTTTTTTATTACTGCTGCTACATTCAGCCTGTGTCGACAAGTGCTTTTCTGTTTCGTTAAAACCAAACCTCCAAACGAAAATCCTTTTCGTATCAATCTTCACACTCGTTAATATTCCGTCGGGCTTATTTCGAAATATACTATTGTGATTCGTTCTGTTACCCCCGATCCTGCACCGGTTATCCTACGCGATCCAACGACTTCATTCACCTGCGGGGAAAGCACTCGTGGTAGATAAAAATTGGACAATTTCGGTATTAAATAAATTATGATCACTTCAAGCAGTCGTTGAAACTTTATTTTTAATTTCAGATGTTCTTACAAGTGCACATCATAACCACTGGAAATTGGAATTTCCGAGACTTCCTGGTGATATGTAGTTTAATTGCTCTTCTAGACGATCAGTTCTTCTACAAGAAGAAATCGAGAAAAAGTAGTTCCACAATCACTCCGATCCTCTCCAGCCTCATTTGCATCGCAGTCTACTCAATAATCGTCTATGGCGCCATTCAAATATTCAACTTCAGATTAACGGATAACTGGACCATCGTCTCTCGAATTGGTAAGTCATCAATACATAATTGTATATTTAAATACAAGTGCGATGGGGTGGTGACGAGTGTGACCTTGAAGTGATACATCCACCCCGTCGCACGTGTATTCGAACTAGACTTTTTGTTAGTGATGTTACGTTCAGGAAGTGGCGAACTGGGCCATTTTTCGTTTACAAGTTTCGACTTTTCCTTTACAAGTAAACGAAAAGGCACTTTTCAACACGGGCTGAATGTAGCAGCAGTGAAAATAGTATATGTCGAGCCTAATTATTTTAAATAAAGATGTCACCCCTTTGAATCCATTCATTATTACAATCGAAACCGGGACACCTCAGCTACATAGGAGTCGGGCACAGGTTTCATAAGTTCCAATTCATTAGAAATGATCGAATTCGAAGGATACCATCTTCTCAAATTTTTGGAAATCTTTCGTCCCTTTGCACGGAGTCGATTTCTGTAGAAATTCTGAACATAAATAAATTTCTTACGATTCAGAACACACATTATTTATAATCGTACTTCAATTGTTTATAAAGTTGGTAAGATGCTCCAGCAGCTCAATAGACTAATGAAATACTAGAATTTAGAGTCGTATTAAGGACCAGTTGGAGACAGTGACGAGATTAAACTGTTGAAATAATGGCTTACGGTGACAATAAACAAAAAATGATAATTGGGTTTGGTAACTATCAAATAATTATTTTGGTTGCACTCTGCAATGGCAGATTGAGGGGATAATCGTTCCTACTGGGCTTTAATAAAGTAAAAATCAACCAAAAAATCCAAAAAAGTCAGGAAGTGACACATTCAATCAATAACTGACTTTATGAATTTTCAGGTTTTACTTATGAACAGTTCGACCAGTTTCTGGGGCGAGGTCTCCCTCTGGCCATCTACATCGGTTTAGCCTCCCTTGGTTTCACCGTAGCCGACGCTCTCACTCACTCGATTCTCTCCAACAAGCCCACTACGACAAGACTCTTCACATTCCTCGTTACGACTATTTACACCTTTGCCGTTGGCTTCCTCTTCGCCATGAGTGCAATCTCCTTCTCCAGTCTTCATCCATCCCAAAACGTGACAGTTCCTGTTCAACTTCGTCCCCTCTACTCCAAAATCAATAATCTTCACATCGTCCACGGTCCCAAGGATTTCGCTCTCTTCCCAAAAATGACGGGAGTGAATGGACGTCCTGAGATCGTAATCGAGGGTAGCAATAACATCGAGGGACCTTGGAAAGAGTATGAATTCCTGTACAAACCTGGAAATGTTAATAATTCACTTCCCTTCGTGGCTCCACACACTCCAAGACTCGACTGGCAAATGTGGTGGGCAGCTCAGGGCACATATCATCAGAATCCCTGGCTCATGTCTCTGACTTATCGACTATTGACGGGACAGAAAGAAGTGACAGGACTCTTGAATAATGTGGAAAAACCGTTCGGTAATAGCCCACCAAAATATATCAAAGCGACTCTGTATCATTATCACTTTGTTCCCTGGAGGAAATCACTGAATCAGCAGAGCTGGTGGATCAGGGAAGTAGTTGGCGAGTATTTCCCTATTTTCAGTCGTGACCATCCACCGCTACTGGAGTATCTGGGCAAAATGAAGATTCTGAAGGATGAGAAAGAGGTGACAGTTACTAATGACGTCTTGAAGAGTCTTCTCGGGGCAATCAGGGCAATTGTAAATAAAGTCGAGGCGAGTTTGTTACTGTGGAGTGTATTCACTGCTGGATGTGCAATTATCATGACGGGAAATAATTCTGGGAAGAAGTAGAGAGATTGATGGAACCAGTCATTAATCGCATTATCAAGAAATTGTCGAGTGTTGAAAATTTTGAGAGACATTTTTTGAAGATTTTGGATTCGATATTAATGAAGCAGATAATTGCGACATTGAATTGAACTAATGACAAGAAACTCGCCAATTTTTTTTAAGATTCTAGGGACTTTTAAAAGGACCCCATTGAGTTTTTGGAATGAGGAACCTAAACCATTAGTCATTAGTTCACCAAATGCATCGATTATCATATCTATTAATAATTTTGCACGTGTTGATAAAATAAAAGCCTGATATTTTCTTTTGAAACCCTTAAGTAATGAAATTATTTCATTCCCATCATTGACTTATATAAACTCTTATTAATTATGAAAATAATCTTAGAATGTCTTTTAATATTTTCTCTCAACACTCATTTAATATTTCAACTCATCATCTTCATCATTGAGTTGTATTCTAATTGCATTTCTATTCAGTTTCTGAAAATCTGAAAAACGTGAGTCTCTCTAATAATCATTATCGAAATCAATTGTTCATCAATAATTATTGATTGATTGATTGGTTGATTGGTAGATCATCGATGAAATTGTGAGTTTGTGACAATGTCGAGATCGTTTTTTTAGACTTCGTAGTTCGAAATAAGCATTTAAGGTTTCAAAAAAGGATCAGTAATTCAGGAGGAGGAATTCTTATGAGTTTTAAAAGTGGGGTGGACTCTTGATCGGAGATTTCTCACACTGAAAATTAGTTACATCACTTGTTTCAAAATATATCATTAGTGAAAACCGAAATGATTTATTACTCCTTTGCTCGAAAAGTGTTTAAAATAATGAAGATAATCCAGAGTCTCAAATTTTTTAGCTAAAATGAGTTTCTTTCAAGAGTTTGAAAAGTGCGCAATACCCATAACGAATTACTTTTTAAAATTTATCCACCACATAACTAATTTTGTAATTTTTTTTTAAATAAATAAATCCGGATTTCATGTGAAATAACTTGGAAAAATCATGACCGAATATATTGATAATATGATTTTCAGATTTTACCGATTATTTTTCCCATCCAAATCTTGGCCAATAGGATTGCACCATTCGACGTTATTTTATATAGTCAACACGGTATTTCAGCGGATATTCTTGGAAATTTCACTGGAAATTTTGCATGTTGATATATATAAAAAAAAACAAATGTTGAAGTAACCCTCAATTGTATCTGACAGATTAAATGGCAATTCGTTGAAAATTATGTCTCATGGTGCAATTCTATCGGCCAAGATTCGGATGCAAAAAATAATCCCCCGAATACCACTCGAACTTCGAAATTATCTGATATTTCCCTCAAGGTTCCCTACAAATAAATAAGCTTGTCAAGTTTTCCAGAAAAATCACTCGCGCTTCGCGCTCGTGATTTTTAAACTGGAAAACTTGACACGTTCATTTGTTTGCAACGAACCTATCGGGAAATATCCGATAATTTCGGAGCTCTTGTGGTATTATATGCGATAATTGTACTCTATTTTCAATGACAATATCGAATCTTCTTTTATTAAACAGCGAAACTAGCTGAAAAATGGGATTAAAAAATAGTATATTTTGTCACTAGTCCATCTATACAGCTCGTGTCGAAAAGTGCCTTTTTGACTTTTCGTTTACTTATAAACGAAAAATGGCACAATTCGTCATTCGTTGAACGTAACAATGCCAACAAAAAGTCTAGCAGGAGGTGTAAGGACTGTGAGACTCATTGACCACTCCGGTTACCAATTCGTTACTACCTCGCTGTACCCGTATGGAAATATACTATTTTGTTATTATACAGAGTGTTTCATGTGAAACAATCCATCTAAATATCTCTTGACGGGGGCAACTGGCAGAAAATTTTTTAACACATTAGTTGTAGGATTTTGAGGGAGGCATGTGATGCAGGTTTTTTTCAGTTTTTAAGGCTACTCTTGTAAGCTGGAAACAGGGGTTTTTTTGTAATGGTAATCGCACTGTTCATTCAATGAAATTCATGTAACCATGCAATCATTTCCATGTAATGAAACTTGTTTGCATTGATGAGTTGTTTTCAGATACGTCATCATTCATGTCGATTCGTCCGTACTTACTCATAAAATGCTACGCAAATGATTTCTGGTATCAAACTGAAGATTCAAACTATCTTAGCGTGATCCAGGATGCAGCACGTGGAGGTGAAGTCTGCACTGATCTCTTATTCTAATAAAAAGTGAAAAAATAGCACAAACATTTGTGAAAGTTCATGCGCATGTTGTAAGCCAACGGTGGCAACATTGTACAACTCATGAACATATTTCTTCGCTTTTTTGTCAGCGCAAGGGATGCGACCAGACAACTCCCACATTTTCCGGGTGAAAACGCGAGAATTTACATGAATGATGAAGCATTTGAAGTATTTGAAAACAACTCATCAAGCGAACAAATGTCAATGGGATGAAAAATGTGATGCCATTTATAAACAAGTTCCCTATGCTTGGAGCTTACAAGCGTGACTTTGAAAGCTGAAAAAAATGCATGCATCACATGTCGCCCTTGAAACCCTACAACTAAAGTCCCAAAATATTTCCTGTCACTTGCCCTCCCCCCCAGAAGATAATTAGAGGGATGGTTTTAAATGGGATACCCTGTACAATTGTTGGCAGAACGGCTCTTATCTTGATGATTATATTTTGTATTTTAGTTATTGGGTAATTAAATCAGTGCAGCTCAAATGGAAATCACCGAGATACGAAGCACCATTTTATTTTAGAGCCATATGTCGACTCTTATTAACTGTAAGCATTGTACGAATTTATTTTGACAATTGCGTACATTTTTCGAGAAAAAAAATTAAAACAACAATCTCTGTAGCTAGAAATTTGAAGATGCTGGAGTATTTTTATCATTTTAAGCGTCTTCGAGAGAAACACATAAAAAACAATCGTTTTTTTTCTGCAATAATCATTCTCCCTTCAACATATGTAGAGCGACCCAAAACTCAAGTCTAAATTAAAGCTGGAAGTTAAGGATTTAATTCTGTATGGAAAAGCTCTCTGGAATTTTTGAGTCGGCACACCCAATAAATATTAAATACTTGAAATTTGACGTCAGTACTTGGCGACTCTTCCCCCTCAATTGTCCGCATAGCATTTTTCCATGTGAGATCCAGCTAATTGGAGAAGGAAAAAACTGCATAAAGACCATTGATTCACTTGAATCCTAAAAATTGAAAAATTATTTTAGTCATAACTAATATCGTTCATGAAAATGTTATCTTAATACAAATGGCTCATCGGTCACTGACTTCATTCTTTCCTAACTTCATTGTATTATGATTGCATTTGCGTATGATTTTGAAAAAATTGTCATAGTATATTTCGATGCAAGTGCGATAGGGCGGGTGATGAGTGTGAAATTGGAGTGTCAATCAGACGAGTTAAAAGACCCGATCGCACGTGTGTCCGAACTAGACTCTTTGTTAGTGATGGTTACGTTCAGCGAGTGGCAAATTGTGTCATTTTTCGTTTACCAGTAAACGAAAAGACACTTTTCCACACGCGCTGAATGTAGCAGCAGTGACAAGAACAAGTTTTTTCGTTAGCGAGAAATAAAATCAATGGCTCATCAGTAATTATTGATTAGCCTTACTAATGAATGTTAGAAGGTAGTCAAAATTTTCTCAGTGGCCTACGAATTTCGTGGAGAAATAATGAGATCACCTAGAACTTTGTACTGCAATGAACCCTATACTTTCCAATATTTTTCTATTTTTCTTGCATTTCTAATGTCTGCTAGATTAGTTCAGTCAGGGCTAAACGGCATTAACTAATTATGTTTTTGAATCATTATTTGGAGATAGTGTACAGTTGTATTCGTACGAAGTGTTTGTATCTTAAAAGTTAATCAAGTGCGTAATTGATGTGAACTTATTATTCTGTATAAACACATGATAATGATTGTACTTCAATAACAATTTATTAGAAAATCTGTTAAATAAAAATATCGCACTTTTGTAACATCAATTAATGAAGATATTAAGTCAACTATAGAGTCGGTGGTTTGCCAAGACTTGAATGATATTATTATTGAATAAAGAAAATTATTGTTTAATTTCCACTTTGTCAAAGTTGATTTCGAATGCAATTATCACTTCAATCTTTATCCTTGTTAGTGTCCTCTTCCGATTTCTTTGGTAACACCACCAAATTCGAATTCGAGTTTTTGTCTCAACATTTTGCACAAACCCAGTAGGATACTCGAAAAAATTTATGAAATTAGTTTTACCAATATGAAATGTTATCTTTCCGCCAGGGGAGACAAACTCCTTAATAATTTTCTTTTTCTGATGTCTTTAAAAGATTAACGATCTTCAGGGGGGATTTAAAAAAGCAGCAAAATTTTTATAATTTTTTGGACTTTTTTAAACATAGGCTGGAGGTTTGTCCGGAGGTTTACATTCTTGATGAACGTCGTTCGAATACATCAAATTATTTAAAACAGCCGGTTTAACCCGCGTTTTACGGTAAAAGTAGAAAAATGCACAGGCCGAGCGTAAAAATGCCACTAATATCATGTAACTTCATCCATCTATGAGAAATTAATAGACACACCATCCACGAAAGTAATAACATTCATTCAGAATGCTTTTCAGTCGTCGTTAACAAAAACCACAAACACATTAATTTCCTAATTTACGCGCAGTGCAAAGTCACGACAACATTGCCCTTGACTGTTGGGTAGCGATAAACACGGTGTATTCAAAAATTTTCTAAACGATATCGTGGATTTTAATATTTGAAAACAAAATATGTTCGCAAATAACCATTAGTAAAACTATTCATAATCGACGCTGAAGAACCCATTAAATAGTTAATGATATGGTTGTAATTAATCAAACAGAACGATTCTAAATTAATTTATCTTCACGTCTCTTCCCATCATTTTTTTTAATGAATCAAAAGAGTTTCACATCTCTTAGAGGCAACGCACTTTCCCGCTCTAAAAATAATTCTCACAGGGATTTAAGTTAAATCAATCGAACATAAAGACTGCACATTTGATATTATCCGATATTTTGTGTATATAGCGAGTTTATATATATCATTTATTATTTTGTATTAGATACATCGAGAACGCTGAGTAAATTATGCAAAGCTGGCTAACTCTCCACAGAAAAGAAAGAGAAGAGAAATATGGCATCGGTCCCATATTACCACCTTTTTTTCACAAATCAATTATTTTCCATTTATTATTAGCAGGGGAATGAAAACGGTTTTAATGCATGCCCCATGTCTAGAAAAATTAAGTGTTGATAAAAAAAATTATTTAACTATAGAAAGTGTCAAATATGCTGTAAACGGTGGAGTAGTGTAGTTAAAAACGGAGAGGGGTATTGTGGAGAGATAGTGCTCCGCAAAGGGTGCCAGACCCACAAGTTCCCTACTACGCAATCCTACGAAAAAGCTAGCCGACACACTGGTCGGCATGGACAGGGCGAAGCTCCGCTCCTTGGTGGGGTTCATCACTGAGCACTGGCCCCTTACTGGTTATCTAGCAAAAATAGGTAAGTGGAACGACCCCCGATGTCCAAGATGCGGGCTGACGGAAGAAGACCCTCACCACCTAACCACAAGGTGCAGTGGCCTGGGAGAGATCCGTTGAGACGTCTTCAGGACCACATGTGTCAGGGAAATCTACGTTGGTAGGGATGGAATCGATGAGCTCTGTGAATTTGCGCGCAGGGCACATATACTGAGTCCTATCGGCTAGGCGGCCTCCTAGACCAGCGTGCAAAATGGCCGAGAGGCTCATTGTACATCTCGAGAGGCATCGCCTAAAACTATTTAAAAGTCTGGAAACAATAAACTTTTCGAAATGGCTAAGAATAAATCCAAGCAACCGAATTGGCATTGATTCAAAAAAATATTGTTTTGGTACTTTTGGAAGAAATATTTCTTTAATTTTCACTTGTTATCTCAGTGTAGGCTTTAGCAAGTTTTCAACATGTGAGCTATTTGTACCGAATAACCCAGATTTCATATTCTCCATAAGATTTCTATCCCTTTTCCCCCGTCATTGACCTAAAGATATGACAGATGAATACCATCTCTCGTAGTTTCGTGCCCCAAACTAATTATTTCTTCTTTTGGAGACAATATCCACTTGGACAGTAAACTAAAATCTAATCAAATGCATAGTGATTTCACTTCCAATACCACTTTATTAGAACACCTCGTAATCAAAATATCGCACTTTTGTAACATTAATTAACGAAAATACTGAATTAAATATTAAATTAATAGTTTTTCAAAGCTGAACTCGTCTTATAACCGAATAAAGAACATTATCATATCAATGATCACCTCAATCTTTATCCTTCGTTGACCCCCCCAACTTCGAATTTCCAGCTTTGATCATCTCATTATACTTTACCATCCCAATAGGATATTTGAAAAGCCTTGTGAATCTATTTTTAAAAGTATGAAAAGCTCTCTTTCCCAGCGCCGTAACAGGTTCCTTGCTCATCCTCGATTCATCCTCGGTCCAGCCAAGGTCCGCATTAGCCTCCTTCATGTTCCTGAGGGTGTCATACCCCAATAGCGTCGCATACATGGGGGCCACACATTTCTTCCGCTCCCTCTCAGCATCCTCCATCGTTTTCATACTTTCGCCCATCTTTCTACCCCAGGATATCGAACTGATCGCATTATTATCCACTAAATCTCTCTCCACTTCAGGCTCCACCCTCAGAAGCTTCTGTTCTAGGACATCAACTCTTGCACAGGGCTTCGACAACATCTCCGAGAGTTTGTCGAAGACCTCGAGCTCCTCGTCCTTCAACATTTTGTTAATATTCTCTGGAGTCTCGATATTGTGATCCAAGGTAACTACACAGTCATCATCTGTCGTCTTCTCGTATTGTTTTCTGCTAAATTTCTTTGGACATTTCTTGAAGTGAAGACCAAAAGGAGCTGGGGGAATGTACAAGCTTTTGCTTTCTCCTTCATTCTCGTCCTCCCCGAACATCTTCTTCCTGAGTACCTCCAAGTCGTCTATTCCACGCGGCTCTTTCCCAGAGGAATAATTCTGAAACGATATGAGAAGCTGCTTGTCCTTGCAGGTTAATCCTTCAATATCAAGATTCTCGGGGATCTGCAGCTGGACATCTAGCTTTTCAAATAAATCGTAGAGCCCTTTTGTGTATCTCTCGAGCTCCTCAGCAGTAAAGTATTTAGTATTCCTGCCGGGTGTTGCAATGGGCGCTTGATTTTTTTGGAAATACTTTCTCAGCCTCGTGTCAACGTCCAGGTAAGTTTCGTTCACTTCGCCGAGAACAAACATTTCGTTCAAGATTCTCTCATCGTCCTCGGGCTGTCGACCTCGTCTTCGCTTTCTTGGGATGTTTGATAGATCACGACCTTTGGCGAAGTGTCGAGTGATGCAGGCATATCGGTGTCTCAAGTATGTTCTGTTCTTTTTCATGAGACTAGCAATTTTGCTCCACTGGGGACCGAATTCCTCGTATAGTTTTAACAGACGCATGTCTTCAGCGACTGTCCAAGAGTTGTACGACTGATCGGTTTTCAACATTAGAAGGGTAAACCTTCCACTTAATTGAACGCTTGTACGATGGGGCAGAAGTTCGATTGCAATTCTGGAAAAGTTTTTGCCAAATTTGGTGACCCCTTCGAGGATTAACTCGTCCTCGTCAGATGTGAATCTACCTTTTCTTAAGGAAGGATCGATGTTGTATTTCCAGTGAGAATATACCTGTGTCGTGTTTAAGAGAAAATAATGTTAAGTAAAGAGCATTATCCATTAAACACTGTAGATGAAGAAGAAAAAAAGAGAAGGGAAACTTTATATGGAAGATGGAAGAAATTCCTATTTATGATGATGGATGATTTTTTATCAATAGCCGAATAAATCTTCGCAAACACCCAATGTATAATAAAAAGTAAAAAATAATAATAATAGCGTTTGTTCACGAATATTTTGGTGGTAAAATATTTTTAAAATGTTTCTCCGCGTCCTCGCGCTCAAAAAAGTAACTTTTCCAAATTGTTTGATACTCGTGGGCACATTATCTTTAGAATTGTTGGATGTGATCACCGCGATGGGGTTACAATGATTGTGATTAAAAAAATCATCCATAATATGAACGATTATTAAATGACATTTGACTGGAATATAACGTAGTATTTGTGTAACATTTTAGAAAAATAAAGCCAGTGAATGTCCAAAAACCTTTTAGTATGAATCGAGTCAGTATGGGTTTTTAAGGAATTCAGTTTAGTCGCAAAGTTTATTGCTCAGAGGCTAAATAGACATATGCAAGGGTTTTAGTTTTAAAAGGGCGAATAGACGAATGCTGTGGCCAAACGTCACATGGTTTACGTTTTGGAAATTTCGAGTTTGAATGAATGACCGTTGAACGTGTGACATTGGTCCAGACAAAAGGAAAATATCTTTTTACCAATGGTCACAATTAAGAAAAAAAGAAGGGTAAGGATTGATTGAAGGGTATTTTGAGTCAGTCTTAGGAGAGGACCTGAGAGATTAACACCGTTGGACGAGTGATTGGCTACGACATCAATCGGTATTATCTACTACTGTTTAATTGAAATTAAATAAATATACTAATTAAATTTCCTGGAATACTTTGCGACTAATATTTTCCAATGATTCTACATAATGCAGTTTTTTAATGCTGATCTTACCTGATTCTTGATCCTATTACCGATGTAAAACGTCACCTGACTCCAGGGAATATAATTGCCAATTCTCAATGATTCCACAACATTAATAAGGACCTGATCTTCTTCAGCTGTCCATGGAACATCTTTATTTTTCAAGTTCAGTGGACCAACTAAGGTCAAGTAACGAATGATGCATTGGTAACCAGACCTTCCTGTTCCCACAGTTTCAGCTATTGCGTTCCAGTCTTGCTGGTTGTGTACATGAACAGCTTTTATCAAATCGCGATCTTCAGAGGTTGTAAATTTGTAACGATTCACGTCTGGATGAAGATAAACGTTCCACATAACCCGACATTCCTCTGCTGAATGACGATTGTTAGAATCGCCTGCTGCGATCTTCATCCAATCGAATTCCCTGGAACCTAAGGGGCCGATCATCTCTCGGTAATTGCTGGGAAGTTGACACTTTTCGAGGTCTAGATCAAATGGTTCACTCGCCGTTAGTGATTTAGGGCCTCCTCGTTTGGCCTTGGCTTTTATTTGTGAAATAGTCCTCTGGGACTGTTTCCTCGCCTCCTTCTCGAAGTGCTCAGTGGCTGCTTGGAGACGAACAGCCATCCACAGATTATTCCTGTCTTTGGCGGTCCAACGACGAGGCGGCCTGCCATTTAAAATAAAAAAAATACGTGAGGGGATCTGTCATTTGGAAATTCTGATGTTATAATTTCTTCAAACAAGTATGACAGACATTGTTCACCGGTATACAAACAATTTTGTGTTTAATCCGCAATGAAAATATTATAACGATTGACAATCAAGTTGTAAATTTTTGTGTTATAGCTCACATGCTAGTTTTTGCTGCTGAAATATTTTTTTAATCGGTTTTTCACTCTTTTTTTCTATTCTATTCTTTTTTAATTGGTATTTTTTTTTGTCGACTTGTAAAATGAAGAGAATAGCGCTAACTATTATTCTGATTTAGCTGAAAATTTGCAACGATTTTGCAATGATTGGTAATAACGATTCCAGTGATATGGTGGAACATTCAAGTTCACATGGATATTGCCAGAGATTAAAATGTGGTGACGCCAGTCAGTTGAAGATAAAAATTGATTACGTTCGTTACAGCAGTTAATTCACTTTTTATAATGATTAGGGAACATTGCAAATTTTTTTAATAGGAATGAGATTTCTGATGGTTTTGTCAGATGTGGTATATTAAAGTTGAAGCGCATTGGTAAACTGGGAAAATTGTAAAAATACTATTTTCAATTCCACTTATGGAAAAAAACTAAAACACAAGCAGCAACGGACATTATTTCTATCAATTTTCATTAGTAGTACGCTTCTGTCTGGATCCGTACTAATTCGATTTTGAAAATAAGGTATTAGATACTGGCGACGAAATTGACACCCACAAAAAATATATTGTCCAATGGTTCAAATACAAAACTTCCAGTTTATTATGATTTTTTTTTCAAATTATCTCAACATACGGCCACATATTTTATCTCTGCAATGGCCGCCTATATTCTACAGGGTCTCTAAAAGGAGACCCTGATAGGACTCTATTCTGATAGAATTAATTTATACAAAAAATTAAACCAAAAACAGATAAGAATAAAAATTCATTGAAAATCATATCTAAGTTCATTAATTTCGTTTAGTTCTGCCATAAAATTATATTCCTGTGAAAAGAGTTGTCAGTCAAATCGAGAGAAAGACTTCACATATCACAGACACTTATTTTAGAGAATTTGTCTTGCTTAAGTATCGCATCCACATTGTAATCTCATGTTTATCGCATAACTATTATGCAAGAGCATTAAATCAGCGATAAAAAGGCGAAAATTAAAATTTTACAGGAGCTCTGCCCTAAAAAGCTGCAAAAATGTACAAAATCATCGAAAAATGTGAAAAAAATTAAATAGTTATCTAATAATGTGTACAATATGGGAAAAAATCGGCGACACAATCGAAGGGGATGACGGCTTGAACCTTGTTGAATTCACTCAGAATACCTCATATGCAATATCAGAGCGATTTCTCACGCGTATTCATTTGAATTCACTTGCTTATATTCTAATGATTCGTATAAAATTAAAATAACGATCATTCGTCATCTATATAAATTCAACTATTTTGTCATTCATGACTTTCGTTAGGATTCAGCATCAATTCAGATGGATTCACCACAATGTCCTTTCGAATTATCCCTTCGTTTAGTTTTTTATTTATGTAACCAAAAACGAGACATTTTTGGAGGGAGCCTAAAAAATTACTTTCATTGTGCATCTTTACCTGTGATACACGACCATGATTTCTCCTTTTTTAAATTTGGTATGGGCGTCCTGGTTCCACGGGGCGCCAAACAACTGCCCATCCTTAAAGTAGGGACAACCGAATTTTCTATAACTCAGCCTAGGAGTCGCCTTAGCTACCTTGGAGGCGAGTTTCACCTTCGCAGAGATCTCTTCTCGTTCCTCACTGATCTTCTGGATACGAGCTAGGATCTGAGCCTTGAGAAGATGGCACTTGGAGAGGAGTGACTCGTTCAATTTAAAAGCCTCATTTATTAGGAATTCTTCGGGTGTCGATGTGGGGAGGGTATCTGCGATTGTCGGGAGGGAAGATTGAGCGTCTGCCTCGGATGGAAGATCCTGTGATTCGGCGATGGGCTCCACTGATGGCTGTTGGGCGAGAGCATCTTCCAGGAGCTTTATTTCTTCGAGAATCTCTGTATCTTCCTCTAGGTCGCTCATCTTTCAAAGTTGCCAATCGATAATACTCTATTTCTCTGTAAAGAAAAAATATTATTTATTTTTTGTCACCAATTTACATTACTGGAGATATTAGCGAAGATAATCTTCACTTGACGCCTTGTAAATTCAATCATTTTTAATCATGAAATTTGTCAATCAAGTTGCCTAAAAAGATTTGAAAAAAAAATCCTAAATATTTCGCATTAGGAACAAGTTATTCCTCTAGAAATGAATAATTAAAAGTGTTGAAACTTTTGGGGCAACTGTTGTTTAGGATTGAAATCGACTCCTAGTAAAATCTCTAAATGGGAATATAGTCCAGGCGTTGTAATGCTTGAATATTGATCGAATAATTTTCCTGAAAGGTTTTATGACTTTTATCGCTAGTTTTAGTGCTCATTAATACAAATGTGAAGAATTCCCCCACAAATTTGCACTGGTTATATTGTCTAAACAAATGACGCAAATATCGTTCGCCGCAAAAAAAATAATCAATACAAAATTATTCCTTATAAAATTTCGCATAAAAACGGTTTCTACATTTTTGTTTATTTTGATAGTAGTTTTGAAAATACAAGTGCATAAAGGTTTACGCGCAACTTTGTATTTTTTTACTTTCTTTCTAAAACCTTATTATTAAATTATCAATCCAGTTAATAATAAAATTCTGTTAGGATATTTTTCATAAAATTCTTCTAGTTAATAAAGAATCAATTCCCTTCCAATTTTCAAATTTTTCTCTAGATTGAAGGTAAAAATATTGATTATATCAATATAAAATTACTACGAATCGATTTGAACATTTCATACCAATGCAGTTGATACAAATAAACTAAAGAGAAATGGCAATAATAAATAAAGTAATGGTCCAATGGCATCGCCCTAATATGCGATAACTCGTGCTTGTTTATTAAGTTTATTCCTTCCATTTTTATTTTTTATTCCAACCTCTAACGTTCACTTTAGTTCAGATTTAAAAAATGGTCCTAACGATTCAATATTATCAATATTATGATTGGAATGCAGATCTGTAGACTTTAAACCATAAAATCATGGCAAAATGTTTGAAAACAAAATCAATTGATGGCCAAATAATAATTTTAGTATTCGACTAAAAAAGAAAAGCGAAGTACAAAATCATTGTTTATAAGTTTAAATGGAATTATTCATCATTTCCCTTTCATTCTAGTCAAGTACTCATCAACCTTGAAAATTACTGACAAATTTGAGGTTAATTGCATGCTGAATAACCTCAATATCACAATGTCCTTCTTTTAATTACTACCTAATTGTTTATTATTAAATTGTTTACCAAGGCGTCAATGCATACGATGCTGAAGTGTTTCACCGGTCATCGAAGGTTGACAGAATATTGATTCGACGTTCTTATGATTAGAATTGGCGGTTAATAATTAGAGGTTAATGAGCTGCAGGATTGTGAATGATTTTGTTTGAATCATCCGACTCCAGGTGCTTACTGCGTTAAATGAAATTTTTCATCAGATATAAACAAAGGGGAGAGTTGAGGTTAGCTGTCTTCCCCTAAATATTGAAGCAAACTAAAACCTCGCGGCATTTTGACAGTCCAACGAATGTCAACAGTCAATTTGCTGTATAAGTCTGAGAGTTGACCTGCGTAGTACAAAAAGCGGCCACGAATTACGAAATACCATTTCTAAATTCTTCTGGTTCCACAGAATGACAATTTTTTAAGGTAATTGCCTAATTAACATTGGAGTGCTATCGATTTTTATTGGCTTGGCTAGATTGTTGAAAAATAAGTGGAAAATTCCTCTTCTCTTGCTCGTAATTTACAATTTGAAAAACGTTAATTTCCATTTCGAACTCGTCAATTAGGAGTTCTTATGTCGTAAATTACAATTTTCAATTTTTTTATTAGGATTCTACGAGTACAAAGATTGAGAGTAATTGGACATTTGGCGATTTTTTATTGGTTTATAACACGTCTTTCGCAATATTGTCGAAATTGCCTTGAAAAATTTTTGAAAAAATATTCGTGAAAGTTGGGACTAGATGATTCACAATCAACTGAAACAGACAAATCTCATACTGGTAAAAAAAATTTTTTTTTTCTATTGAATTTTATCAATCAAGAATTGTACGTGATTGAGATCTCGTAAATAACTAATTTACGGTTTAAAAACCATAAATTACGTCTAAATCGTAATTTAGGTGTATAAAAATCCCGTAAATTATGTTTCAAACCTCGTGTTTTACCATTAGTTTTTTCTGTGTCTGAAGAGAGTTACATGAGTGGGACTATTGTTCATGTGAGTCATCAGGTCCAGGGTTTTGGATACCTTTGGTCATTTTAGTTAGTTCCTCTAGGAAACCAAACTGGAGCGGATGTGCCTTTCCGAGCGTACGAATAAAAGCATTTAATACACTTGTTCACGATTTGAATGATTTAACATAATCCCATTTCCAATAGAAAAAATATATATTTCTAGATAAATTGCATAGAGTCCTTGGAAAAAAGAAAATATATTACGCATCATTGCAAGAATTCTTTTCGTCTCAGGGTTAAGAATTTTCCGTAATAAAACCAGATGGTGGTTGATGTAGAAAAAAATAATACCTTCAAGTTTATATTCAACTAATATATGATATAATGAAGACTCTAGTCAATAATGAAATTCTATATGACAATTAATATTATTACATTGCAACAAAAACTAGAACAATAATGCGTGCCTTGAAAGTCAATGTTATTATGGAATAAAAATATTAGAAAAAAAAATGTGAGCTGTCATGGGACGCCTGGCAGATGTGAAACATCGTGTGTGTACAAGTAATATGCATAAAAGATAATATTATTACAGGAATTAAATATAGCCTAATGAAAAAATGAAGTATTACGAATTTCTTACAAAAAATGGTAACTTTATTTAATAAACATTTATTTACATGTGATATAAAAATTCGATATTAATACCAAGTGGCCACAATTTAAATATTTTCATCTGTGACTTCAGTAATAGTTATATTCGATGTTTCCTCTGCCGGTATTGCTGTGACGATTGGTCGATGATAACTAAAGTACGTTACAAAAGTACTGGATGAAACATCATCAAGATATCTCACAAATACAGCATCTATTGTTGTTCCATATTTGGTAGTAGATTCTCTTGGATTGTTGTTGATTTGCAATTGAAATTCTTTTTGAAGAAATGTAATTAATGGCATTGATTCAGCTCTTGTAAAATTTACATTAAAGTCTCCAGCTAAAATTATTGGTAGTTTATGTTTATTCGTTTTAAAAATTGTTGAACCTCTTTGACTATAAGGAAATAACCTTTCATGTAAAAATGAAATTATATGATCCATTTTGTTATTAGGTGAAATGTATACTACGATCATAATTAGTTCACTTCCTTCTTCTAGTTTGACATGTGAAGCACAAATATCACCAATAGATGTTTGGGAAACATGAACTTCTGTAGTATTTTGAATTGCTAGATCCATGTTGAGTGTAGTAACATGTGAAATGTTGTTGTTTTTATAGATGGCCACTCCAGCGTCTCTAACATTTTGTCGTTTAAATTTTGCAATACAATGAAGTGAACAAGCATGCCCAAATTCATTATTTTTGAAGTTGTCGATGAAATATTCATGAGCTGTTTTATGGTAACTAAATTGACTGTAGTTATTCGGAATTGCCGCAATATTTAAGCTTGATAGGTTACTTGAATTTTGCTGAGATATGTCAAACACTTCATGCTCCATTTCGCCCAAACCAGTTAAATTTCGAGAATTTGTACTTACTTCCTCTATTATAATTATTGGTTCTGTAATTATTTCTCTATTTCCTATATTTGGTGAAGTATGTAATTCTATAATACTTTCTGCATTCTGTAGACGTCTCCTTCTTTCCGCTTCACGCTGACTCAATTTTTCTCTGTTCTTTTCCCTGTATCTTTTTTGACAGTCTCTTCTCTTTTGAAGAGTAGATGAAATAGCAGTTACTGATTCTTCATTATTTACTTCCATTATATTTGAGTTTGAAGAGGTGGACGGTCCGATAATGCTTTGTGAAGATTGTATACGCTTTCTTCTTTCCGCTTCACGATGTTTCAATTTGTCTCTGTTCTTTTCCCTGTATCTTTTTTGATAGTCTCTCTTATTTTGAAGAGTAGATGAAATAGCAGTTACTGATTCTTCATTATTTACTTCCATTATATTTGAGTTTGAAGAGGTAGACGGTCCGATAACGCTTTGTGAAGATTGTAGACGCTTTCTTCTTTCCGCTTCACAATGTTTCAATTTGTCTCTGTTCTTTTCCCTGTATCTTTTTTGACAGTCTCTCCTATTTTGAAGAGTAGATGAAATAGCAGTTACTGGTTCTTCATTATTTACTTCCATTATATTTAAGTTTGAAGAGGTAGACGGTCCGATAATGCTTTGTGAAGATTGTAGACGCTTTCTTCTTTCCGCTTCACGACGTTTTAATTTGTCTCTGTTCTTTTCCCTGTATCTTTTTTGACAGTCTCTTCTATTTTGAAGAGTGGATGAAATAGCAGTTACTGGTTCTTCATTATTTACTTCCATTATATTTGAGTTTGAAGAGCTAGACGGTCCGATAATGCTTTGTGAAGATTGTAGACGCTTTCTTGTTTCCGCTTCACGATGTTTTAATTTGTCTCTGTTCCGCTCCCTGTATTGTTTTTGACGTTCTCTTTTACCATTGTTTACTCTGAAAAAAATATAAATATGTTGATAAAATCTAAGACAAAAATTAAAATAGTCTGGTACTATTCGATTAATAAAGTCTTACACAACATTCATAGTATGCCTTGTGTTTAACTGATCAGGGTGGCGTCCAGTTTCAATAATAATATGTTGTGATCCCTGTGATGATTGTTGGGAACTGAAATATTTTTAAAAATATGTTATTAAAACACACAAGAAAAAAAAATTTTTGAGTGTGAATTTAATATACTCATGAACTCAAATCTTAGTTAATTATTGCAATATGTGACTAAAGATTTGCAAATACAAATTTTATTAATAAATTTTTCCATATTAATTCCTTCATGAATAATAAAAGAATAATTCATTGACGATAATATTAATATAATTTATATAAATTACTAACATGATTAATATGAATATAATTAATTAAATATAAAAATATAATAATTACATTTATGGACACTTGAAAAATACGATGTACTTCGTGATGGCTTGGTGCTATGCCATAGTGTAGTTTCACTTTCTTTGCACAAGGTTGATCACTTTAATCTTCTGAGTTATCACTATCACACATATTTTATTGTCAAAAATTAAAATTAAAAATTAAATAAAACGCAGGTTATGTGTACCGTAGTAAACAACAACGTCGAACTGAGTGAGAAGCCACACCGTACACTCTATTACACATAAAATATAGATAGGTATACTTTAGTATAGCGTGGCGACCCGTCGCCACACCAACAATTCGGTTTACAAGTGAGCCTATAGATGTTTCACATGAAAAATATTTTTATTATTGTTTTTGTAGCGTGACAGAAAAATGGAATGTGGGAAATATTTTGACATCGGAATGCAATCCAGCAACCTATTATAAATGTCTCCGGGAAGCGCGGAAACACTTGGGCCGTTTACGACCGAAACAACCCAACACGTGCACAACCCAAAGGACGAAAGGGCCTTGTCTTTCGGTCGGACTTCTCACCCTGGACGAGCTGAGGGTGGGGACACTCAAGATCGGTCTCTCGAGGAAAGCACACGGGTTTTCAAGCCAGTAATCTTTTAACGTGACTTTTCCTAAAAATTGTTTGTGACTAATCGAAATAAATATTGTGACCTTTGATTAAAAAGTTATTAATTACCTATAGGATTAATAATATTATCCTTGTTTATTGTAAAATATTGACATATAGTATGAAACGATGGACAAATAGAAATTTACAAAATTTTTTAGTGGCTAACAAATATTTCAGTGGATACCAATTCCCATTCGTTCAAGATTGTCATATAATCCTCATATGATGATAGTGATCGCTATATGATGCATCATGTACTTCTCTTTCTCCAGTGAAAGATGATATTTTTATTCCATGAATTATGTTTCACTGTTTATATTAACTCGGAGAACCTTTTAATTGCTTGGGGGAATTCAATTCTAATTTATATGAAGACATTCGTTTTTTCTCTATATTAAAGAAGGATTCTTTCCACAACCATTGACTTCCTTGGGGGTTTCATTTTAATTACGAAGGAAAGAACCCACCTAAATTGGAATTTGAGAGCTACTCCTAATTTAATCGAAAAAGTGCAAACCCATTCATACCAGAAGAACAACAACTTTGATTTCAAAAAGATGAGTCCTTTATGCAAGTCAGCATTAAATTCTAATAATGGATTTGAAATGATGAAAGGCCTCTTAATCACTCAAAAAGAAATGTTTGACTATTCTTACATTTGTTGTCTTCAGGTAAGTCAACTAAATATACCGATGTGAATTTAAAGTCTTCATTTGATACAAAACTACCGAGTGAGTGAAGTTTACTAAAAATCAGTGGTGCCCCATCAGATACAGCTCAAGCTCATTCTTCTTCTCCTCATTACACATTACAATCACAGGCCAAGGATAATATCATATCTCCATTTTTCTATAATAGTTCATATGAAATGAATATAAATAGTTGATATAAATTCAAATGACAACTATTTATATGAAACGCTTTGCGTTTGCTATGAAACGCAAACGTTATTGTGGCTCTCTTTATATTCAATACTATTGGAGTTGACATTTCGAATGTTTGTCAAAAATTAATTATCCAGATGGAATGAAGAGATCTTTGTACGATTAGTATTTCTTTCATTCTGGTGAATTCTAGGAAGTTTGGGGGTGATGTGTATGCTCCGTTTTCCTGAATGTATACAGAGGTGCAGTGCATGAGTGGGACCATTGTTGATGAGAGACATCAGGTCCAGGGTTTTGTGTCCCTTTAGTCTTTTAATTAGTTCCTTTAAGGAAACGAAGCAGAGCACTTGTGCCTTTCCAGTGCAATAAAATAAAATAAAAGAGTTAGAACGGGATTCACACGTCTGATCATTTAACCATTATCCCATTTCCAATAGATACAAAATCATAAATTGAATAAAAATCCAAATACATGTAATACCTCCCTTCCTTCAATCACACGGAGACTCCACTAGTCTTCTAATTTCATTATGAATGACAATCGAAACGAATCCCAAACCTCTGCTCTTCCGCCGACAATTAATAATTTTTTGCAAAAATTCTGACACATTCAAGTCCAACCAAAAACCCCGCTTTTTCGCCACTCCCTCCCATTCCATCCCATATGTTTCCGGCAAGAGCGTATCGCGCAACGTTATTCCCTTCTCCCCTAGGGCATGCGCAGTAGCGCTCGCAGTACCGAAAGATGTCGGCTAGGTGAAGAGAGAGGCTAAGTAACGTTCGATTTTTTTTGGTTGTCATGTGAATATCGAGCCTCCCCTCAACCCAACTACCAACCGAGCCCGTTGACAAGCTCAGACCAATGTCATTAAGATGTTCCGACAATTTTGATGGACAATCAAAGAACTGTCGCCACAGTACGGTAAATTTTTTTCTTCGGTTTCAGTGAATAATTGGGCTTTTTTTTATGTGTACGAGTGCAGTGGGATGTGTTAGCGCGCGGCTTTCTCGCGCAATCGTGCTCCAGATAACCGGCCCGTTGTGGGGGCCTTATGTCAAGTCAACTCCAGTGATTACGGTTTTACCGTGAGGTGAGGTGTGTGCCAACATGAAGAAGCTCTTCTCAAAGATTGACAACACCTCCAAGGAGACCAATAGCTATTTGGGAAAGGTGTTTGTCGTTGGAAGGCACAACGTAACCGTCGAAGAGGTCCTTGCGGAAGGTAATTTCGGTATTGAAGGTTTCGGAGAGGGGATGATATACATTGTACGGATGAATATTATCGGGCTTATCGTTATCACGGTGTAATTTTCGGATGGAGAAGTGTGTACGCCCATTTGGAGGAGGTTTTTAGTGGGGGCCTGGCCATTTTTCTTGAGGATGATATGGATTTTTTTAGGGATTGGGAAGATGAGGAGAGGAATATCTGGAAAGTGCGTAGATCAAGTTACTTGGCAGTTCCGGGGACCCAGGGCCCGGTGGTCATTCGAGGGATTGATTGATGAGGTGTTTGGTGATTCGGGAGGATGACGGCTTGGGGAAATGTTTTTTTTTGTGTGGTATTAGTTGCAAGGAAAATACCTCGTTTTCAAGTATTTCCTTGAGGTTGTCTGGACGGAGGACGTGATTTTTCAAAGAAAATTATTACATATTCAGAATAACTGATGGTCTGAACAGATTTGGGAAATATTTTTTAAGGGTTTAATACACTCTGTCATGAAAAAAATGTGTTTGCAGACATTCTACAATGTCGCACTGAGATTAGAGTTTCGCCAGACATACGGGTTTAATTGTATCACGAGAGTCAGGGGTTGTGAATTAATAATACTGAGATTTTATTTTGTTTTTCATAGAATGGAAGAATTGAGTCATACCGTAAACACATTTTGGAATCAATCAAAATGCTTTTGCATTTAAAAATTGAAAAATTAACACTGGAAGCTGAGGAACGGAATAAGCCAATTTAACTTAATATACGTAATTATTTTCCTGTTAAATAATGATTCCAGTCTTTAGGACCGGTACAAAATTTACTGTTTTCTTGGTTTGTCTTGGTATATGACATTTTGTTTTCGATTATTTTCAACCCACGAGCTTCTTGATATGAATAAAGACGTAATTCTAGAAGGACACAGTTTTTCTCAGGGTCAGATTACCATTGATTTAATTTTTTAATTCATAGCTTCAAGAAATATATTATGGGTTACGTGGTCAATATTTTTCAAATCACTGGATTCATTACAATACAAAAATAAACTTTTCCATCTTCTCTCTACCCCTCTTCCCCTTCTCTCGTCTCGACATATTCATAAAATAAGTTAATTATTGCTCATGACGTATTAAATATTTAATTATTAGTGAAAATTCGTTACTCAATTTCGGTTTCGTTTATTATAGAAGTTCACGTCAACTGCATCATTTGACATATTACGAATCACATTTGTTGTTCAAGAACTACTCGATTAATATTATTATACCTCCCCTACTCGGTCGGCTTCCACCCCTGTGTAATTGCCGTGATCCTTATTTGATCCCTTATGTTCACCTTTGTGACCATTAATTTTTTCCCCCTTCATTTAGGAATTTTATTTTCGAGAACCAAATTTTCATCACTTGGTATTGATTTGCTTGAATTAAGAGACTCAATATTGGTCTGTAAATGACAATTGTAAAATGTTTATTATTATAAGTTGATTTGATTAGTTCTATTGTAATATATCAGTGATTTTTGGAGTTGCCATGGCGTCCATGATTCCGCTGATAATGGTTGGTTAGATAAGATATTGATATCGATATTTGTGACACTTTAAGTTCTTCACATTCGATTTTTTGTTTTCTTTTTGCAGGTGGATTTGCCATCGTATTTTTGGTTAAATCATCGAGTGGGCGATATGCCCTAAAGCGTATGTATGTGAATAATGAACATGATCTCAATGTTTGTAAAAGAGAGATACAGATTGCAGTGAGTACTCCGTTAATTAAATTTGATTTATCATTATGAAGAAGTTTAATTTATCATAATGTGTTTAAATTATCTTTTTGTGGTTTCAGAGTAACTTGAGTGGACATAAAAATATAATAGGATATGTAGATAGTAGTATTACACACACCGGGGGTGGAGTACACGAACTTCTGCTCCTTATGCCCTATTGTAAATCTCATGTGCTACAGATGATGAATAATAGGTAAAATTTTGTTGAAAATTTTTTTTTTTTGATAATTGGATTATTTCAGTGATAAGCATTAATAGAGGAAAATATTGAGAGATAGTCAAAAGAAGTCTTCATATGTTCTTCTAAAAGTACTTATTAAGGAGATAATGCTGTAATTATAGAATACCAGATATTCAATGATTAAATTTGTTATTTTTCGGGGGATTGATTAGGTTACAGGCTGGCTTCAGTGAATCCGAAGTACTCCAAATATTTTGTGATGTCTGCGAAGCCGTATCACGATTGCATCACTGTCAAACGCCGATAATTCACAGGGACCTGAAGGTATGGAAGGAAAATGTAGAATTATAGGGGAGTTATAAAACGTGACAAGCAGCGGATTTTCACGGTTTTATAAATCCTTAACTGTTTTGATCATGACGAATTTTATAGGATAATGTCTCAAGACATTACATCCATTTTTACGTCTCGTGAAATTTGAAGAAATGCTGAAAGAAGTTTATCTATTCCATAAAATTATTTGAAATATTATTGTAAATTCATTTTTTAAAATATTGAAAAGAAGGTAGTCGAAAAAATATGGAATCTGGGCTAACGTTACAAGCTTTGTTACTTACCAATGGACCTATTACCATCACTCGACTTTAATTTTTCCTTCTGTTATTTTAAGATATTGATCCGTTTAAACCAAAATGCCTGATAATGCATTTTTGTAATGATACGTCTGCGTACGTTGTAGAGTTTCTCTGTAGTCGTTAGATAATAAATTCATTGAATTAAATGATTATTTTTTTACAATCACAGGTATCAATTCAGATCTATTATTTTTTTATGTTCGTTTTTGTAATCGGTTGTTCAACCATACGTGAAAAAAAAATTTTGAATGAAATTCAATTTTTTGACAATTCTGCAACTTTTTGAAATCAGTGCAAATGATGGAAATTTTTTTGAGGTTTTCAAAGTTAACCGTAGAAATTAAACAGAATGTGACAATCTTGAAATCTCCTTACTAATTACTTTCTGATAATTTCAAGATTTTCGGCTCCATTCACTCATTTTCAAAAGAAAATGCATAATCAACCAGCAACAATCGATAATTACCATCCAATTAAATATCTCTCAAAACGCTTATCGTAAATATGTCTGGAATTTACTATCTTCTCGATATTTTATCAGTACCAGCAGCTCCTTCAATTTTTACCTGAAATGATTTGTCTTTGACTCGCCAGATAAATTGACAACTCTCAACAATGTCAAATTCACTTGGTAATGTTCTATTCTAATTAAAAAATTAATGGCAGGAGAGTAATTTCAGGGGTTATTGCTGATATCTTCTCATTCTTTGAGTTTTTTTCTGATCATTTTTGAGGAATGATTGATAGAATTGATGTGGAAACTATAGCGTTTTAAAGTTATATTATTATTTAATGGTTCGCGAGGTTTCATTGGGAATGAATTTCCCTACTTTCTCTTTTGAAAAAACTCTCAAAATTTGACTATGAAAATTTGTAGGTCATTCTTGAATTACAACGCCTAACAACAATATATTTTATCATTCCATTTGATCCATGGCTTCGCAGAAATTGGGAAAAAATGAAATATAAGAACATATCGTCAATAACTTTTTCAAAATAGCCAAGTCGCTTTAGCTATTTTCAAATACAGCACCGTTTTTCACCCATTAAACTTGTCATCCACATTGGAAACATAATAATCAAGAAATTTTTGTTAATAACATGAATATTCTATGTTATTTAATTTGTATTATGCTCGGAATCATCATAATTTTTTCATACTTTGCGTCGATTAATAATTAATTTAAAGTTGTTTTCATTTGTCGACGCTTCATTTTTTAGATACCAAACGTATTTCTCGTAAAATTCGAAGCAAAAATATATTTATTTCGGCTCCCGCAAAAAGATTTTTATTTAATTTTCGATTAATCGAAGAAATGAATGAAAATGAAAGAATTGGAATTTTGGAAAATTATTTTCCAAGCTGGCTTCAATTCTTCCATAAAAAGTAAGCTTTTCATTTTGTCAGGCTTTTAAAATATTTTGTAATGAATACTAACTATGACAACTATCGACATTCCAAGTGAAAAAGTTCACGACCAAAGTCAAATG
Source organism: Diachasmimorpha longicaudata (assembly GCF_034640455.1). Lineage (NCBI taxonomy): Eukaryota > Metazoa > Arthropoda > Insecta > Hymenoptera > Braconidae > Diachasmimorpha > Diachasmimorpha longicaudata. The sequence goes on from NC_087234.1 coordinate 1,125,228, forward strand.
AAAAATTCATTTATGATAAAATTAATTTCGTTGACAGTTTATCATAAATTTCACCATAGATTCAAGCATTTTCAATCATAAAAAACTTGTTAATTAAATTACCCGAGAAAATGTGAAACAATTATGAAATTCATGCGCCACTCATATTAGTTTTTGCTCAAAGATATTATTTTTCTGGTGGCGAATAAATTAAATTAATACTGATGAGACATAAATTAGTAGTTACAGAAAATGCTCGGATTGTTCAAAAATGGAAAGTTTTCAAAAGTTCTTCAACGTCTTAATAAATTATTTTCGGAGCAACAATTTCATGATTTTACTAAATTAATGTATTATTATTCAGGTGGAGAATATTCTTTTGGCTGACTCTGGCCACTACGTTCTCTGCGATTTTGGGTCAGCGACTGGTAAAGTACTCAATCCAAGTATTCAAGGTGCAGCTGCTGTAGAAGAGGAAATTAAAAAGTATACGACACTCAGCTACAGGGCACCTGAGATGGTGGACATGTATTCCGGAAAACCGATTACGACCAAAGCTGATATTTGGGTACAAAACTACCACGAAAGACATGCACTATGAAAAATTATGAATCATAAAATGATTTTTTTTTCATTTTACAGGCGCTCGGATGTTTATTGTATAAACTCTGCTTCTTCACGTTGCCTTTTGGTGAAAGTACTTTGGCAATTCAATCCGGAAATTTTACAGTTCCGGATAATTCCAGGTTAGTGATTGTAAGAGTGACAAATTCGATTCTACATAATTCTAAATTAGCGTAAAATTTTAGAAGTTTTTTCCCATAATAATCAATAAAAAAATATTGTTGAATAAATTCTTTCAATAATACGCTCTATTTTATAGTTTTTGCTTAAAAAGAGAAACAGAAAAAAATTGAAAAAAAGTTTCGTAAAATGCTGAATACCTCTACTATTTGGAAATATGATGATTTATTATAAAAAATATGCTAATCACATATTTTTTCAATCGCGGGTTCATCTCACTAACAAATTATTCAATATTTTACTTCTTCAGGTATTCCAAAGGCCTTCACAATCTCATCCGCTACATGCTGGAGCCAGATCCAGACGTTCGTCCAGATATCTACCAAGTCTCGGCCATAGCTTTTCAAATCCAGGGAAAAGAAAATCCAGTGCAAAATCTTTTTAAAGTCCCTACCTGTACCCTGGATGTCCTCCCAAGTGCCACAATTGAATCGGAGAGTGTGAAACGCTCATCGTCAGTGAAAATTCCTAAGCCTTCAACAGTATCCCTAGTGGAGGGTACGTCAGTGACTCCTCGACAACGACCAAAGGGCCAGGGTGTAACCCCCGGGCCCATAAGCCTCAGTGGCCAGATAGTCTCTCAAATATCAGGCCAGGGTAATCAAATCTGCCAGACTTCCAATCCATCATCTTTCGTCCAGGTTGCAGCACCCCAAGCACTTCAATTCTCCCAGGTACCCCCACACATTCCTTCCCCTAACACAAATCCACCCTTTCCACCTGGACAGAGTCAAACCTCCCCCTTTGGACAGTCCCAAAGTCCATTAATTGGGCATTCACCATTGACGCTCCAGTCTCCAGTGACGGTCCAGGAAAAGAATTCTTTTTACTTCGAGGGGAGACAGCTAGAGGGTAGACCTACAAACGTAACTGTCCCTGACGACAACTTGGAGGCTCTCTTCCCGCCCTCAGGATATCCAGATCCATTTAAAGATGATTTGAAGTCCATGCCACCTCCTACAAAGATACCTCCACCTGTTGCACCCAAACCAGGGTCAAATAAGGCCATTCCTAAGCTCACCACTCCAACCAATTCTGGACCCAAGTTCCCACCTCCTGGGGGCACTCCTGGAAAGCTGGCTACTCCTACTGGAAGCAAAGGAGGCGTTGGAGGAGCAGCAATAACGACAAAAGTTGTTGGGAAAACTGAAAGCTTGAGTCAGAATATTAGTGGAAATACTTCACCTCCTGACAGCCCCACTATGGGATCCAGGCATCGGAGGAACGTCAGTGACACCAGTGCTTTCAATAAGTAAGAATGTTTTTCATAAGTACAAATCTCTCGTTATCACCCTGCTAATCCGGATTCTTTCCGGATTATCCCTTGGATTCGAATAGAAACCTTACATTCTTACGATCCTTCAATTATCTAATTTCAATGAAAATTTCTCTAGAATGCTATGAAATATGGAGGAATTATATTTATTGGAGAAGTATTATACTTCAGAGAAGGATTGACTTTTCAATATTGTATTTTTCTTGTAAGGTCATTACAATGGCAATAATCATTAGATTCGTAATTATGTCAATTAGATTGTTCTAAAATATAATCATGTTAGCTTGAGTGAATTACTTCAGTAATTATGAGCATCAATAAATTCCTCGAAATTCTTTCCTCTAGAAAATAAAAAATTTAGAAAAATAAAAAATCATTAATGGATTTTGGATAAAGTTGTCTGAAGCATAGTTATATTCAAGAGCAATAAGATCGCTATCATTCAAAGCTAATTAAGCTTCTCTTGGAATTACTCAATCCAAGAAATGTAATTTTCAAAAAATCAATCCTTATCTCAAGGAAATGAATATTTGACCAAAACCATTTATATTCTCAGTGATTGTATGTATGTGACAGCTTAGTTTGTTAGGGATCGATATTTATAAAGTTTAACACAAATACGGTGAGAATGGTTGATATAAAGTTGCATTTTTGATTCATAATAATTGTGATTAATCATCATTTTGCTGCGCAGCTTAGTTCGATTGGTTTTCCTAGTTCCTGAGATATAATAACTTGTCTAGATATCGTTTTTTATGGAATATCATAGGAAAACGGAGTTATGACATTATCCTTGATATGGGATCGTAATTTATAATGTAGGGAAGAAGAATGGACTTGAGTTGCACCCGTCGGCACACCGTTGATTTTCAATAAAGTCTTGTATTAAATCAAGACTTTAAATTCATGTCAGTATATTTAGTCGACTTGCCCGACAATACTAAATGTAAGAGCAAGCAAACATTTCTCTTAGAATAATTAAGGGGATTAGAGAATTAGGGAGGATATTTTAAACGATTGCTTATCATCGCATAGTTGATAATATGATTTTAATTAATCGAACAGAACACTTCTAAATTAGTTTATGGTTATGCCTCTTCACACCCTTTCCTTAACGAATCAAAACAGTTTCATATCTCTTTGACGTAATGCGCTTCCCGATCCAAAAAAAAATTCTCACAGGGATTTTGATTTGATTTTCAGTGGAGCCAATCAAAGATAAAGATTACACATTCGATATTATTCCATATTTTGCGTGTACAGAGGTGAACATTCATTCACTTATATCTATAATTTGTTATTTTCTATGAATTACACGGCGGTCGTTGAGTAAAATATGCAAAGCTGGCTAATTCAGCAAAAAAAAATATGGCATCGGCCCGACGTTTCCATTTTTCTCTCGCAAATTAATTATTCTTCATTTATTATTAACAATGGAATTGAAAATGTTGTAATGCACGCCTCATGTGTATCCAAATGAAATGAAGATAAAAAAATTGTTAACCATAGTAAGTGTCAAATGCTGTAAGGGTTCCTCTGAAAGAGGCCAATTTTTATCGTTTGGGGATTGTTTTTCTGCATTTCCTTATCACTTGAACATCGTTAATATCAGTGTTGTATGTTAATATTTTCTACATCGGTTTGATGATTTAAAATTCCGACTGTTGTCATCTTTCTCCAATAAATGTTTAATTTCGGTTATTTTCAGAGTATTTGCCAATGAGACATCGCAATTCCTAGCCCCTTATGATGCCTCGGTGAGACCTCATCCCGGAGAAAGTACACCACCGGAGGGAAAACCCGATGGCAGATCGATTATGGGTACTAGTGCCTCGCATGTACGTATTGTAAGTACATACATGCACATGTTTTTTGTTAATTTTTTATTGTTTAAATTCTGAATTTTTGGGGAGATAAGGTGAACAAGGGATGGATTCCAGGAAGATGTTGGCATTAGTTTGAAAATTTATTTTCAAGTGTTAATTTTATTTTACAATATTGTTGATTTCTCTTTTTATTGACAAAGAAGTACATGGACTAGTTGTAAATATTTTTGAAACTGTTTAATTAATTAAAAAAAGGCTGTTGATTTTTACTTTTAAACCAACTTACTCACAAAATTTGTACAAATGATTTTTTATTCTTCCTCTGACTTCATCTCTTTCCAGCCGTTCACCTCAAAATCATCTCCAGTACTTTCATAATTTCTATTTGTTTGATGATTCTAATGATTTCTTTATTTATCATTAACGACAATATATTATTTATGTCAATTAAAATGTTGATTTTGGCACTGCACATATTCAAAAGTGATGAGAGAAGAAGGCACACAGAGAGATAATGAAGAAAAATAAAATTAATTTTGATTCTGGACAATAGGGTGAGCTCTCCAGTGTCTCGGGAGTGGAAGGACGTTCACTGAGTGCAGACGTTGCTGCGTGGAACCCCTTCGAGGATACTCAACCGTTCAATCAATTAACCGAGGATCACATATTTGGTGCTGAGTTTGATAAAATAAGAAGGGGTAGCAATAGCAGTATCGGGGGTGTTAAAAGTCGTGAGAGCCTTGTTATGACCTACTCGGAATTACCTGAAGATCCATTTGAATCTGCTCCATTTACGTTGCCTGGTAAGAGCCTAAATAGTGGATGTTGAGTTCAAGTTGTTAATTTTTGCAGTACCTTTGAAAGGAATTGAGAAGGAATTTGACAGTCTTCTGCTATCTTAAGGAGTCATTCTTGATATCTTTTCATGTTTTATATTTTTTATCAATTGCTGTGGATACCATGGGTCAGATGGCCGTGAAAACATACGCTGTTTTTACGTACCATCATTATCTAATAGCTCGGAAAATTTCATAGTTGTGCATTCATTTTTATGAATTTTTGATAAAGTTTTGTAGATTTTTGCAAAAGTTTACTGAGACAGTAGGAAAATTCCGTCATGCTGAGGAAACTTCGTGACCCATTAAATAATAATAACTTTTCAAACTGCAATTTTATCAACCGTTTCTGAGGAATTCGGAAAAAAAAGCTTGAAAAACGAAAAGATATCGACAATAACTCCTTAACACAGCGGATTATTTTTCGAAAGTGATCTGGGTTTTTTTTGTTTATTTTAGTAATTTGGAACGATTAACAATTTCCATTTAATATTAAGAAGTCCTAGAGTGGCCGAAAATTATGAGTATGCCATAAAAAAAATATTGAGGACATCTGCATTTTTAATACAGCTGTAATAGGGCGGTGAATCCTCTTGAATTTTCGAGAATCTTTCTGAATTCTCTCGAACTTTTCGGAAACATCTGGACTTCATTCAAATTTTGAGATGTTCAGAGACCCCTTAAATTCTCTTGAATATTCTGAAGACTTGTGAACTCCGCGCACAGTTCTAGACTTGTCGTTAATTTTTTAAAATTTCCTAGAAACTTCTCGAATTACCTCAGAGTGTGTAGACATTCCCAGAATTTCCGGAGATGACTGACGTGACCCTATACATTTTTCCTATTCCCCAATGACTTCACAGGCTGAAACCTCAGCCATCTGCACCTCAAAAAATGTTGCAAATGGCTGAAAAAGGGTCTTGGAGTGATATTGGATAATCCCCGATAGGAAACGGTAAATTAATTATTTGTAAATCTAACCGACGGTAATGGCTGTGCGTACTGAGTGGCACATTAGAGATCCTGAGGTGATCCTGGATTCAATTTACTGCCGAGTGATAGTCTCGTCAAAGCGACAACTGCACCTGAGAGAAAAATAACGTACATTGAGAGAAAATTGTAATAAAACGAACGGATTATTTGTTGATCCAAGCACTCAGTGTTTTTCAATAGTGCCAACGGAATAAGTCCCTGACAATACGAAATAGCTGGGCGCTTTTAATGGATTGTGTGATTAAACTGTATACTTCAATCGTTGATTCTAAGGGCTCCAAACAGAAACCTCATGATTCGATCGCAGTTCCTTTTAAATCTATATAAATATATATCGTATATTCCGTTGGATTCCCTGAATATTTCATCACATTTAACTTAAAACTTATTGTAGGCGACATCAGCGGAATCCGTTGTATTGCCCGAAAGAGAGAAATATACGACAGATTCGAACTGTCATTTGATCGAATCATGAAGTTCATGTTTAGAATCCTCACAATTAATAATTGAAGCATGCAGTTCAATCATGCAGTCCTCTAAAAGTGCCGACATATTTCGTCATATGAATAAATTATTCTGTTGGCACTGTTGCACAAGGCCGAGTGGTTGAATAAAAAAATTATTGTTACGTTTTACTAAATCATTTTCTCAATGTAGCCCGCCGGTGAATATTATGCAGCGGGTTAGGGAATGAAATGGAAATAAATCGTAACTACCTGAAAGGGTATATCGGAAGAAAATTAAGTGATTTGATGTGTCTAATGTTTATTACAGTAGTCACAGAGTATCGAATCGGTAAATCTATTCATTCTTTATTGCACGTACTCCATAATCTTGATGGATTCACCTTTGAATAGTGTTGGATTTTTCGATAACTTTATAATATAACTCATTCTACTGCATTACATAGTTCAGTAGGCGACGTAAAAACTTCCAGACAATTTTCAAACATTCCCGGAAAATAAAAAAAAATTCTGAAGTTAAAATTTCGTATCAGTTTTCTACCGAGATTGAGGACATTTTCGAATCCTCTAGGAAGTTAAAAAGAATTCTGGTCGTCGATAATTATAAAAAAAATCAAATTTCCTTAAGAGTAAATGATGAAAATTTAACACGTTTCCTAGAAATTGATGCTAATACGAAGAGTTCGTACAGAATACAAAATAATTTAGGTAGTTCATAAAAGTTTCGAGCGAATTAAAAAAAAATTCTAAAGAATTCAAGGTTTTTATAAAACTTGCGAGAAAATTCTGGGAGTGTTTGTAGGGTAAATAAACCCCGAATGTTCTTGATTTCTCCAGGTGTTGATTCTCGAGTACGCCAAAAAAGCCGAATTCAGTAATTAAGTGATAAAATGAGACAAGTCATTTTTGACAATTGACTACTTTTTTACGAATATCTCAAAATCTGAGGAAGATGGAAAAATTTTCATCATAAGCTTTTTTTGTCAGGCGAATTGATTTCTATAACAAACGTATTAACAAAAATTTTGCCATCTTTCGTAGATTCCAAGATATTGTTCAAAAACTCGATTGAAAGATGAGTCGAATTATTTTGATTTACCACTTCGTTATTGAACTTCTAAGGCGCTGTTTTTCATTACAGCAATTTTGACAATCCTGGTAGTCACCTAGCTATTTTTGTTCAGAAGCTAATTGTTCCAAAGATATTGCTAAAATAATTAACTTGAAATTTTCACCAAAACGTAATGTCATTGCAAATAATTTACATGATTAAATTGTTTTTCTAGCGGGCAAAAAGTCAAAGCTTGGATCAAAGACGACTGCAATAGCTGGAGGTAATGCTTGAGAGATTTACTTCACTGTAATTTCTATTCTTCCTCTTCTCTACTTCCTAAAATAATCAATGAATGCAAGGTACAGAAAAACAAAAAAAAATGACAACAAAAATTCCACTAACTGATTTCACCTGTTGAAGCTAAAATCTAAAATGATAAACTAAAATGAAGTTTTGTAGAGGGAAAACAACGTCAAGGTACGCTCCTATAATTTCAATTTATAGTTTCGAGTAGTTGGTCTAGGACAATCGTGTCTCGTGAGTATAGTTGTGATAACATGATGAGGGGGAAAGAGGCTTAGGCATAATATCACACAAATGAACGTCGTCCGTAGCTAATTTTTGCGTTGATAGGTTGGCATGTACTTCTAGTTGAACAAAAATAATGAGAAAAAAAAACATCACAGAAATGAAACAAAGGAATAACAGGAAGAAACGAGTCAGCGAACAAATTATTAATTATTAAAATCGTTCTTTTTCGTTTTATGATTTTCTATTTTCTTCGTTCTAAGATTAACCTTCCGAATGACATAATAACGTCATTAGGTGTTGAATAAGCATTCCATGTATTTGTTGCTTCCAGAATGAAAAAAATTCATTAGGCAATTTATTTTTTGGTGATGTGGTGAAACGTACTTCCTAGTTTATTGTTGCGTCAATAATTGATTGAAGGGCGAACATCAAAAGATTATTTATTAATTATTCAACATCTTTCAGCGAAACTATAACAAATTGGGGCAATGGAAATGACACACTAAAATAGCAATAATGGTATTATTTTTACACATTTGGCAGGACTATTTCTTATTACCCTAGGGTACCTTAATTTCCAATTCCTCCATGTGAACTCGATGAGTTCAGAGATATTTATGGTAGAAATTTAGCATCAGAAATTTCTTGTATTTAATTTTTTTATTCTATCAGTGAAATGATAACGACAGAATAGTGTAGACGATTTTGAGCAATTCATTACTAAAAAATATCAACAATAACAAATTCAATGATAATTTTTGGTATTAATTATACATTATGTATTTGTCGCAGAAGTGGATATCGTAGTAAAAGGTATGAAGTGATTTTTTTTTTAGTGTTTAATGATGTGTTTTGGCGAGAAAGCGCTTTGGTGTTTCCCTAGATTCAACAATTTTCGATGTATTATTGGTTCTAACCTCCTGATTAAAATCTTCCTTTCATCATATTTTCATTATTGGTTAACGATAATTATATCTTCACCATGTTGTCTTCTCAAATCTCCCTCTATAACCACCCCTCACCGGGGTAAATATTTATCAATTCAAGGCGCTTCACCACTTCACCACATTTTTTTTTTTCAAAACCTAGCCAAAGATATTTGTAGCTAAATTTCCTCAATTTGCGACAAAATAATTCTAAAATTACCAATCCGATCAATACTATCACAATCTAGTCTACACGACATTAACATTAATTATAGTAATTTACGTACATCAAAATGAATGGATTTTACCGATGGAAAACCCGTTAGAGGAATTAATTATCATTAATTTGAATTTTCAAAATGTTATTAAGTTTACAAAACATTGAATTTTTCTCTATTGATATATAAATAATACTGTGATTTTACTTTCTTGCTCAGTTATTAATTGTTACACGCTCAATAAGACATATTTTAATGATTAGCTTTGAACATAAATATTAATGTGGTTATAATAGTAATTTGTATTGATGTCCGTTACTCAGCGATGATGAACAATCTACAAACATCGAATTTCTAGATGTCAAACGAAGATAATGCGATAATTGAGCTATTGAGCATTATTGTCATGTCATTAATTGGTATTTGAATATTATCAGGTGTGAGTTTATTCTCTTTATTCTCTTTTTTTCATATTCAATGTGAAATCAATATTTCTTTGACAGTGCGGTAATAAACTGGAGATTAATTCTAAGAAACTCGTGATTGGTCCATTTTTAAGGGACAAATATCTCCCTCAGAGAAAAACTTTCGACAAGAAATTTTGTACTTGATCAAAAGACAAGATTAATTTTCTTGATGACAGGAAACCCGTTTCTAAAAACAAGTAAAATTGCATTAATTTATTTCAAAATTTTTGCTTTGATTTTTTAATGCAAAACCATGTTGTGAGTTAATGGGAGGACGAGTTTTTATGCTGTGAACAATTTATCATCGACTTCCGGACAAGTACAAAAATTTTTTGTCATTGAATTCTGTAGGTAAACGGTAAACAGGATTAAGATCTGGACATATTCCTTTCCAAACGTTATTTAGTTTTTTTTTCATTTGATTCTTCTATCTACGAAGCGGCTCCTCTGTCGAGCAATTGAAAACACAGAGCGCATCAAATGACAACGGCTTGCCAATATAATTTTCAATTAAGTCTTTTGACGCAAGTGCTTCCTAGTTTTTTTACGAAAGTGCTCTTGAAAAAAAGCCAAAATTTTTTCAATATTTTCTGCCCACCAATGACGTATGTGCGAATTAGTATTTGGCATTTCATTATCCCATCCACATGTTTACGTTGCGTGATTACCATTGGGCTTATTAATTACAAATCTTTAATGGTTAAAGACCCTTTGTAAATGTTCCAACGTTTTAAAATTAAAGAAAAGCGTATGAGCAGAATTTTGGGAAATCTTGTGGTGGAAAAAATTAGTTCAATATTACGCGGTTTCGTAGATAACAAAATCAAATGAATAATAATCTTGATAACTTTTGGAATGAAGTAGGCATTTTGACATTTAACAAGGTTTGATAATTATTTCGGACGCTAACAGATCTCGAAAGGTTTTTCTTGTGACCTTTTTTATAATGTCCCTTTGGCTGAAATGACATCACGACTGAACTCTTCTTATTTTCATCTTTTTTAGATTGCGTAATATTAAAAAAAAAAATTCAAAAGTTAAAGTCTATTCAATCCGGTTTGCCGTTTTACTACACAATTAAAAACTATGCAAGTAAAAACGTTTGACAAAAATCTTCATCCCAGTCTAGTGTAATGAGGGGAAAATGTAACAGGAGATTTTTGTCATTTTGTAGTGCTCCAGAGCCAATAGTTTCAAAGACATTTGCCAAATAATTAGATTATCTTCTGTTTACAATAGAAGATATCAATATTTTTATGTATACACCCAATATATTTTGAGACATGTGCAAAATTATACATAAATCCCCCTTCCACAAAGATATAATTCAAATTTTGGATAAATTATTTCACAAATTTTTTTGAAACTATTAGGAGACGATGAGATAAAATGAAATTCTTCAAAAATGATTAATTGATGCAATGCAAATGAAGAAGCTTTCCTTTTAATTGTTGTTGATTACTGGTCGTATTAGAATACTTGGTAGAAAAGAACATACGCTGCTAAAGAAATCACTGATATCCGAAGGTCTTTTAACTTTAACTCTGTCTCCTTACGATGAGTAGAGAATCTGCTATATCTGCCATTAAGGATACCCTACACTGAGACAAAAATCTCGTAAGTTCTACGGAATATATTTTGTTTGATGTATGTTCTTTCACATTTAAATAGAATCCAATTGTTTCAACATTTTAAATCTTCGTTTTATTAGTGGCTTCCCCATGGAGTCCAGATAATGACATATTTGTTTGAAAATGAGTCTATTTAATTGCAAATATCTTATTGCACGCGATTCCGTTGTCTGTCGCCTGCAATAAGTTTTCAGATGAACGGAATGCGGTACATTCAAATAATTATTTAATTGTGATGAAATATTCAGGAAACCCATAGGAATATACGATAGATTTGAACCTCCATGTGAGCTGTTTGATCCCCTCTGCATCAAGGATTGAAGAATACAGTTTAATCACGTAATCTGTTAAAATTGTCCAGATATTTCGCATGGTCAAGAGATTATTCTGTTGGCACCATCCAAAAGGAATCCCTCCATTTTACTACATTTTTCTCTCAGTGTATCAATTCGTTTATTAATCGTGTCAAAATTCAGACGTTATATGAAACGTCCTCTTCAGCTGAGAGGGCACATGATCCTGACCAATAGCGAGGTCTTAATTTCGTTGCTGGAGAGTAGGAGAATCAACTGATTATGAATTTATAGTTCGAAAATAGTCGAGATGTATCAAACATCCGTAATTCTGGTAAAAATCATAGAACCATGAATCAAATGTTAATTGATAAATTAATTAATCATCTGTATGGAGCCTCTTCGTGGTAAAATTGAAGTGTTAATTATATCGGAATGGAAAACTGAAAAATACATTTGATTGCAGAAGCTCCAGAAATAATTCATACACTTTGCGGTGCTCTTACGGCTTTAAAAAAGCGCACAAAATATTCAGATTTGTTTTTGATGTTTGGTATAACATGAAAAACTTGGCTCATGAGGAGAAAAATGTTTCATTGAAAAATGATTAGTTAAACATCTTAAACATCTTCACATATAATACAACGAGAGATAAAAAATTATGGAGTATTTGTCGATAGAGTTTCTGCAAACGAATAAAGCAGTTTTCAGTTCAAGTTTTTAAGATAAAAAATAATAATTTTTCTGAACATGTAGTTAATAGAAGTATAAAATATCAGTAATTTTGTCGCAGCGCATGTTCTTTTTCAAAGGAGCAGCAAAAAATTATTCACATCAAGTCTCTTAATACAAAAATTAATAACAAAGATTAATTACTAGAATAGTTGACAAAGAAAAACTTTTATTGCTAGAAGTGTATCAGAGAATAGTTTTTCGACAGTCTTATTTAACCCTGTTCTTCCCTAGATTTATTAACAAATACTTTGAAATATTTGTTGTTGCTCACAAAAGATTCTACAAATTTCGAAGATCTTTTAAAAATAATACAGTCATTTGATCCCCTGTAAACTCACCTATTCTGATACAACCATTCTCTCTAGTGTTATTCTAAAACGGTGGAATTGCACTTGCAGTATGGAGTACTGTGGTATATGAATTAATGAGTGGAGTATTGCATAATAAGTAATACAATAAGAAAATGTATGACTATGGTTGGATAAAATTTATATTTATTATTTGGAGAATATTTTCCCGGCAGAAAATCTTCTTTATTCCGTGTACAGTGTGAATTGTATACAATTTAAGTAATTGTACAGAAGATATTGATAACACGTGTGAAAAGAAAAATTAGATGAGAGAAATATACAGAAAACGTAAGAATTAATTTTACAGAATGAAATATTATTTTTCATGATAATTCATAAATTTTCTTTTCACATTGTCTGGGACTTCCATGAGGACTTATAAATACGTATAAATATATTATATGAATATATATTGGATATGTATATATTGCATAATGAAAATTATGAAATAACAAATTCAATAGCGAAAAGGTGGAATCAGATTAATCTATCATGTCTTGAAAGTAATTTTTGATGAATACCTCGTTGCCCGTCATGCAAAAATTCGCCGGAACATTTTTATGACATTTTACTTGTTCCGGGACTGGGAATAACATTATTTTTGTCAATTGTTCGTTTACTTGAGAGAAGTATTTATTTTTCAAAATTATATTTTTCCCATTGAAGGCCGAATCAGTATCATTTGGGATAATCTCATACTCATGACTATCACAGATGACCTTGAAGTAAGTCCGTTAATGATTCATTTTTTTCTGAATTTCGTATTTTCTAAGGGGAAGAAATTTGATGCATTGGTTAATGCTTATAATTATTGACGGACTTCCCTCAAGGATTTAGTTAACATGATTATATTCTGGCACAATATAATTGGCATAATTCAAATTTACCGAAGATTGTCTAGTGATGACTCAAATGGAGAAATCGGGTATTGAAAAAGTAAATACTTTTCTGGAGAAAATGAATTGCTGACAAAAATATTATTTTCTGAGCGTGCATAGAATTGACTCATCTGGCTTCACCGATACTTACATATTCCAGGATATCCAAGCATCTTTTACAAAACTGCTACTTTAAAAACAGCAGTTTCTTCCAACATTCTATAACGAATAAATAATGAAGATTAAATGAACTTTTAGAACCTTCATTTTATTCCGGAGATTCAATTTCTTGTAAAATTGTCAACATTTTGATCTAGAATTTGTTTCATTTATTTATTCATTACCTTTATTTTTAATTTAAATTTGCTGGAGATTCTCGGGACTAAACACCGTGACAACTCCATTCCGATCTTCGACTTGTTTGCGATCAATATATTGGAATATACGAGACAAATTAAAATCTTCCTCATTATTTTTATTGCCTCCTCGAGTGAATGCGCAAAAAAGGTTCCAATAAACATTTTATTATATCTAATAGACTCCGAGATGTCGATAATGAATTAAATTTGACTGAAACCAAAATTTATTGACAAAAATTCGGGGACTCCAAGCGGTGAAATCAATAGTGTGGTCTCCAAAAAATGATAAAAGATCCTTGTATATCTTGAGATTGTTTCGGCTTGCATTTAATCTCAGCAGTGGTGGCCAGACGACAATACTGTACTTACGACCCAGGGAAAAAAACGACATTGATAATTATTGCTTTTTTAATGTACTCAGCACGCCAGGTACCAGCGTGAGCCGATTAATTATTTTCAACACTGACATTGTGTATGATTAAATGCTGAATACGAGGATTAATCTGCGTATCCATTGTCTGGAACACCCTAATGAGTTTGGGAGGCGACGAATAAAGTTGAAATTGATGTATATATTTATATAGGCGGGCTTCCTCAAGACAGAACTGTTAATTAACTCAGGTTCTTTTCCTTGAAATTAATTATTTCTTCGATTGTTCTGAACAGTTGATTATTTTTTAATTGACGATTATGAGTCTTACACATGTAATTTTGCACATACTGGTACTGCGATGATTTAATTATCACACAAAATAGTTTGCACAAAGTCATATTGCACATTGAGTCAAAAATTTAAGACTTATTTTGTTATTACAATTCACCAATGAGGTTTTGACTTGAATATGAGGTATCAAGTGTCAAATGAGTCCACAGCCGATCCTCACAATCTTTATAATTAATATCAATCTTTCCTGCGATTCGAGGCCAGAAAAATGCAGAATGTTTCGGAAAATTGTTGCTGATATGGATTTTTGTTCGTTTGAAACACTAAAAAATGTGAATAAATTCCAAAATAGTTTTTCTTGGTTCCAATCGTAGGAAAAATTGAGATTGATTTGTAAGCGACTGAAGATCAGCCGTTAATTCATTTGGAATTATTTAAAAAAGGGTGAATGTTATATAGAATTAACTACATTTCATTTTGATGTCCAGAAAAATTAAACGATTTGATGAAACACTAAACAAACTGACGAATTCTGCAGATTCGTGAAATTTCGATTTATCATTGCTCTATTTATTCAATAGTCACCGAATTATTCAGCCGAATTGGATAATATGTTTAAAAAGATTGTACATATGTGCGAGATAATTCCACATAACAATACGAAATTATGCTCATCATTTACTGCTGTGTGGAATTATTTGCCATTTGTGTGGGAAGCTTTTACATATGAGTTATTCATTCTCGTCTGTATAATTTTGTTTGAACTGAATAATATGATGAAGATGTGCTACAATTTAAAGCCGCATATTTCATCAATATATTGATTCATCATTCATGTGCAATGCAACACTGCAAACCATTTTAGAGGGAAAAAAAAAGAAATAAATCAATCACATGATCTAAATTTTGCAGAATTGAATGTTAAGACTCTCGTGTGAATTCTAAAAGGTGCAAGGCTACACTCGAATGTTAACATATGTTTTTTCTTCCGAATGGAAGCCTTGTATTTTACCGATTTTTCGATTCTATAATTTTTTATTCATTGAGAGCATTTTTTTAAACATGAAATGAAAGGAGAGGGACGAATTAAACATCTTGAGGCTTCATTGACCCTTCGGAGATTAACAACATCATCAATTAAAATATTAATTGGAGTGAGAAGACCCCCGAAATGATAATTTTGACTTTTCGTTCAATCAGTTTTGCCCCCTTCTTTTCAATTTTCGCTGTATCTTTGATTAAGTCTACAGCAATAAATAATGTACATTAGGACATTCTGGGTCTCGTTTTTTCAAATCACATGTTGTTGATGATAAGACGCAGCGATTCCTTGATCTTATTGGTTGAACAACTGAAAATTTATCATTTGAGATTAAAATTTTTTTGAATTATTTAATCGAAGAAATGATTTGGGATAATTAATCAAACTCGTCATACTGGTCCATGGACTGCTGCGTTTTGTTACGTTTCCCACCCCTCAAATCTGATTAGGACTGTTCCAGACGAGGTGATAACGTCACTAACAATGGGAAAATTTGTGATGGTTATTTGTTTATTTATTTATGTTTGATATATTGGCCTTTGCTATTGGTTGAAGTTATTGTTTGATGGATAATTGGAATTTTCAATTTTATGAATAGGGTTGCGGGTACACAACACTTTAAAATCGATGGGCACTGATTTGCTGCAACAGACCTAATCAGACACTTCCTTTCTTATCTAGCTTTAATTCAGTGGAGAAGTGATTAAATTATTCGAGTTTGCTCAGCTCTATAATTGGTAATTATTAATGTAGATTGAGAATAAGTCGTTTTAACAGATAATTTCAAAATAGCTTACAATTTTAAAAATATATAACTTTCTCATATTTGAGTGCAATTAATGTATTTACATTGAAAAGAACTTGTAACAAAAAATGCTGCCATGGAATGATTATCAAATTATAGAGTGATTGCTAATTAAGCAATTACTCTGCAGTTATTACATGTCTAGAAAAGTATTAAATTACTTTTATCACTGCACTCAGTAATTTTGCAATAGAGCAAATGACTAGCTTTATTTATTTCGGTAAATTTACTTTGTAAATTACCGCACGTTGAGTGAGTCCAGAAAGTTTCATGACAATTATGTAACAAACCGACTTATTTTCAAAATTATCCAAGTATTTTTTACAACTTGGTGGACGGAGTATCGATTCAACAATTTCCAATCACAAAATTTATAAATTAAATGCGCGAAAAACATTTCCTTTACTTACATTAAATTACATTTCGGAGAAAAATATCATTTTTTCAGCATTCGCTGTTATCAATGAAAAATTTAAATCATTGAAACATTCAAAAATATTATTTTTTAAAAAAGAAATCAGTACATTTTTGAATATGTGTAAATTCGTTATTGTTCTGAAGAACCAATTTGTGTGAAAGGAAATAAAATATGTCTAAATTCTCTCTATACAGTAGTATATACTGGTCATTTTTAAAAACTATAATTTTTAAACGATTTAATCACTTTTTGATTAAATCTAAAAAATGTTTGGAACCTTCCGATTAAATAGATTTTGACCGAGACTTCTGGTATTCATAAAATCAAAACACTTGGAGCTAACTTGATTTTTCTAATCACTTCTTTATTACCTAATTAACAATTCACAACAAAAGAAACGTCGGATTTAAATAATGACCAATCGCTACGTGATCGGCCAATTAAACCTCACAAAATCAATCCTCAACCGGAAAAAGCACTGTGTTATCTAATAAATCCCCTTAAACCCAACTATTTAGGTAAGTACCTGTCCATCTTGAAACTACGCCCATTCGGGTGCAATCAGCCTCATAACCCCATCCGCTTGGTCACTAACATAATAACCCAAACCATCAACCCCCTCAGCAAATACTTCCTCCAAACTTTTGTAAACTATTATGTCCCAGCATTGTGAAAGCAATTCATCTCAACTCTTTGCTTTCAGGTCCACCACCAGATCGCCTCAAGATCTCCGCTCACTGGACTTCCCCGACAGATCCACCGCCCCTGGACGACGAGGCGAGCCTCTTGGTGGATTCCACCACAATTTCTCCTCCATTCGTAAAAATTCCAATGGAAGATCGTTCAAAGTACGAAAAACTAGACTTCAACGCCGACGATGTTTCGAGCGACAGCTCCAATGCCACCAGACGCTCGTCTAACCGCCTCAAGAAGAAGCGAAGAAGAGTGAAAGCTGTCCTCAGTCGTCGTAAAAATCCATCAAACTCGGAGCCAAACCAGGATCCTGAGTATGAATCAGATGATTCAATCGGTTCCGCTAGTGATCTGAAAGCGATGAACGATGACAACGAGATGATAGAAGACGCCGAGCGTTCAAAGATCGACGAAACCATTTCGGAGAGTGTCAGGACCTGCGGTTCCTCAGCTTATCATGCGGAATGTGAGTCCGTAGCAACTCATGAGGATGATCATCGGGTGAAAAAAGTCCGCAAACACCACAGGAATGAGCATTCGCTGGCGATAATAGAGGCACCTGATCCTGTAGTTGGTCATCAATATGGGGACAAACCTCTCCTTCTAGATGATGAGTTGGATCCAGAGTCGAAGCCTGAACAGGCTCATGGGGATCCTTTCGTCAGTCATCAGTATAACTCGAAGCCTAGATTGTTTAACGATAGCTCTTCGGAGGAGATCGAGGAGATCAATCCATTGGGGAATGGTATCTTCAAGACTGAGGAGGATGTGTTTGCCATGGCCCCATTTCCCAGGCCTTCAAGCTCCCGGAAGAGTAGCTGTAGTAGAGAGAGTGGAAACAAGGCCATTCCATCTGTTACACCGACACCGCCGGTGCATAGTTTGATACCTCCGATCTCCAGTTCGCCGATTATCTCGGGTAATCTGGTGGATATTGAGGATGAACTTGTGATTTGCCCTCCGAGACCGCCAAAGACGTCGGAGGGAACTAGAAATAATTACGAAAATGTCGATTTAATGGTGGAATCGATGACTACGGTTGGCGAAGGTGGAGGAGATAAGGAGATTAAGGATCTTGAAGATCTTTTTGGGTCTTCACCGTTCAACTCTACAGGTATGGACGAATTTTCTATCTGGAAATAGAATTTTTATTTTAATTAAATTTTGGAATTTAATGGTTTTCCTTCATGTGGCCTGAAGAACAATATCTCATTATGTATGAAGAATTGAAAATCTAATTGATTCAATTTTTAATAATGATTGGGACTATTAGATAGATTATTAGAGAAATGGAGAATTTAATTTAATGTATTGATATTTCAGTGGAATAGAATCAATCTCCTTTTGTAAAAAGGACATACACCTCAAATCTCGAATCGAATCGAACATATCGAAATTCCGTAACACTTATTCGTGATTGGTAGATACATTCACAGCGGTAAAATTTGAATTTCACAAGTACACAAGTATCAAGTAAATCAAGTCAAAGGATGAGTTAATTAGTAGAAAATAAAAACTTAGTTAGAAACTGGAAATGAAACAAGTTACTCATCAAATGTAAATATCTATATCTTATCGAAACTCCTGTATTTTCCAAGTCGTCTTACAGCTTCAAGACATTTAAAATTTTGCATGTTGCCTACAAGTGGGAAATAGATCAGCTGTGAATATATCAGCAATTTTTAAAGATCCATGTTTACGAAATGATGACGTGTTCAACGTCATACGCCATTACTTCAGGATCATTTTGGTATAATTATTTTGAATTTAAATATTACATTGACTTTTTATATCCCTATAATTCAACTGCTCTACTCATACAGTAGTTAAAATAAGGTGCGCTCATCGCAAATGTGACTTAAATAAAAAATATCACAATTAAGATTAACCAAATCGCGCGCGGTGGCGCGCGACTATGTCTCGTAGAGTAAAAAAGAACATTTAATAAATCTCAGATCGAGTTAAATATTCTAATACTGACCTATAATTATAAGAATTTCATTCATTTTTTTTCAATCTCTTATATTGAAAAGGAGTTAATTATATGGTAGATTTTGTAATGTCGAGATACTCGGTCAGTAACCGATTCAGGTCGAGCGCTACCGGGTCGGGTATCTATTGAGAATATAAAAACCCCCTCCACCACCTCTAAATGATTTCTAATAATTATCTCAAGCAAATGCCGATGAATTAGAATATTGTCCTTAGTTACACTGTATAACTCGTCTATGCTCTTTTCAATAGCACATTCTTCATATTCGTTGGCTTAATAATTACGTAAATACGCGCACAGCAACGCTCCCATGTTCACATTACAAAATTATGAAAATCAATGCGTGGCCTTGGCAAGACTGTCACATGCCAATGGGAGCATGAATGTGCTGTGGGCATTCAAAGAAAAATGGAAAATCAACTGAATCCAATGGATATCCTTAGATATATCTTAAAAGCTTATGTGGGGTTTCAGATTCCTGAAGAATGTTGTTTGAATACAATAAATGACTAAAAACAGCTTTTTTTAACCCGCGTTGTTACGGCAAAAGGGGACAAATGTCCAGACGGAGCGTACAAATGCAGCCAATATGATGAAACTTCATTCACCTATGAGAAATTAATAAACACTCCTTCAATGAGAATAATAACATTCAGAACGTTTTCCAGTCGTAGTTACCAAAAAACCACAAAAAAATTACTTTTCACTTGACTGTTGGGTAGGGGTAAACGTGGTATATTCAATAATTTATTGAACGATATCGTCGTAATTTTAATAAATATGTTCGCAAATAAGCATTAATAAAACTCATGGGATATTCGTAATCGATACAAAACGATGGATTAAATAGTCGATCATATGATTTATATTGACATCTCCTCAGACCATTTTATTAACCAATCAAGAGAGTTTCATATTTTTTTGAGGTAACGCCCTTTCCGTTCCAAAAAAAAACCTACAGACCGAACATTATATAAACACTAAACATAATGGCTACACATTTGATATTATCCAATATTTTGCGTATACAGAGTTCAACATTCACTCACTTATACAGGGTGCTTCAAAAAAATGTATACACACTTTGAACTTCCGTAGAAAATTTATTTACCGTTCTACAAAGTTAAATTTCAGGAAAATAGAAAGCTGAAATTCCAATGTAAATGAAACATAAATAACAAATGTTAATACTGTTCAAATTGGTGACCTGCAGCATCAATACAATTCTGAGTACGAGTCACCACTGATTGTTGATATTACAAATTTCAACTGATAATATAACATAGAGGGACGATTATGCTAGCACCTGGCGAAGAAATATAACATTAGCCTTGTAGAGCGGGAAAACTACAATAGTTTAAAGTGTGTATACATTTTTTTGAAGCACCCTGTACATATGTCTAATTTATTATTTTCTATGAGGTACCATGGAGCGAGTTGAGTAAAATATGTAAAGCTGGCTAATTCTGCAAAAATCATATGATACAGCCCGACGTTGCCACTTGTTTTTTTATCGCAAATGAATTATTTTCTATTTATTATGAACAATTCAATTAAAAATATTTGAATGTCTGCCTCATGTGTAACAAAATAAAATAGTGATAAAAAAATAATTTGATCATAAAAAGTATCAAATACTCTGTAAGCGTTTACTTGGAAGAAATCACTTTGAACTGTTCAGGGATTGATTTTCTGCAAAAAAGCCATAGATTCCCCTCAATGAAGGGTTAACACTTCGACATCTACCATACCATACAATAATTCATGTATTTTTCCCATTATTATGTTGCAGGTTTCATCAATCCTTTCAACAAATCAAACTTCTCGGTCCCCGAGAAAGACCTTCCCTACCAGAGTTTTGATACTACTTCAAGTTTTTTACCAAAAACTCCAAAGAACATAATCATCCCCGGATCTTCCATCGTCTCCTCATCGAAATTTGGTCCAGTCACCGTTAATTCCAAGCCTTCACTAGCCACTTTGTCACCTAAAACCGACGAATCACCAAAAGATTTATTCGGATCCATTCCATTTGATGATTTTGCAACACTCGGTGTAAACAATCTCCAAAGACCGACATCACTACCACTCTCTCAGTCTCCAACGTTTGATGACGGTGGTCTGAGCTCAACTCTGCCTTCGACAGCACTCTCAAATCACTCGGTACAACTGGGGGCAATCAATCTTCATCAGCAAGTACCTCAGACTTATGTCATTCAACCAATTGCTAGGACTATTCACACAGCTAGAATTATCGTTAATGCGACTAATTCAGTGTCTGCCGCTGATGACACTCAGGATATTCAAGGTCCAATGTCACCTGAACCCCTTGTCACTGATGAGCCACCAAAATTCAAGAAAGATAAATTCATTAAAAGTGATAAAGGAAAGTATCATTTGATCAATGAGAACAGAAGTGATATGATCAATGTTTTACCAGTGAAAGCCTCGGGGAAGCTCAAGGGAGGGGTTTATAAGAAGGTAAATAAGGGGAAAAAGGGTGGAGGAAGTGGAGTAACTGGTGGGTTCAGTAATATGAGCTTTGAGGACTTTCCTAGCGATGATAATGATGATAGGGGGGCCGGGGGAAATCGGGTGGCACCTTTTGAGGTATTCAGGGAGGGGGAGAAACGATTTGGTTCACTCAAGAGGCGGAGTAATCCTTTCACTTGAGAGAGAATTTGGGATGAAGACGAGGAGAGTCATTTTGAGTATTTATTGGGGGGCTGAAGGAGGAGTGAGCCACAGTATTTTTGGCTTGTATTATATGAGGGTGAAATATTGAGTGATGTATTGATACTACTTTAGAAATTACTCGAGATATGTCAGCTCTGAATGAGTCAACGGCTGATTCCATCACCCTCCTATTGTTAATTGATCGATTAATTGGTTAATTTATTGATTGGTTTGAATTGTTTTTAGGAACTGGAAAATTAGGACTTAAAATTGAAGAACACGGAGTTTTGGTTAGTGGTTGATAAGTGATTTAGGGGGTAAAATCACTCTCAAGATAGTCGTCTGTGAGAGTTATTTTTCAATTGCACATACGAAGGTACAATTTGGATACGAGTTGATGCCGGTTTTGCTTTTACTTCTTCACTAATCGATTATTGTTTGTCAAATCATCGATCATGTAAAGCCGCATTCGTGGGAACCGCTGTTTTCGGCCGAGGGATGAAAAATACTATGAAGAAGTCTGTTATAAATTGACTCACTTCACGTTGTGTTCAGTATGAGAAGAGGGTTTGATCCACACTACGCACTATTACGACGCACCAGTGTCGGTACGATTAAAGTGCTTTTAACGCACTGCAAACCACTGAACGTCGTCGAGACGGAAAAACCCCATTTTATGTCCTAAAAATAAGCTGAAAAAGGCATGAAACTGGAGCTCAGTGAGGAAATAGTATATTTCGTTATTGTTGCTACGTTCAGCCCGTATCAGAAAGTGCCTTTTCGTTTACTGGTAAACGAACGTACTTCACCACTCGCTGACCGTAACATCACTGACATAAAGTATAACTTGGATACACGTGCGACGGGGGTGATAACGAGTGTGAAATCAAAAACCCATTTCTAATCGAGTGAAGTAAAGTCGCTCCATTAGAAATGTGTTTTATTTCCTGCAATGACATAAAGATTTTTTCAAATTGTAACCTGGTTCGTGCAATTGAAAAGTCACTCCGAGGAGATAATCCGAATAAATAGATCAGGCAAAACGTCTTAAAATCCAGCCAACTCTGAATATTTACATTGCTTTATTTTTTCCACAATTCCCCAAATGGCAACTAATTTCATAATATATCCCTGGTAGGAAATGAGGAAGGCCCAATAGTCGGCCGAGCCTCGGCTCTAAACCAGTTTCCTCTATTTTTAGTCCTCTATAGCATATATAAGTTCCATAAAAATGAGAGGGAGACGTTTCCGTATTTATTCCTTGAAGGGAATGCAACTCAACCGCTGGCTCATTTAGTGTGGAAAACAATCTCATATACAATCGACTTTTTCTACACTGAGAGAAGAATGTAATAAAACGGAGCGATTATTTTTTTATCCAAATACTCAATGTTTTTCAATAGTGTCAACGGAATAAGTCCTTGACAATAGAAAATGTCTGGTCATTTTTAATGGATTGTGTGATTAAACTGTTTGCTTCAATCCTTGATGCTGAGGGGCCCAAAACAGATCACATGGGGGCTCAAATCTATCGTGTATTCCTTTGGATTTCCTGAATCATGTTTTCATCACGTTTAAATAATTATTTGAATGTATCGCATTCCGTTCATCTGAAGACTTATTGCAGGCGACAGACCACGGAATCGCATGCAATAAGATATTTGCAATTAAATAATGACTCATTTCGAAATAAATATGTCATTATCTGAACTCCATGGGGAAGCCACTAATAAAACGAAGATTTAAAATGTTGAAACAATTGGATTCTATTTAAATGTGAAAGAACATACATCCAACAAAATATATTCCGTACAAGCTATGATATTTTTCTCTCGGTGTAGTTTATAAAATGTGCAGCTACACATGTAGTCTCTTCTGTACATAAAGGAAATGGAACTACCCCATGAGTTACATCTAGTGGACCTAAAGAGAGTCTCCTGCATTGGAGTTAGAGGAAAAAGTCAAGCTCTCTCTGGAGTTCTTTTCTTTTTCTAAACTCACAGCACTAGTTTTCATGAGATTGACTTCATGAGATTTCATCACTCCACTAAAAAACCCGAGATATTAAAGAGAACTAGAGTATGAAATACCCGAAATAATGGTGCACGTGAATTAGTAAATAAATTATCTCGTATTAACTTTTTTTTTTCTCTTGGAAATAAATGAACGAGTGAGTCAAGTATCTTTAATCATTTCCAAGTTGTTAAACTTGGTAGCTAATACCAAAAAAAGCAGAAGAGAAAAACATGAAAAAATGAAAATTGAATGAATAAATAAAGCACTGGCATCTATTTTTGCAGCTGAGCATTTTCACATATTTGTATATATGTGTTTAAGATTCGTAGTTTTAGTGTAGAAATATAAGGAGGATATGTCCGGCAGATTTTATTGTCAAATTGTGAATTGAGAGTAATTAAACTGGTTGTTATTAATTCATTGATTAATGTAATTAGTATTATCATGTTTGCACAGCACACTTGCACATTTTCTGATTTACAGGTGCGAGGTTTACAGATGAAATGGTATTTCCATGACATAGAACTATAGGGTGAGAGGTCTTATCCCTCTCTCTATAATCTTCTTTGTGAATTATAGGGGCAGGAGGGGGGGGGGTGAGTTTACATGTCAATTCAACTCCTCACGTACGGGGTGACGCCCTCGCCGCAACCCTCTCATATAAAAAAATCATTTTCTCCGAAACTATGAGGTACATAAAAAAAGTAACATTTGCAAAATTAATAAAATTATCTCTTCATGGAATTATTTTTCTTTTATTTTTGCTTCCGAATGGAAACTTTGTAATCATCCGATTTTCTATTTTTTTTTTTTCATGATCTTAGAAGATTTTTATATGAAGATAAATTGGTAATCGTAGCACCTGTTGAGGTAAATCAGCTCAATTTAAAACTGTCTCGTTGATCGAGAAAATTTTAGTTGAAAATTTGTTATTTTTTATTACGAATATTTTAAGGGCTGGTACATCGAATGACAGATGGATAAAATAAATTTATTCAATCATTAATTTGTTCATCTGAGTGATTAGGTATTCAATAATCATTAGGAAAAGTAAATTATTCATTTAGTTCATAATGAATTTAATCATCTGGTATCTCAGGGTTGTTCACTGCAATTTCAAAAAGAAGCTATGGAAACAATTAGAATTGGTGTGATGTAGTATCGAATACCGAGTACATCCAATGCGTTTTACTTTATAATTCTCGAATTAGCAATTATAGAATTGTAGTAAATTTAATGACGACATTATATTTGCATGAACACACCTGTCGATGAGTGCGTAAACATTTTTAAGTTTTCAAAGTCAATAAATATTTGCTTCTCAATATTTCTTTTAATGTTAAGGCCAGTGATACTAAATGCGATTTCGGAAAAAAAAATATTGGGAATGGGACAATTTAAGGGGTTACTCTCATGTGAACGCCTATATTTTACCACTTTTTAGGAAATTTTTTTTTATGCGACAACAAACTTCAATCGTGTTAGTTTTTTAATATATTTTTATTTGTATTTTGAAATGTACGAAAAAAATTTTTTTTTTCGTTTTTCATATTTTTAACATATATTTTTTTTAAGTCAAAGCAGTCCCCAACAAAAAAAGGTAGTTGACTGGTCAAGGTGATAGCGGCTGTTCATGTTGTCTGACATAAAAAAATCGACTGGATTATTATTCAGTAGATCTGCGGCTATTGTCCCTACCAAATATAATCAATTTCATTAAAAACAAAAAAAATATCAAACTTCAAAAAAAAAATCACGAAAATCTCGTTCTTTTTCGTTACAAATCGTTTAAAAAAAATATGAAAATATTTTCGAAAATAAACAATTCTGGTAGGGACGATAACTATAAATGAGTAGAAGAACATATGTAAATTTTAAAGCAATCGGTTGAATACTTTTTCTTGTAGGACCTTGACCGTTTCAGAAAATGATGATTCGAGAAAAACGCGTTTGAAGTTTAAAGCCTGGTAGACAATCGCTTACGACACGTCGGCGACTATGAGCTGTAACTTATCAAATACTATGAATTTCGGTCTGAATTTTTCACAGCATGTTTTCAATGGGTTTTACTGTCAAAATATAAAAAAAAAAATCGATTTTTTGAAGTGCTCACATGAGAATAACCCCTTAAGCGACCAGCGTTATTATCCCTCCACTGGAGTGTTAGACCTTGACTGAAACCTTTTCCGAAGATTCTTAAGAAATTTCCCTTAAAAATTGTGTTGATTTAAGTACATGCTCGGTCGATGAACGTCCGTGTGGATTACGATTTTTCCCTGTCCGAGTGGAAATTCGAGGCAGGTACCCTAAGTTAGGATAAGAAAATGATGCGGCCGTAGTCAGGTTTCATCCGATAAATTTGGCCCAATATAATGGCAGTAGTATTGAGGAGAGGCTCATCTGAATCTGATGGAGTGGATATGATCCCAGTCCGAGATCAGACCGCCTAAAATCATTAATTGTCTTTACTGGGAAGTTAGATATTGCGAAAGTATTACGACCTAATCTGATCATACTCACCCGACTGTATTTTTATTAAAAGATATATTTTTTTGGAATTCTCACAACGATTAGTATCGCACTTCTTGCATTCTTTCTGGTCAAAATGATATTCATGGAAAATGTATTTAGAAATAAGAAATTGACGTATCTGGATAAAATTGTTCTTTGAAAATGTTTAAAATACAGCAAATGTTCTTAATAAATATGTGCATTGATAATACTTGATGGCAGTAATGCAAGTATAGGATAAACGCTGTGAATTCTTTTTTTTGCTTTACTGCCAATTTCATTGGAATCTGATATGCGATTGATTCGTGGATCAGTCGTTTACATATGAGAAGTGGATATGTGCATTCTGAATACATTTGGGCTCACCAAGCATCACCTGAAATGATGTAATCAAATTCGGATCAATTTGATCTTTTCAAATTCTAAGGAAAATCGACAACACACAATTG
This sequence comes from Diachasmimorpha longicaudata, assembly GCF_034640455.1. NCBI lineage: Eukaryota > Metazoa > Arthropoda > Insecta > Hymenoptera > Braconidae > Diachasmimorpha > Diachasmimorpha longicaudata. Next base: position 1,152,115 of record NC_087234.1, read on the forward strand.
ATCAGAAAATTGATTAGAAGCTTATTGAATTATTTTATCAATTTTTAATCCATCGTCAGGTTCGGTTTAACGCGAGCTTTATCTGACCTGTAGCTGAATTTCCACTCGGTTGGTTGTCCTAGTTCACTACGAAGGTCTGTACATGGCGTAAAGGTCCTGGGGTACAGTGGGGTGCGATTAGGAAGAAAATCGGGTCATGATAATTGAAAAAAATAGAGAATTTGTGGAGATCCTAGTAGGATACGTAGCAAATGAATAAATAAATAAGAAGATTTGTTTATTGCAAATCAAGAATTCATCGTAGCCAATTGTTTGGGTAATTTCATTAATTATTTTCTCAGTGTGGGAGTTATTGAGGTAACATAAAATATCAAGTGCATGTGCATACACATGTATATACACTCAGAAAAATGACGAGTCATAATGAAAGAAATATTTCTTCCAAAAATACCAAAACAATATTTTTCTGAATCAGTGCCAATTCTTTTGCGTCGATTTATTGTTAGCCATTTTGTAAAATTGATTATCTGAAAATACTCATGAATGATTCATTTCTTTGCCATTATCCAAACAAATCCTTTTTTTATTTACTCATTTTTTTTGCTCGGTGTACGCATGTATACGTGTTAAATTTCTATGTAGAAATTATCTGTGTTGAATTGATCAGTAACGAGGATTTTACATGAAGAATTTTTCCGTCTCTAAAAATTTGGGAAAAAATAAGTAAAAATATTACTGAATTTGAATAACTATTTTATTGTTTCCTTTTCAGGACCCATTTAGTCCAGTCGTCGGGGTGTTGTTTTTTTTTAATTTTTCCAGTTTGTGTTGCATATATATTGATATATTGTTATTGTTATTGTTAAGGAACAGAAAGACAAAAAAATTCCCCTCAATTTCACCCCGAAAATATTGTTTAGAGTATTGTTTTTGTTCCATATCTCGATAAATATTGACAATATCGAAAAAAAACATAAATCCAAAATTATTCCTCATAAAATGACGAACAAAAAAGGTCTGACATTTTTTTTCATTATAACAATCGAATCGTAGATATTAAGGCGTGAAGACGCGCACCACACTCCCTAACTTGTGTGCTGGCCAGTATAGGCGAACCTCTTACTCGTTTGGTATTCCACCATGTAAAAATCATTTGTAAATAATATTCAAATAATGTCAGATACGAGGTCGGGTGGAACTAGGAAGAAAGATTATTTGTTAAAGTCTATACTACATAGCACCATCCTTCATTCAATCATTCCCACCCCACCGTCTTTCTTACACCAGATGAATTTAAAGCAAAGACTATTATTATTATAGTGCATTATTTTATAATGCACTGTTCTTTGAAAACGTACACATTTTCACAGCAATTTTTATCAAACAATGTGTTACTAATATCAGTATTATTATTGTGATTTTTAGTATTATTATATGTAAATACACTTCTCCTCCGGTGTTTTCCAAAAAGGTGTACAAAGGAACCACAAGTAGAACAACTCAAAATTGAGCACGAGCCTTCGCGCACTTGTATTATCAGAATTATCACATATAATACCACAAGTGCTTCAAAATTATCGAATATTTCCCGATAGATTCGTTGCAAACAAATGAAGGAGTCAAGTTTTTCAGGAAAAATCACTCGTGCTTCGCACTCGTGATTTTTTAGCCTGAAAAACTTGACTCCTTCATTTGTTTGCAACGAATCTATCGGGAAATATTCGATAATTTTGAAGCACTTGTGGTATTATATGTGATTATTTTTTGCATCCAAATCTTGGCCGATAGAATTGCACCATGAGACATAATTGTCAACGAATTGCCATTTAATCTGTCAGATACAATTGAGGGTTACTTCAACATTTGTTTTTTTTTATATATATCAACATGCAAAATTTCCAGTGAAATTTCCAAGAATTTCCGCTGAAATACCGTGTTGGCTATACAAAATAACGTCGAATGGTGCAATCCTATTGGCCGAGATTTGGGTGGGAAAAATAATCACATATAATACCACAAGTGGTTCAAAATTATCGAATATTATTTGTATGCAGGGAACCTAGAGGGAAATATTCTATAATTTTGAAGCTCGAGTGGTATTCAGGGGATTATTTTTCCTATCCAAATTTCGGCCAAGAGAATTGTGCCATGACATGAAAAGAGGTTTATTTGGTTAAGTGTCGTTTGTTTACCAAAATATTCAAAAAATTATCGCTGATATTCGAGGTAGGCTATACAAAATATCAACAAATGGTGCAATTCTATTGGCTGAAATTTGGGTGGGAAAAATAATCGCTGATATTCGAGGTAGGCTATACAAAATATCAACAAATGGTGCAATTCTATTGGCTGAAATTTGGGTGGGAATGATAATCATCAAAATAAAAAAAAATGTTCACTCTTTTCTTGTGTAGAACTTCATAAGAAATAATTTTGTATTAATTCGTTTTTTGCAGCGAACGATATTTACGAGGATATTTCGAAAAAACTAGTAAACTGTCATTTGTTTAAACAATATGTCCGGGACACATTTTAGGGGGAATTTTCGACATTTCTATGATTTAACAGCAAAACTAGTAATAAAAATAATGAAACATTTTATAGGAATTATTCGATCAATATTTACGTTTTCCGTTTCTGACCCTTGAGCTAATTTACTACGGTTTGATATCGTTTTGCATATGTACTTTTCATCAGTATGTAATCAGGTCGATGCAAAGTCAAAAATTAAGTGCAATTGACGTAATTTACAAGAAGATAATGATAATGAATGTTAATAATCCAACTCTCTGTGGAACATTTCTCCTTGTAAATTAACAAGTGAAATTTGCAAGTGTGCAAAGTAGAAACAGTAGATGATAAATTGATTGCCGGTCTTATCGTGAGTACCGAACAAAAATAATTAAGCAAGAAGCAAGTGTGAACGAATGAAAGGAGTTTATTATGACTAGTCCTCCCTTTTCAGAGAACGCCTTTTCCCCCACAAGACTGATTCTGACGATGAGCAGTTGACGTCGATGGTTCGATTTTTAGCTGGCTTGTAATTTTTCAAACACTGTGACGATAAGAAGGGCTTTTTTATGAAATTCTAGTTCAATTGTTGAACGTTTTGAAGACTTTTTTAATATTGAAAAATCATTTTTAGTACTTTCAACGCTTGATGTCTTATTGGAAATCAATACTGGGGGCCTTAGATGTTACTTGAACGGGCATTGATCGTGTGATTGTTTTTTAATAATGCATTTACATGCATTTCAAGGGCGTTTTTTATTTTCAAAAAATTCAGAAGTGAAACTCTTGAGTGAAAAATAGTTATGAAATTTTATTGAGGTAATGAGTGGGCTTGAGAAATTAATATTTTCTGCGATCATTTATTATTGTTATAATTACGGTATTAGAATAGTTTAACATACATAATTTTACATTATAATTATTGATTGAGTCTTCTAAACAATCTCCCACTGTTTAGGCCAAGTACACGGAGAGAAAAGTCGGTGAAAAATTAATGTGCCGAGCACTAGAATCGAGGTCCAACATGCTACATGCTGCATCAATATTCCTACCAATACCGTCAATGTTGTAATAAATTTTGTCATTAATGATTCGTGGCTTTGTAAAATTAACTAAAGAGCACTATAAAATTTCAAGGTCTATCATTTCTTATTTGAGGCTGAATGAACAATTGATAGAAATTCTTTAAAAATAGATGAGTTTATTTTATTGGGTCTTTCTTCATTTTTTACTGTGCCACACAGCAATTTTCGATAACTCATTGTGATTGGCGAAGGGGTTACTCTCATGTGAACGCATACATTTAACCACTTTTTAGGAAATTTTTTTATGCGACAACAACATTCGATCGTTTTAATTTTTTAATTTATTTTTATTTGTATTTAAATGTACAAAAAAAATTTTTTTTTTCGTTTTTTACATTTTTAACATATATTTTTTTTAAGTCAAAGTAGTCCCCAACAAAAAAAGGTAGTTCACTGGTCATGGTGATAGCGGCTGTTCATGTTGTCTGAGATAAAAAAATCGAATGGATTATTATTCAGTAGATATGCGGCTATCGTCCCTACCAAATATAATCAATTTCATTAAAAAAAAAAATATCGAGCTTCAAAAAAAAATCACGAAAATCTTGTTCTCTTTCGTTAAAAATCGTTTAAAAAAAATATGAAAATATTTTCGAAAATAAACAATTCTGGTAGGGACGATAACTATAAATGAGTAGAAGAACATATGTCAATTTTAAAGCAATCGGTTGAATACTTTTTTTTCTAGGACCAAGACAGTTTCAGAAAATGATGATTCGAGAAAAATGCGTTTAAAGTTTAAAGCCTGGTAGACAATCACTTACGACACGTCGGCGACTATGAGCTGTAACTTATCAAATACTATGAATTTCTGAATTTTTCACAGCATGTTTTCAATAGGTTTTACTGCCAAATATAAAAAAAAATGGATTTTTCGAAGTGATCACATGAGAGTAACCCCTTAACGATGAGCGCCGAACGCTAATGATTATTGACGACGTTGGACTTGGTCGTGGGAAATGTTGCACGAGACTTTGACATTTTACTAGGTTGACATAAAAGTCGTCCTGAGCCAATAAATAAATTTTACTAGGCAGCATAGTAATGTTTCTGAGGCCTAAAGTGTGCGACGATCGACATTGTAAGACAGCAACACTATAAAAATACCAAGATTTTTCTCTCCCTGTACCCAAAATCATTCAAAATTAAGCAGATCGTAAACTTTTCATTTGATGGAACGATGAGGCAATATGAATTACCATCATCGCGATGAACTTGTCACACCCACAGTCGTAAATTCATCGATTCATTGAAAGAATATTTATGAAACAACAATTATGAAATTATATAAATGTTATCGTCAGTAGATTAACTGTAATTAGGTGCCTTACTGCCTTCTTTTGTCACATTTATTCGTAGGTTTGAGAAATATGTAACGAAAACTTGCAGTCAGTGGTAAAAATGGAAATAATTAAAAGACCTTTCTAACCTTGAAAAAGGTTGCGATTGGGTGATTTATACACTAGTTGCTACAAGCTAATGCCAATGAAACCTCAATTAGTGCTGATTTGTATGAGAAAGTCTTAGTTCAGTAATGAAACAATAAAGAGTAACATTCTAACGTGAATTTTTGAGAATTTCTGCGTTCTTGGGAGATATTATTGCGGATCTTCTACAACTTTTAGTCGATCTTTGCTATTTAGAGGTTCCCGATAAACTATCGATTGGGTCGACGTAAAAAATATATGATTTTTACACTTCATTATTATCCAGTCATTCGTCCCCCGTGAATGATCTCAATCCCCACTTCCACCATTCTTCATAATATTTTTTTTTACTACGAAACATTCATCTAAATTCATATAAATAATATATATATAATATATATAAAGGCCCGAAAAAAAAATGGATTTCTAATTTTTAGTCTTGTATGACATAAATAAGGCCCACCAAAATCTGCGGCGGTACTATATCGAACGTTCCTTGTTAGCTGGTTGGTCGAAGGGAACATCATTTCAGTTCGATATGTATTATTATACACCCAGAGAAATTGTTAAGAAAAATTATGACGCTAGCACGGGAAATGAGGCGCTAAGTGCTGGTCAGGGAAACATCCTAGTGCTGATACCGAAAATTTTATTAGTCTACCGATCTTATTATTTCAATCGATACTTCCGAGTTAATAATTAACGAGACCGAATGCGCGCTTCGTGCGCCCTATTTTGATTTCCCGTCTCAAATACATTGACCAATTAGGAGAAAGTCTTACACATGAAGTTAGTCGATGACTTCTGTGGTTAATTTAATTTAATTTATGTGCTTGTGCTTTCATAGACTGATGAAGGGCGATCACACCGTAAAAGAACGAATGTCAAAGTCGTTGGTTATAAATATGATGAGAGAGGTAACTTGATTGTCAATGGATGCTTTTAGGAACACGAACGTTTTCGTCTTTTCGACTAATGCGAAACTTCATTCATTTAATCGGCCAATGGGAAAGACCTTACGCGATTTCGACTCGGGCGAACTTAATTTATGTGCTTCTGCTTTTATAAATAGGAACTCACTCGAATAATTGACGACTTTTATTATTTTGAACGTTTGTTTATTTGTATGTGATTATGTATTTTGTGTGGTTGGTTACAATGGTGAAGTTGTTTTTAGATAAAAACTAATTGAACTATGAGAATCGAATGTCTCAGTCAATGTCCGCACAGAAAAGAGGCTAGATGGTTCCTTCACTACGGTCGGAGAGTAAGTGGCTCTAAAACGAAAACGAACTTATTTTTTCGGGTGAAAATTGCGGAGAATGTTTAGGCTTACAAAAAATGAGTGCATGGAAGGGAGAAAGATCCTAGGGTTAGTGAGTGATTGGTCCGAACAAGACTCGCTGTAGGAGACCGTGCGGAGCGAAGGAAAGGTGCATCTGGAAAGGATCAAGTTGTAAAAGTCTTACGAATGAGGAATTTGAAATGCGGCAAGCGACCGCACCATAAATTAACTGCAATGTTTTTTTGAAAGTATTTGTCCAGTGTTCCCCGGAATACACTAGCCACGACGAAACATTAGACCTGAGAACCCTCGGAAACGCATCAACGCAAATGTTTAGAAATGTTTAGACCAATCCTCGACATATGAGACATTCGATGTTCAAATATAATTTTCGGTACGAGACAATTAGCTTAATGGTGAATTTACCCCCAACTTCTGAGAAAATTCGTCAGAAATCCTCAGAAATTTTACTTTAACAATATTTTTAATTTTCGTTCACAATCGAGGAATTGTAATATTTTCCAGTACCCGTACTAGAATTTTTATAGGAAATTTCTCTGTGTGTATACATACAGGGTGGTCCGATTAGGGGTGTCGATTCTGACCAGGTATGTTTTGGGGGTGATTCTGAGCAGAAAAGTCCTTTTCCACTTTTCGCTCGGACGCACCCCTGCAGAGATATGGGGGTGAAAAGAACGGCCAATGGGGCGCGAGCATTGTGGGGCACTCCGTCCGTGTGCCGCCGGTAAGCAGCGTGTGTGCTTCCCCTTCTCCTCGGCCGGACGTTCCATTCCGCTAGTGAGTGAGAGAGAGAGAGAGAGAGAGAGAGGGGGGGAAAGATATTTCAAGACAATCCTTTCGCGGGAGGGGGGGGGGCTGGGGTGATTAAAAACCAATTATTATTTATATTAGTATTATTTATTAAAATACAAGATTCTGAAAACCACGGGCATCCCCCTTGGCATTCCGCAGCAAATTGTTTAAATATTAATTATCTCATTATGCAGGGGGCCTACAGTATTTTGTTAAGAGATCTTTTTTATTGCAAATTAAATTTACAACAAGAAAGGTCTCTTGACAAAATCTTGTAAAAGAGCCTCTTATCAGGATAATTAATAATAAACAATGCATCTCTACATTGCCAGGGGATGGCTCGCGATTTTCGGGGGAATCCGGCGCAATAAACGCGTTTTCTTGATTATCAACTAAACAAATGGATTTACGGCCTTTTGTCATAAGAGATTTGTTGCAGAGAATCAAATTGTCTACAATAAATGTCTTATGGCGGGTCCCGTAAATCCATTTGTTTATTCAATAAATCGATTTGAAATTTAAACAAAAAACCGCGATTAATTAATAAAAGAAGACGATTTCGCGATTTTTATCTCAAATAATTAATATTTATAATTGAATTCCCGGCAAAAAACGCGTCTTGACAAAATGTTGTAAACCCATTTGTTTACAAGATAATTATCAAAACGTGTTTTTTTATGGAAAAATCCCGAAAACCACGGGCAATTAATATTTAAACAATTAGCTGCGGAATGCCAAGGGGGATGCCCGTGGTTTTCAGAATCTTGTATTTTAATAAATAATACTAATATAAATAATAATTGGTTTTTAATCACCCCAGCCCCCCCCCCCCCCTCCCGCGAAAGGATTGTCTTGAAATATCTTTCCCCCCCTCTCTCTCTCTCTCTCTCTCACTCACTAGCGGAATGGAACGTCCGGCCGAGGAGAAGGGGAAGCACACACACTGCTTACCGGCGGCACACGGACGGAGTGCCCCACAATGCTCGCGCCCCATTGGCCGTTCTTTTCACCCCCATATCTCTGCAGGGGTGCGTCCGAGCGAAAAGTGGAAAAGGACTTTTCTGCTCAGAATCACCCCCAAAACATGCCTGGTCAGAATCGACACCCCTAATCGGACCACCCTGTATAGTAATATGTCTTAGTCCTCTTGAAGCCCTCAAAAGCACGTAAACATTGTCACACTTCCTCCCTTCCGTCATTTATTCATTATGCATAAAATATTTCTTTACATTTATTAAGTTACCAAATTTTTATATAAATTATGAGCGATTATTAATTGGCTTTTGATACCAGCGGTCGTGTTTAGATTACATCCGCCATCACTCTTTTTGTTTTAGTTATTTTTTCACTGAATAAATATGTTGAAGATATTTACGCATTTGTTGTTGATTGTTTCGTTCAATAAGTCCTGGGTGAATCGCTCGATGGTCAATGCTCGATCGCTGGTCCATTGCTAGTCGATTCTCACTCGATAAATTGAACAGAGATCGATTAGTATTTGACGGGGTGCGCAACAGTTAATATAAATCGAGTGAAGTTGATTGTATTGACTTGGAATTAGAAAATGAAGTGAGTTGTTAGGATACAAATCAATGTGTTATTGCGGATGTATCACGGTCACAAGGGGTTTCCTAATGAAATGGCAAAAGGCCATTTTGATAGTACTTTCAACGCAAAAAGAACTACTAATGCATTTTTTCGTTTTGAAGCGTGTAACATCAACTATTCATATGCATACGATTTGTCAAATGGAAGTGATCGAACGAATAAAATTAGACGATTATGTAATTACGAGGAACTCATTAATATATATTATAAGAACGATATGAGCAGCATTAATGAAATAAACAAAAATATTTGATTAAAGGTTTTTAAAAATTTCATTAATCAAACATTTTTGACGATTCTGGTACCGTAAGATTTTTGTCATTATGCAAAACGCTGACCTCAGAACAATAACTGTTAAAGAGATAACAATGCCATGAGATTCACGATAATTATGAAAATTCATTCTTTTTTGTTGAACAGAAAGAGAAATGAGTAAATCTCTCAACAGTGTACAAATCAAATTAGGCTTTTGGTATCGAAAACCGATAACCGGAATTGATGCTCCAAAATGAAGGGCCAAAAAGCAAATAAATGAAGGGTGGAAATTAAAATGAGCTCCGTAGTAAATTAATTCAATAAATAGAATGAACATAATAATTCACAACATTGGAAATGTTTTCCTCAGGTATCATTAGAACTACATAAATCATTATTTTCTATAAAAGAATTCGTACTCCTGCTCGTTTTGACTGTATTTTCTAACAGTTAAAGGGACAAGCACAATAATTACAATTACAAATCGGGAATTAATTCCAACAGGACTCGATTCATCCTAATTGTGCATTCGTCCGAAGAATGAGAGATTTTCTGGTACAGCATAAAAAAATATGTATTTTCCAGAGAATGAAATTCGGTTTCGAAAAAGTGATTTTAGATTTTTTTTGCAATTGAGAGAAACTGCGGAAAAACTAATAACTTGAAATCGTTTGATTTCTTACCAATAACTCAGTTTCTCGTCAGTTGATTTTTAGGCAGTACAGCTGCGTATTCATTCCCTACCATTTGAGTGTAAAACTAAAAATCGTAGAAGCGTAATTTTTGTTTTCAACATTTAGAGTCTCGTAATTACGAATTAAAAAAAAAGGATTTTTCTGATGCTGGCCAGCCAAATAAAGGGCTGTGGTTGAAATGATACATAAACCTTAGAAATAGGGTTGAATGAAGTGTGTCAGCATTAAATATCTTTATTACGATAAATTTGAAAATCATTTATAAATTGCGCGAACACAAAAACAATTTGATGGTAGTCTTAAATGTCAATCCGATTGTAAATCAATTATCATTCATAGGCCACAAACAATATTGAAAGACATGAGCTCTTCAAATTATGTCACGTTTTATTTTTTTCATATGTTTTAGCTATCCTTGTTGTAAATACGCAGGCTTTTTAGACCCCGTAAAATGTATCATACTGTATCTATTCAATTACAATTTCACAATTTACAATTATTTTTCTTCTCGAAATTTCGCAAATTTTGTAAAAATACTTCAAGGTAGTGGTATCGACTTCGATTGTAAACAGTATTCGGGGATTTGAATGTATCAATTTCGAATAGAACGAATTTAAAGTAAAACAGGTTTAGTTGAACATTTATATAGTGTGACGAGTCAAAATCTTCGTTTTGTTTATTAAAATTACAAAAAAAATTAGGAAAAATTCGTTTGTAAAAGAGCAGAATGTTTTGCATTTGTTTCCATTGTTATTTTGATGATTTATCTTTAAACATAAATAGAGCCACAGTAACGCTCGCTCGTTTATGAACAATTAGCGTTGCAGCGCTGAAAATCAATCTTGTTATACGATGGTAATTTGTAAAGTGGGGAAGAAGAATGCACTTGAGTCGCATCTGATGGCGTACCACTGATTTTCAGTAAACTTACCTCACTGGGTGGTCTTGTATAAAATGAAAATTTTTAATTTATATCAGTATATTTAGGTAACTTACATAAAGTCAACAAATGTAAGAGCAGTCAAACATTTCTCTGTGAATAACTAATAGTCTATTTAAAAGATTATTTATCATCGCACCTTCTTGTCATTCGAAATTCAGCATTATAATTGAATGCTGATTTGTATAAAGGACTCATCTTTTTAAAATCAGAGCTGCTGTTCTCCTTGTATGAAACGGTTTCCGCTTTTGCTATTAAATTAGGAGTAGCTTATTGAAATTTAATTCTAATTTAGATAAAGATAGATTTATGCGAAGAGTTTGAAAAGTAAATGATTTTGGAAAGAATCCTTCTTTAACATACGACAAAACGAATGTCTTCATATAAACTAGAATTGAACGCCCATAAATAATTAGAAGGCTTTCCTAAATTAATCGAAACACGGAATCCTAATTCATATAATAAAAACATCGTTTCTGAATGCGAAAAGAAGACTGCATGATCCATCATGTAATGATCACCATCATCATATGATAATCATGTGACCATCTTAAACGAACCGGAATTCCTTACCCACTAAAAAATTGATTTTAGAAATTTCTATTCGTCCATCATTTCACACAATATGTCAATATTTTATAACAAACCAGAACAATATGATAGTTCCATTGTTCTGTGATACTTTCGGACAGTGATAAAAATAATTTTCTCCTGATATTTTTGTTTCATAACAAGATTGATTCGCTATAGCGCTAATTAATCATCAACGCGATATACTACTGTGACATAATGTTAAAATTTAATATTTTGCCATTTTTTCTTCCGAAGATTTGTCACTATGAATAACTAGCAATTGAACAACTCTTTATCCAAAACTTTCTTATAAATTTCAACATCTAACTCGCATAAATACAGCTCGCGATGTCGGACAAAGACTAAAAGAAAAAAAATTTCCGCAATAAACTCTCGAACACATCTGAAGTAAATCCAGAGATAATTTTTGTAGTCCACCTGTCTTACAAAATATTGCCATCACTTTCCAATAGCTTGACTTTTTTTTCTGGAAAACAATCAAACATTTACATGACTCCCCAATTATCAAAAATGTAATCGGTTTTCATTTATCGCGGTAGCTCATTATTGAATGGCAGCTTGTTATGTACTAATTTATTGCTTATTTAATACTTACCCACGAATTACTGATGTCCTAAAAATGGTCAGCTCCAACAACAAGTGCAGCTACGGTAATAATAAAACTCCCATATTATAAGTGATATACCTTAAAAGAGATAAATAATATATTTCGATATATAAGCGATAGGAAACTGACGACTATGGATTTTTCCCAAGTGAAACTCATCAGTTAAATTTGTCAAATGACTTTTGTAAGGGGTAAAATAACGAAATACTATCTCAATTGTATTATAGATCATTTGGAACGTATTCGTTCAGTCACTTGATCTGATTCAAAAAGATATGTGTATATATTTCTTGTACCTATGTAAAAATGAGTGCAGAAATTAAAATAGAAAAAGTACATAAAATGTATGAATTATTGTGTTTATTCTTCAAACCCTGAATATCACCTGGAGCTGCATAGTTAATTCGATAAACTTTAAACTTTTAGAAAATTTAGGCGATTCCTCTCGGGATGTACAATGACCCTCTCGGCCATTTTGCTCACTGCTCTAGGAAGCCGTCTAGCCTATAGGTGTCAGTTTCTGCACCCTGCGTGCAAATTTGCAGACTCTATCGGTTCCGTCCCTATCGACGTAGATTTCTCTAACTCATGTGGTTCTGAAGACATGCCAACTGATCTCCTCCAGGCCTTTGCATCTTGTGGTTAGGTGGTGAAGATTTTCTTCCATTAGCCCGCATCTCGGGCATCAGAGGTTACTCCCCTTACGTATTTTTTCTAGATAGCCAGCAATGGGCCAGGACTCAGTGATGAGCCCCACCAAAGAGCAGAGCTTCGTCCTGTTCAGGCGAACCAATGTGCTGGCTTGCCTTTTCGCAGGATTGCGTAGTAGAGATCTTGTCTGTCGAACCCCCTCTCCAGAGCTCCATTGCTGTATGGGATTTCTGATGATTTGGTCCACTGCCGCGACGCATCTTCCACTGGGATCTTTTGTAGTTCGAGAAGATTTGCCGTCATTCGGAGACGTTACTGAAGAGCCTCCGCGCCAACCGCGAAGCGCCTCGCACGGCACGTATAAGAGTCTCATTTATACCCTGATAATGGCACTAACAGAGAGATTTAGCTAAACTAGTGCCGCCACGGCCGCTTGCGAATGAGAATGCCTTGAAAATTACTTATGGAAATAAGAAATTTATGCGAATAATCTTGTATAGACATCATTTTTTATGATATGCGATTCTCTTTGGCTTGTTAGGTAAATTTTCGAAGAGTTCCAGCAACGAAGTCGTGATAAGGCAACATACAATTGTCCATGATTGTAAACATCTCGCCTATTATCAATTCCGATTCTTTCGAAAGTTCAACAAAGAATTGCCTCCTTCCAAAAGCAAAAAAGGGTAATCATTTTCACTATACAAAATGATACGATTAATGAAAACAATTTCTCCCGTTTTATCTCGAGTTAAAATTCGACATTTCAATAAATGATTCATCAGATCTAAAATGACTAATCGCGTCCCATTACATAATCCTTCATTTATAGAAAGGTTTCTGATGAGCATTACGACAATGTGAATGATTAATCGTAATTCATGAGGTGGCAAACATGAAGGACTTCATGTCGCCACCGATTCCGGTAAAATTGATTTAGTCATGTCTCCATTATCACAATTTTTTACAGTAATGATACTGCAATAAATGTTCTCTGTTCATTTCAGCATCAGCATGAACATGAGCATTTCTTGCTGACAAAATTGCCCATTTCGTCAATTTGCGAAATTCTTTGTTCTTCATCACCTCAGCATATAAATCTGCGATATCTGTATCTGAAGGTGCTATACACTCATCTGGTAAGTGTATCTCGCAGTCATTTATATTCAATGCTACATCCCCAACGAATAGTAGAAATTAAGCAAATTCAGTTTCTTCTCGTAATGTCGTATCACTAAGGCGAGAAACTCTTCGCTATGATGCACCTCTTCATGAAGGTTCTCATGAAACGACTCTCCGCCATGACACTTGCCAGTCCATTCCCGTCTACGGGCGAAAAACGATTCTATTTTTAACTGTTTTTATTTACAAATACAGGGTGCCCTGAAGATGGAGGTGGATGGTGAACAGGCATGTTTTGGGGGTGATTCTGAGCAGAAAAGTCCTTTTCCACTTTTCGCTCGGACGCACCCCTGCAGAGATATGGGGGTGAATAGAACGACCAATGGGGCGCGAGCATTGCGCGGCTCTCCGTCTGTGTGCCGCGGGTAAGCAGTGTGCGTGCTTCCCCTTCTCCTCGGGCGGACGTTCCATTCCGCTAGTGAGTGAGAGTGAGAGAGACAGAGAGGGGGAAAGATATTTCAAGACAATCCTTTCGGGGGAGGGGGGGGGCGCTGGGGTGATTAAAAACCGATTATTATTTACATTAGTATTATTTATTAAAATACAAGATTCTGAAAACCGCGGGCATCCCTCTTGGCATTCCGGAGATAATTGTTTAAATGTTAATTATGTCATGATGCAGTTGGTCTATAGTATTTTGTCAAGAGATCTTTTTTATTGTAAATTCAATTTACAACAGGAAAGGTTTTTTGACAAAATCCTGGAAAAGAGCCTCTTATCAAGATAATTAATAGGAATCAATCCATGTCAACATTCCCAGGGGATGGCTCGCAATTTTCGCGGAATCCGGAGCAATAAACGCGTTTTCTTGATTATCAACTAAACAAATGGATTTACGGCATTTTGTCACAATGTAGCGGCTACATACCGCCTGAGGGTTGACCACCTGAAGTCACCCACAGGAGCACAGTGATCACACACACACGCACCCAGAGAAATTTGCCTAATACTATTTAACAATACCGAGTCGACACAAGCCAGTTCGCTATCAGTGCCTTACCTGACGACATCGTCTAATTACTGTACTCCAAAACCAAAACTCTGTAACCTTGACTAACGCTACGGCGAATAAATATATATTGTTTAGGTATTATTTGTCTGTGGTTAGATTCGAATACTCCCTAACCTAAATCAACCCGAATCCTACAACAAGACATTTTTTGTTGAGAATCCAATCTTCTCGCAAAAAGATCGTCTTGACAAAATGTTGTAAACCTATTGGTTTACAAGATAATTGTCAAAGGGGATGGCTGGCGATTTTCCCGGATTCGGGAGCATTAAACGCCAAAAAGTAGCAAATAGTTAGGGACTTTTCTAAAGCTGAGGTAATTACGGTATTTGGCTACCTAGCTGTCGTAAAGGCCCATGTGGAAGGAACGCTGTGTCGCACAGCTTTACGACTTGATCTGTTGCCGCCCGCGCAAAAAAAAAGGGTTTTTCCACTACCGGTATGAATTGTAGCTCAAATGTGGCACGTTTAAGTCCGAATTTCCCATCTGCGGACGATGGAACAATTGAACGAGAGGAACAGGCCATTTTCGCCCATAAAAATTATTATTTTATAGTTGACAGAAGAAATTTTTCCACCAATTTTTCCAAAGCGTCAGTATCCCTAAAAACGCCTTCGAAGAGAGAGCTAGATTTCGCGTTTTCTTGCTCTTATACTGTTCTCGTATAAATAACTTGTAGTTCTCTCACTTTGCCGGGATATATACGCCGTTAGTTAGTGATAAAAAAGTGCAGTGTCGTTGAATTCATATCTGGAGTGTAGAATGGCAAAGTTTAGTGCCGCGGAATATGCGGATATGGTGACCATTTACGGTATTACGAGGGGTAATGGGGGGGAACCCTCACGGTTGTACGTGCAACAGTACCCTCACCGAGTGGTTCCTGAGGCACGAACCTTCCGAAACGCCCTGTAACGTCTACGAGAGGGAAATATTCTCCCGCGATATGGGAGAGAAGGACGTGCAAGACCTGCTGCTGGGGTACGAGTGGAGGAGGCGATCCTGGAGGCCGTGGAGGAGGATCCACAGCAATCCACTGGGGCGATCGCGGCTTCCTTAGGAATTCCACGGAGCAGGGTGCATAGAGTTCTGCAGGAGGAAGCGGTTCGCCCCTGGAAATTTACCCCGGTCCAGGAGTTAAAGCCCGAGGACCTCCCGAAACGTTTGGCCTTCTGTAGATGACTCCTCGACAGGAGTGAAGAGCCAAACTTCATCCGAAATATACTGTGGACCGACGAAAAACTTTTTCCGAAGGAGGGGATCGTCAACCAGCACAACGAGCAGCATTGGGCGGTTGAAAATCCTCGTCTCGCAAGAAGTTCCAACTTCCAGTATCGCTGGGAAACACTAAATATCTGGGGAGAAATCCTTGGCGATAAAGTGTACATACATCATCTTCCAGGACGTCTCGACGTAAGTATTCCCCATAGTCAACAGTGCGTTTCCTGTTGGACTTCTGTGGGATATATCGGGTAAAGGATTTACAGTTGAAACGACACTTCTACACTAACACATTTATTGGTTATTCATACAAGTTTATTAAAGAGGTACACTGCAATTCTTCTAACTCTAGTCTAACTCTAGTCAACTCTGACTTTAAACTTCAACTCTAAACTCTAAACTCAATGCTCGACTCTACGCGCTGACCTTCTCCTCAAGGTCTCTCGACACACTCTGCTCTACTCCCCCCTCATAAGGGTCTATCAGGGTGCCCTAACGTCGCCCCCCCACTCCGAGGTCAACACGGTCAGCACGGGAAAGGTTTTTCCCCCTGACGTCAGCGGCATGGGCCGACGTGACCATCTCGTGTGCGACGTTAATGGGGAAGTCCCCATGGTCGTCTCTGACCTGGGTCTTCCGACCCGCAATATATTTGGATTGCTCGTCTATGCTTGAGTCCTCGGACCCATCATAAACGAACTACTCCAGCACTTATGGACAAATTGCTATTCGTCCTAATCCTAACCTACTATAAACTTACTCTAAACTAAATTAAGAACGCATTTACGATACTACACTTCGATGTCTAACCCGGTATGACAGGTTTCTCCTAATAATTATTTTTTTTTTGGCAGGGTGGCAACTATTTGGGGTTTCTGCGAGAGCGGCTTGCACCGATAGTTGGTGATGGTCCGGCCTCCAGGGATGTATGGTTCCAACACGATGGAATACCAGCACATACCTGCGTACCCGTCATTGAGCAGCTCAATCAATGGTTCCCCCAGCGCTGGATTGGGAATCGCAATGACCGGGACAGGGCCGGACGACGAGCACCACCCGGTGCGTTGCCCCCGCGTTCTCCAGATCTTACCCCACTCGATTTTTTCTTGTAGGGTACTCTGGAGTCGCGCGTACACGCTCACCACCCCGTCAAGAGACCTTTCTTGTTGTAAATTAAATTTACAATAAAAAAGATCCATTACATTTTCAGGACTCAGAGTCGAAAATATATTGACCGCCAGTAGGTGTATCATTTGTTGCAGCTTGTGTGTCCGTGCAGCGTAAAAAAGTTCGTCCCACATGCCATTCGCTGCCCTCAGTCGATTCGTGTAGATGAAGAAGAGGACTTCCGCGAAGACTTCTTCACGCATATCGGTTATCTCGATGTTTGTCGCCAACGCGTCCGGATTCTCCCCAACCATGGAGGTGAGTGTTGGACTGCGAGCAGCCAAAATAGCCTTCAGCGCCGGAAATTTACGCTCTCCAACTGTTATTGTTACATCAGTGAACGCGTTATGATTGATTAGAGTCTCCATTTCAGCTGAGAGGATGCTCCTTACCCGCGATAGCCGTTTGCGATTGCAACAGGATGCGTGGAGATGTTCATTTCAACTGTTATTGCGAAATGCAGGGTCAGAACTTCTTTTTCAAAAAGCGTCATATGCTGGGCGATCAGCTTTTCATTGAAAGGCACATTACAGTGTCTCTGCAAATAAAAAAAAATTGTCAGCCTAGAAAGCTAGGCGATAGAAGTGAAACTTCATGGATCTCGATGGGCACTAGCTTTCTAGGCTAACGAAAGTTTTCGAAAGACTCTTCATATAGTGCTCCTCCAAAGTTACATTTTCGATAATTGCTTGTCTATGTATAAATATAATACATTCAACAGAAATCATTGACAATCTTACTGTTCGTAAAAAAAAATATTCGCATTAATCATTTCAATGGAAGGAGATGGGTCAATGTGATTGTTGCTTATTCCAACTTCCCCTCAGTTGAATAAATGGGAGAAATGATGATACCTATAATAATATCGAGGATATATATTTCTGGAAAATGGGATGGATGCAAATTTGTAATGAAGTTCTAAAATATCAATTTTCACGGAGGGAGAAATCGGACAATTTTAATGATGTGATTCCGATAAAAATGATAAAACTACCTTAAAATAAACCTTAAAATTTTATAGTACTGTTTAGTAACTTTTACGAAGGCACATATCATTAATTACAAAATTTACGGTGTTCATATGAAGTTTTATCTGTGAGTAAAACACGTATATTGCAGTATGTTGCACCTCAATTCTAGCGCTCAGTACAGTAACTTTTCACAGACGGTATTTTCCAAAACCCAAACCAAAAATACAAAACAGAAGAGAGGTATTGATTTTGATTAACAGTGTTATCTCCATCATTAGTTCCGCCTAAGAAGAATACCTAATCATTATTGCCAATAGCTTTGAATGAGTATTTTGATCACATCGATCCAGGAGCATTACGGCGCTATAAGAGAAGTATGGCAACGCATCCCATTTTCTACACAGAGTGAAAAGTTGAAAAATTCTCTATGTCCATGCTGCTCAAAGATATCGAAATATTTCCATCCGATAGAATCATTCTTCAGCTAACTCTAAATGAAAATAACTCCCAAAAAATTTTTTTTATCCTCTACTGTGTTTACTTGACCGGAAAGTGTTTTTCAATTGAATATTTGAATTCATGTTTATCCATATTCTAATAATTAAATTTTTGTTGGGGGAAATTTTCAGCAGCTCCTCAAATTTTCTCCTGCTGAATTGTGTTTTTTTTAAGCAAAGCAAATGTTTTCTCTCAGTAAAAGCAAAATAATGTGCCGATTGCGCGTGATTTTTTATTCCTTTTTTTTATGTGAAACATCTATAGGCTCACTTGTAAACTGAATCGTTGCCGTGGCGACGGGTCGCCACGCTATACTAAGGTATAGATATACATATTTTATATGTAGTAGAGTGTACGGTGTGGCTTCTCACTCAGTTCGACGTTGTTCTTTACTACGGTACACATAACCTGCGTTTTATTAAATTTTTTATTTCAATTTTTGACGGTAAAATATGTGTGGTAGTGATAACTTAGAAGATCAAAGTGATCAACCTTGTGCAAAGAAAGTGAAACTACACTGTGGCATACTACCAAGTCATCAGTAAGTACATCGTATTTTTCAAGTGTCCGTAAATGTAATTATTATATTTTTATATTTTAAGTCTGTGCCTTCGGCTTGACCCTTCAGAGATTACCCTTCGTAATCCTCACATGCATATGTGCTCAATCCCCCCCTCGACACCCCTTTAGCCCCCCATAACGTCGTCGGACCAGGACAGCATCTACAGCGCCTCTCGTGCCGGGTTAGCGTTTCCGTGATTATACTAAAGTCAGCATAAGTTTTAACATCGGGTATAACCCGAAGTCTACCCCCTCCACTCTTCGCGCATGCGTAATTTCAGGATATTACCGCGTTACCCACATGAAGGGAGAAGGGAGGGGAGACTTCGGGTTATACCCGATGTTAAAACTTATGCTGACTTTAGAATATCACGGGGACTCCTCAGTACGCTTTTGTTTTCCAAAGCGTGTATATGTGCTTGATCACCTAAACGTTGTTGTAACGTTCGTAGAGTCATCACACCGAAAATAGTGATTAAACTCTAGGTAAGTAGACGCCCTAGGCGAATAATTTTTCTGTTTTAGGTCGGACGAACAGCCTGTAAAGATACGATCAAATGTGAAGCGAGAGTGGGTGGAAATGGCGGTTAACCACGGGCAACGCCCGGACCCCCCCTCACCACACGTCTCGCAAGTTGGTCCCCTCGAGCGGGGGCTAACCTCAAACAGCCTGTAAAGCTGAGGGACTGCGGGTTTCGTCCCGGTCCCTAACCTACAAACCTCCAATGTCGGCCAATCGACAAAGCGGAGGGACCGCGGGTTTCGCCCCGGTCCCTAACCTTGGAAGCTCCTAGTGGCGGACTTTTCCGGCAATGGTATGCAGGCAGCGTTGACAGCCGGCTCTCTTGTTTGTATGTTGCAGATGGCAGAGGCACTGATGATCTCCCTGAAAGAGCTAGTAGGGGTAGCAGCAGACACAGAGGAAGAGGATGGAGTTTTGGATCAGTTGAAATTATCCGCAGTCTCGAGTCTGCCGGTTGGGTGTCAAGAGCGTCAAATACGCAAATTGTCCTTTGCCGAGCTCTTTGGTGAGGATGGTGTGGTGGACACCTTACTCCTGTGGAAAATCGAGTTCGCACTCCCCACAGTGAAGGTGGCTAGGGCATTTGATCCGGAAGCATCGGGGCTGAGTGACGACGAATTTCACAACTGCAAGGCTACGATGCTCCGCTGGCCCTTCTGTAGAGCCTTGATCATTAGCCCGCCAGTATTAGTGAATCGGATCTGGGGCTCCAAGATTGAAGTCCAGCAATTCCTAGACCTTTTAAAACCGGTGAGGCATCTGTTTGTCTCCGCCTCTGAGGCGGACAAAACCTTGAAGCAGGGAAGGCTGAAAAGAGAGCGACCTCCCTCAGAGGAAGGGCAGGAGGAGGATGACCGTCCAGTCAAACGCTCGAGTCTAGCGGCCTTGGAGAAGCGGATGACTTCGCTTTTCGCGACACTGCTGGACAAGCTAGAGGAGAAGGACATTCAGCCCAGGGAGGACTCGGGGGACGCGAGGCAGGACAAGGAGAACCTCTCAGACTCCCCGTCGGAAGTTGAGGAGGATATGTCAGAGGAGGAGGAGCCCTCAACCCTGCACCCTTTGTTCCAAGAACCAACAGTGGAAAATACTGGTGATAGTGTCTTTCTGGACCCACAGGTAAAGGAATGTGATCCCCTAATTCCCGAGCCAGATTCTGCGCTTAAAGCTCAGGGTATCAGTTGCCAGAAACTGAATTCCGCGGCGTGGAGTCGAATCCGGTACAAGGAGGTGCAGAAGAGACTTCAGGCAGCCCCAGTGTTTGACACGCTCAAGATCAACAGTGAGCTACGCTCCATCGCCCCAAAAACATCTACCCAGAGCTTGCTTGGGAGATTTGATTCAATGACGGGCACCTTTGCACACGGCTTGATGTTACAGCGGAAGAGGTTATCGGAAGCTCTTGATTCGCTGCTGAAGAAGCACCCTCAAGTAAAAAATGACGTAAAGGCATTATTTAACAAGGATTCAGGGGTTCAATCAGTCTCCGACGACTTACTCCATTTCACCTGTGCACGAAGGGCGGAGATATTCGAGCTCAGAAGAAATCCATTCAAAGCTCTCGACCCTGGCCTGGCAGCGAAATTGGCAGAGATTCCCCCGTCGGAATCACATCTATTCCAGCAGAAGCAGCTGTCAGAATGTCGGACTCAGAATGGAGGTGTGAAAAAGATTTTTGCACAAAGCAAAGAGTTTTTTCGGGAACAACTTCCAAGTTTTCCCCTTAAGGAAGCGAGCAATAATTACAGAGCCCGGAACAATACAACCTTCACGCCCCACGCGAGTAGGGGTCGACCGAGACCTGCTCACCCGCCCTCTCGCAAGTCAGGAGTTCCAGGAGGAGGAAAAGATCGTCTGCCCAAAGCAGAGGCTCCCAAAAGACACCAGCGCCGGAGAGCATGACTACAGACTGATAGGGGGCCAGCTAAAAGATTTCATTCCGGTCTGGAGGGAGGCAGGAGCCCCAAAACACATCCTAAATGTCTTAAACGGATATGCAATTCCGTTCATCAAAAAACCTCCAACCGTGCCCTTCTCGGCCGACAGCATCAGAAAATACGCAACGAAAGCGACCCCCCCAGATGACGAAAGAAATCGAGTCGTTACTACATCAGGGGATCCTGGAAGAGGCCACCTGGGATTCCGGTTTCTTGTCACCAGTGTTTTTGATTCCCAAGCCGGGGGGGGGGAGTATCGCCAGATTTTCAACCTTCGGGGTTTAAACGAAAATCTCCTACCTCCCAAGTTTCGATTGGTGAATCAACGGAAAGTCCCATCATTCTTACATCAAAACGATTTTTTAGCCAAGATAGACCTCTCTCAGGCATACTTGCATGTTCCCATAAAACCGAGTCATCGGCGTTATCTCTGCCTATCCTTCAAGGGTCAACTCTACAATGCCACGTGTCTGTCTTTCGGCTTATCGACAGCCCCAGTGGCTTTCTCCAGGATATCGAACTGGATAGCTCACACCCTTCGTCAGAAGAATATGAGGGTCCTGGTTTATCTAGACGATTTTTTGCTGGCAAATCAGGACGCCCGGATACTTCAGGAGCAGATTCTCTGGGTTCAGGATTTTCTCCACTCCTTGGGGTGGGTTATGAACATCCAAAAGTCGATCGTCCAGCCTTGCAACAGAATCGAATTCTTGGGAATTATCTGGGACACAAGGGTCAATTTAATGATCCTCCCAGAAGACAAAAAGGAACGCATACTAAAGCTATTGGAGAGTGTGATGAAGTCGAGGTCATGGAATTGGAAAAAAGGATCGTCTCTCCTGGGGATGCTGAATTTTGCGGCAATAGTGACACCCTTAGGACGCCTTTTTTGTCGCCAGCTACAACGAGGGGCGCGCCGATTATCACGAGTCTCTCCGAGAAGAAAATACCCTCTTCTATCATTAGCATTCATCGACTGTCAGTGGTGGAAAGGGAACATCAACCGGACCCGACCTATTTTCCAGACGGAACCGAACCTGTTTCTCTCAACAGATGCCTCCCAGGCAGGTTGGGGATTTCAAATGAACGAGGTTCATTACTCGGGGGAATGGTCACCATCCCAGTCAGATTGGCATATCAACAGAAAAGAACTGTTCACAGTGATGATCGCAGTCAGGATACTAGGGGATCGGCTACAGGGCGAGACGGTGATGCTGCAATCAGACAACAGAACGACACTGGCCTACATCAGGAATCAGGGAGGAACGCGGTCGCAGGTATTGTTGAGGCTGGTGAGGGACCTCCTGCTTTGGCTAGAGAGGTACAGGATCACCTTGATCCCGTTCTTCCTCCCGGGAATGTACAACACCTGGGCGGACAGGCTATCCAGAAATCTTCCCCTGCCAGACTGGCACTTGAGTCCGGCGATTCGGAAAACGGTATTTCAAAAGTGGGGGACACCGGAGATAGATCTGTTTGCAACCTGCCACTCCAAGGTAGTACCGACTTACGTATCAATCAATGCGACCGACCAGAACGCAGCATTCATCAACGCTTTCAGCAGGCCGTGGGTAGTGAACCTAGCGTGGGTGTTCCCACCCCCGCCTCTAATTCCAAAGGTACTACAGCACTTGAACTCAGCCAAGGGAGTCTTTCTGCTGGTGGTCCCGCGGTGGGACAAGACCTTCTGGAGGAACACCTTGAGACGCAGAAGCCTGGATGCCCCGTTCCAACTTCTGGATCTCAAGACACATCTGATAGACCTATCAACGGGGGCTCCCCCTCAGAAAGTCGACCACCTCTTTTTAGAGGTTTGGAAGGTACGGGGTGGAGTAATTCAATAAGAGGTTTGGCAGAATCCGAGATTAAACTTCTAGGCGCGGCTTGGAGGAACACTTCCTGGAAAACGTACTCTTCAATCTGGAGTCAGTGGCGGGCCTGGTGCAAGGAAAAGGGGATCAAATCGGACAATCCCTCGGCACAGCAAGTGGTGGCTTATCTGGGCTACCTATTCAGAGAGAGGAAATTAGCCTATAGCTCCATCCTCACGCAGAAATCAGCAATTTGTTCCCTAGCTAAAGGAGGGGCCAAGGAAAGTTTGAGCGCCGATCCGTTGGTCAAAGCCATCCTGAAGGCGATCGGAATTCAGCGTGGCTCACGTTTTGTGGCTCTCCTTCTGCTGCTGGCGTCGGGGAGGAGAATACATGATCTAACCCTTCTGTCAATCGATCCGGACTTCTACACAGTGGAAGACGACAAAATTATTTTTTGGCCGAAATTTGGATCCAAGACGGATTCGACGAATTATCGCCAATCTGGTTGGCAGATTTCACGATCGGAAGACCGATCATTCAACCTGGTGGAGTGGATTAAGATTTTGGTGAGCCTGTCAGAGGAGAGACGTAGGGCTAGGAAAGAACTCACAGCCCTTTTTATTACAACGAGAGGGGTAGTAAAAGCGGCATCCAGGTCGATAATCGCGGGCTGGATTGGAACCGCCCTCTCGGAGGCTGGCATTCAGGCTAGTCCAGGGTCAACACGTTCAGCGGTAGCTTCGCATAATTTTCAAAGTACAAGGAACATGGAAGAAGTGCTGCAAAGGTGTAATTGGAAGGGCCCTGATAACTTCATTAAGCATTATTATAAGATTATTGAAAAACCAAATAGTCCAGGACCAAAGAATTCTATGTCACGCTGCTTTAAGCCAATCTAATATATCATTACTGTCAGATGGACTTTATTATCATTAAGTGTTCAAAAATGATTAAACATTTATTTCTAAGAATATCTGTCTCTTTGAAGTCACAGTACAGCTTTATGGTGCCGGCAGATTCTAAACATCTCTCCGAAGGGTCAAGCCGAAGGCACAGACTTAAAATAGAACCGTTTTCCACCCCAAAGGGAAGAAAACGTATATTTTGAGTCTTGCCGAGGCTTGACCCGGAGCAAGGGCTTGCCGTCATTCGGAATAGCTACTGAGTAGTCCCCGTGATAATCACGGAAACGCTAACCCGGCACGAGAGGCGCTGTAGATGCTGTCCTGGTCCGACGACGTTATGGGGGGCTAAAGGGGTGTCGAGGGGGGGATTGAGCACATATGCATGTGAGGATTACGAAGGGTCAAGCCTCGGCAAGACTCAAAATATACGTTTTCTTCCCTTCGGGGTGGAAAACGGTTCTATTTAATTAATTATATTCATATTAATCATAGAGTGACAGGCGGGAAAACGACACGGGACAACAGCATCAGAACCGGACAGGGGCATGGGACACCC
Source organism: Diachasmimorpha longicaudata (assembly GCF_034640455.1). Lineage (NCBI taxonomy): Eukaryota > Metazoa > Arthropoda > Insecta > Hymenoptera > Braconidae > Diachasmimorpha > Diachasmimorpha longicaudata. Next base: position 1,176,925 of record NC_087234.1, read on the forward strand.
CAGATCTCAATCATCCCCGGCACCGATTCGACCCAAAGGCTCAACCAGAGGGAGAGGAAGGCCGCCAGGTAGTAAAATAAACCTAAGGAAACTGATAAAGAGGACACGCCGAAGGCAAGAAAAAAAGCTAGGAAAGATGACCCCCCCCCCCCCAAAATTGAAACATTTTTCACGACCGACGGGAAGGAGCCCAATCCTTTTGCCAGCAAGGAAAAACTAAGCAGATCTCCGACTCTCACCCCCTGCACGAGGAGAAAGCCCCCTGACTCAAGGATGGACCAACAACAGGACTATAACCCTGAGGACGAGGATGACCCAGTGATAATATCCCCAGATAGCAGCACAGACCGAATCGAAGCGGTCGATTCGGAACCCCGAAATTCACAGGAGCAATCACAGGAGGATCTGGGTAACCTAACACCCCTAGAGAGCCCACAGGCAATGGAAATTCTGTTCAATGAGGCTGACCGAGAACTGATACGGTGTCTCGATACACTAGCCGCTGAACAAGCACTAAACCCCTACTCCCAACGAGAGAGGGTACCAATAAATATCTTGGGATCGGAAGAGGAATCACCTAGGGGAAGAGAAGTAGTCGATGCACTGAACCAAGAGAATGAAAGGCACATCCCCGCGGTGGGCACGAAAACACCGCTAGCACACCCGGCCCTGGGCATTCAGCTCCAGACATTGCTGGGAGGGATGGAAAGGAGACTCAACGGTACAGTAACAAATGAATTACATCGAATTCTAGATCAACCTAGACTGGAACTAGCAGAGAGGGATCGTATGTGGCAGGCTGAGTTAATGAAACAGGAAGAGCAAGTGACCTCTCTTCGTCAGCTAATAGAACAACTGAAGCTCAGCCACGAAGAAATGAAGAAGGACATGTTCAGGCTCAGCCGTAGTTTCCCAGAAAATCCTCTCAATATTAATAACAACTACATGAGAACCCCCCCATTGGTGAACACAGCCAATGTGCCAATCCCTAGGTCACCGGGTAATAACGAAATGAACGAGGATGCAGAGCAATTCTGGAGAAGGATGGAGCCCCTGATCCCGCACAATTCACAAAAGATCCCGCCAGCACCTCACCAAATGCCAACAGGAACGGGAAGCCCCTACCAGTCATATAACATCCAAAATACACAAGCAACACACCCAGAGGAGAATCATCTGCATTGGTCCAACACACCACCACCACCACTGCCCCAATTCTCCCAAGCCAACAGAAGTGATGGGCCACCAAAATCCCCACCTGCGCATGTGAATATGAATCCCTCGAGGAATCAGGACACGGGATTCTCGCCAGCATGGACCCCATCGACCCTGAGTACGACTCAGTTGAACGCTGAAATGGCAAAAAGATCTCGAAGAAAGAACAACGTCATCGTGCACGAGACAGTCTCCCAGGGGGGCGACGTAGAAGAAGAAACTGCTAGACGCATCTTCAATGCCACAGGTACGCTACCAATGATAAGGCAGGTGAAGATTTTGGGAGGGAACCGACTGTTGTTAAAGCTTAAATCTCTGAGAAACAAAATTAATATCCTGAAGAAGACTAGAACACTCCAGGAACAGGGGTTACATATCGAAGATGATTTCACTATGAGAGAGGCAGAAATACAAGACTGTTTATCGCAGGAAGCTACCCTCCTCACACAAAATGGATCGGAGGGCATAGTGGGATACCAAAAGCTGCTATCGCAAGGAACCTGGTGGACCTGGAACGAGAACGAGGGCAGACTGATCCCCCAAACTCCACGCGAAAATGGCAAACAGTGGAGGAGAAGATCCACCCGTGGAGACCACGGACAACAGAGGCAGCGGCGGTAGCAGTTTTCAACAGGAACATCAGTCCATCCACTTGGTCTCATGGAATATAGACGGAGCGTACAAAATTAAAAAAAACTGGAACTTCCTCAGCCAGTTTGATATAATTGTCTTCCAGGAGACCCATTTGGAAAGGAAGGATGAATCGAAAATATTAGGCAGCATAGACCCCAATTTCACATGGATAACGCAAGCAGCGACAAGGACGAGCCGAAGGGGAAAGGCGAAGGGTGGGAATCTGTTAGCAGTGAGGAAAACATGCAGTAGAGGACTGACGATGAACGAGTGGGGCTATGGAACACAAATCAAGGGACTCAGATCAAAAGATGGCCGGCAGTTGACTCTAATATGTGTATATAATAATGTTAAAATACAACAAGTGATAAAAAAGTTGCAGCCATTGGTAAACGAGGCTTTAGAGGTCGGGGGTGCGCTGCTCATTGGAGACTGGAATGCACGGGTGGCAGGGAAGCAGTGTGCAAGTGAGGGAGTGGAGGAAGTGGGGATGCAACTCCCGAGAAAGTCGGAGGATGGAACACTGAATCGTGAGGGTGAGTTGCTGATTGAATTTGGCGAACTAAACGATCTAGTCATTCTGAATGGAGCAACCGAAGGAGCCCGTCTTGGCAGGACAACCTTCCTAGGTGGATCGGATTCAGTGCTTGACCTGGCACTGCTAAGTATCAATGAGATTTCGCTTGTGGAGGGACTAGAAGTCATACCGAGACTGGGCTCTGACCATCTGCCAGTGGCACTAAAACTGCCTTTGCACAGTGATATTCAGCAATCTCCAGCCACAAACAGTACATTTGATAAGGAAACTTACTCTGAGAAGCTGGTCTGGGATGACAATAAACTGGAGGACTACCAGAAGAAAGTCACGGAGAAGTGCCTTGAGGAAAGCCCAGACGACCCAACGGAGACCTGGAAATCCCTGAAGCACTGTATTTGGGAATCGGCAAGAGACTGCGGCATGGTGAAGAAGGTTAAGGCAAATACACCAAGAGAGGAATCCTGGGTCGACGGCGAATACAAGGAACAAAGGAGTAGGACTTTCAAGGCTCTAAAAACTTACCACTGTGACAAGTTAGACCCCCAGCACAGACAAAACTGGCTACACCAGAGGAACCTTCTAAAGTCGTTGAAGAAAGAAAAAATCGGGGCTCAGCAAGCCCGTAAATGGGACAGAGTGGAATCAAGTAGGAACATGCAGGAACTGTGGACAGGCCTCAATCTTTTCCGATCGAGGAAATGGTCCCCCAAAGGAGATATAAGTGATGAAAAGTGGACTGGAAACTTCGGACGGCTGCTGAATCCACCGGGACAGATCGCAGCAAGCCCCCAGAGATTGGGGGAAGAGGAGCGAACCCAAGGAAATGGCTGTACAGGGAGGACAGTTGACGATGATTCCCTGAATTTGATTACAAATGAACCCACCGGGGATCACCAGCCGGGGCATCCCGAAATAGTGGAGTGGTGGAACGAACCGATCACTGACCAGGAAGTAAACAAGGCCCTCCAGGGGATGAAAAACCATAAGGCCCCAGGAGAGGACGGCATCTCAGACAGATTCCTAAAAGCTCTCCCCGACGTAGGTAAGACTGCGTTCCGCCGGACGATACAAAGCTGCTGGACGAAAGAGAGCCTCGCCCAGGGATGGGAAACGGCCCACATTTGCCCCATTTTCAAAGCTGGAGAAGTTGACAAGGCAAGCAACTACAGAGGGATCTCCTTGCTCGACCTAGGATATAAAGTCCTCACGAAGATCATGGCATCAAGGCTGGCCCGATGGACTGAAGAACAGGGAAAACTGGGAGAAAGTCAAGCGGGCTTCAGAGTTAATCGCAGCACCAGGGATCACATCTACACGCTGAATACTTTGATAGGGGCACGTCTGAGGGAACCACGGAAAAAACTCTACGTAGCATTTATAGACTATCGCGCAGCCTTTGATCTGGTCGATCGCACACTGATGTTGGAAAAGCTGAGGAAGATGGGACTGAGTGGCAAACTGTACCAGATGGTCGAGAGAATCTACAGAGACACCAGAAACCGAATCATCACGCCAAGAGGGACCACGACTAGTTTCCAATCAACTTGTGGAGTCAGACAAGGCTGCCCACTTAGCCCAGTACTTTTCTGCCTGTTTCTGGAAGACCTGGATAAGGCACTAGAAAAGAATTAGGGGGGAGGTACGACTCTAGGGGGGGGGGGGGTGAGAATAACCAACCTTAAATTTGCTGATGACAGCTCTGGTGGCAGAGGAAGCTGGAGAATTGAGATCAATGCTGGCAATTGTGGAAACCCACTCCAAGAAAAAAATCATATTAATCATATTAGTAATTTATATAAATTATATTAAGATTAATAATTTTATAAATTATGTTAATATTATCTTCAATTAATTATTTTTTTATTATTCATGAAGGAATTAATATGGAAAAATTTATTAATAAAATTTGTATTTGCAAATCTTTAGTCATATATTGCAATAATTAACAAAGATTTGAGTTCATGAGTATATTGAAGCCACACTCAATTTTTTTTTCTTTTTCTTGTGTATTTTAATATCATATTTTTTTAAATATTTCAGTTCCCAACAATCATCACAAGGATCACAAAATATTATTATTGAAACTGGACGCCACCCTGATCAGTTAAACACAAGGCATACTATCAATGTTGTGTAAGACTTTATTAATCGAATAATGCCAGGCTATTTTAAACTATTGCATCTATTATCTTCACATGTTAAATTAGAAGACGGAAGTGAATTAATTATGATTGTAGTATATACATTTCACCTAATAACAAAATAGATCATATATTTTCATTTTTACATGAAAGGTTATTTCCTTATAGTCAAACAGGTTCAATAATTTTTAAAACGAATAAACATAAACTACCATTAATTTTAGCTGGTTTTAATGTAAATTTTGCAAGAGCTGAATCAATGCCATTAATGACATTTCTTCAAAAAGAATTTCAATTGCAAATCAATAACAATCCAAGAGAATCTACTACCAAATATGGAATAACAATAGATGCTATATTTGTGAGATATCTTGATGGTGTTTCATCCAATACTTTTGTAACGTACTTGAGTTATCATCGACCAATCCTCACATTAATACCGGCAAAGGAAAAATCGAATATAACTATTACTGAAGTCACAAATGAAAATATTTAAATTGTGGTCACTTGATATTAATATCGAATTTTCATATCACATGTAAATAAATGTTTATTAAATAAAGTTACCACTTTCTGTAAGAAATTCGTAATACTTCATTTTTTCATGAGGCTTTATTTAATTCCTGTAATAATATTATCTTTTATGCATATTACTTGTACACATACGATGTTTCACATCTGCCAGGCGTCCCATTTCCTGATCGAGGAGATTCGTTTTCCCTCCTGGTTCCACCTGATCATCTGGGGCCATGAGCATGAATGCAGAATAGCCCCTGAAGAAATTCAATGTCGAGAAGGGGGTCATTACGATATATGTCAGCCAGGTAGCTCTGTCGCCACATCCCTCAGCGCGGGCGAGTCTGTACCAAAGCACATTGGCCTTTTCTTTATCGAGAAGAATCACTACAAAATGAATGCAATTAAACTGAAAGCAGTGAGGCCCTTCATCTTCAGAGATGTTTTTCTTCCCGAGATAGTCGAGAAAGGATACTGTGACGTCTCGAATGAGGGGATCATCGAGTACATTGACGATTATATCCTGAACACACTTATTCCCGCAAGTGTGAACATCCGGTCAGGACACGAAGATCAACCAAAAAAACCTCTAATTCGTCTGCGTATTTTTTATACTCAAGACAATCACATTGCCGATGTTTCTCAACTCTCCCACAAGTACAGTGACCTAGTCCCCAACGCCAATGACATGATAATTTGGAAGAGATATGGTAAAGGCCAGCCTAAAAAGGTTAAGAATGATCACTTTGATGATATCACTGAGGACATAGCCGAGTGCTTCCAGAACAGTTCAAATGATCCTCTGGAGTGGACGAAGACCGTTCAGAGTGGCCTCAACAAGTACTTTGAGAAACACAAATCCATGCTGACGGTGATATCCCTGGCTGGTCTCAACGAGGCTCATGAGTTGTATAATTGTTAGGTTGATTCGATGGAGCAGCAAAGCGTCTGAATGCTGTTGTCTGAAATTAAATCATCGTCCATCAGTTACACTAATTCAATTATATTTTCATAAAATATCTTCAGAACTACAATAAAACTAGTCAGGATGAAAAATCGGTCCAAAATTATTTTTTTATCGAAGGGTTAACCTAGAAATTAAATTAAACTATGAACTCACATCACCTTCATCAGAACCATCTACCCTACCAGGACTAGGGTCACGAATAACACTGACATTCAGTGCCGGTTTACCCCTGGACCTCCCCGTCCTGCCCTTCGTTGCGCTAGTACCAGCAACCTCCCCAACAGCTTCCCGACCGCGTCTCCTGCGTCCTCCCCTACCAGTTCCAGTGCCTCCAGCATTATCAGAATTTGTGTCCATCACCTTGACAGTCTTCTCCTTCAGCGCATTCCTCTGAACCGGGTCATTCAGCATCTCCTGGAGTTCCCTCAGCTCCTCATCCTCCTCAGTAGCTGCTAGTCTCGCTTCTCTATACTTCTGCAGCTCTTCAGAAACCGTCTCTTCATTGACCTCGAAGTCCTTAGTCATCAGGTAATCAATGCTCTTTTTAATCTGATGCTCCATCACCAGTGCAAAAGCTTCATCATCTCCAGCGACGACAAAGCCTCGTTGAGACCAGCCAGGGATATCACCGTCAGCATGGATTTGTGTTTCTCAAAGTACTTGTTGAGGCCACTCTGAACGGTCTTCGTCCACTCCAGAGGATCATTTGAACTGTTCTGGAAGCACTCGGCTATGTCCTCAGTGATATCATCAAAGTGATCATTCTTAACCTTTTTAGGCTGGCCTTTACCATATCTCTTTCAAATTATCATGTCATTGGCGTTGGGGACTAGGTCACTGTACTTGTGGGAGAGTTGAGAAACATCGACAATGTGATTGTCTTGAGTATAAAAAATACGCAGACGAATTAGAGGTTTTTTTGGCTGATCTTCGTGTCCTGACCGGATGTTCACACTTGCGGGAATAAGTGTGTTCAGGATATAATCGTCAATGTACTCGATGATCCCCTCATTCGAGACGTCACAGTATCCTTTCTCGATTATCTCGGGAAGAAAAACATCTGTGAAGATGAAGGGCCTCACTGCTTTCAGTTTAATTGCATTCATTTTGTAGTGATCCTTCTCGATAAAGAAAAGGCCAATGTGCTTTGGTACAGACTCGTCCGCGCTGAGGGATGTGGCGACAGAGCTACCTGGCTGACATATATCGTAATGACCCTCTTCCCGACATTGAATTTCCTCAGGGGCTATTCTGCATTCATGCTCATGGCCCCAGATGATCAGGTGGAACCAGGAGGGAAAACGATTCTTCTAGATGTATTCGTTCTCTGCGTGCCTTGCACGATTCTGGTGGAGGACTAGGATGTTGAAGCAGTTGTCGAGGGTCGAGAGACGGAGGAAATGCACCTGGGGGGTGAGTGAACATTTTTAATTGACAGAAATTTCTGAAAATTATCATTCTCTTCAGATTACTTTAATAATTAAAAAAAATGTATCTGTACTCAGAAAACCTTTTTAACGAAGAGGGAATCATTAAAAAAACGTTTATCCTCTACTTTAATTATTGGCCATAGAATTTCAAATTTAAAAAAAAATTTTTTTTTTACCTTTCCTTCACGAAGAAGTCTCGACAGTCTTTGCTGGTGAGATTACCCAGACCGTAAATAGCTAGCAGAGACTCTCCTTTCTGAAAGATCATTGGAGTTACGTTGATTTCTGTTAAGTTATTCCACTTTCCGAAGTAATTTATAAGTCCTGACGCCATCAGAAGATCCAAGGTCCCCGTCGACTCAAAACCCTTGGATTAGAAATGAAAACATTCGTTATTTATTTGCATTAAATTTCTACTGATCATGACAATAAGTAGTTTAATAATAAACTCATCGCAGAAGTTTTTGAACGAGATATTCTATTTTGAAAATTCTTTGGTTATTTTCCTGCAAAAATCGATACTTTGGCTTTAATTTATATTAGTAAAATAGTCGAACGAATATTAACTGTATAATTGAAAGATCGAACTTCGTCCGCCGAAGGCGAAGTTCGATCGTAATTATATGAGAAGTCTCGTTCGAAGATGATAGTTCAATTATACTTTCAATTATATTTCTAAGTCTCCTTCTCGATGATAGTTATATGTAGTTCTTTAGAGCTTTCGTTATTGTGAGATAATCTCTTTTTATTAAACACTCATAATTCTATTGATACATGAAAAACTCTAGAACATAGCATCTAAAATTATTAGAAGACAGCTCGAGCAAATTGATCATTGGGTGGCTGAATGGGTCTATTATAAAATTTGAAAAAAGTGTTATACCCTGGGGCCCACCCAGCACTTTGTCTGATAGTGGCTACATCTATACCTCGATTATGAGCTGTGGATACAGCATGCATGTTTAGTGCTATAAGCAGTAAACTGTTCAGTATTGATACCAGTTTTAGACAGCACTGATTTCACCCAACGATCAATTTTTTGTGCTGAAGCTGGGCCATATGGCTTAACAGATAAAATAAATAGACTTTTAGTTTTCTCATCCCTCACTTCTTTGGTAATTTTTATGTATTCTAAAACCGCACCGGCTACGCATAGCCCTGGTCTATCTTTGAAGAAAGGTAATATTAAATCCGGATGATATGATCCTGGTTTTGATGTTTTTAAACGTTCTGTTATTTTGATACTTAAATTATTTGAATCATAAGTGATACTATCGATATTAATTAATGATAAAGTTTGGAGTCTTCGGGCTGTTGCCAAGGCCAGAAGACATGATACTTTCTCTACTATTTCTTTTAAATTTAAAACACTGAGAGGATGAAGTTTATCAAGATAATTCAAAACTGGAGTCACGTCCCAGGTGGTAGAATATCTAGGTTTACTTGGCTTTTCTCTAAAAACTCCTTTTAAAAATCTAGAAACTAATCCATCGCTATGTATATCTTGAACCGAAATGAGAGAAATAGCCGAGCGAAAAGTGTTTATGGTACCATGACTTACTCCACTTTTAAATTTTTGATTTAGAAAACTAACAATATCCGATGATTTAGAATTAAACAAATCTAATTCGTTTGTATACACGTAGTTCCACCATGCTTCAAAGCGCTTTCATATTGCTTATGGGTTGATGCAGCAATTGAATTTAACATGGTTTCTATGGAATCTTCATGGACACCTCTCCCTATGAAAGCTGAGCGGATAACTTGCCTGCCACCAGGGAAAGGTGGGATGACAGTGGATGTGATTGACTGCAAGGAGGAATTAACAGAGAGTGATCAGGTTTCAGTATGATGGGCGTCCCACTGAGGAGTGGTGGAAATAAAGGGTACCATGGTTGGGTGGGCCACATTGGCACAACTAACACTCCTTCTGCTTTATCATTCATGATTTTTCTGAGAATTCTAAGAATGATAGAAAAGGGGGGAAACCCATAAAAATTTTCCGATTGCCATGATTTTGTGAAGCCATCCACAGCTTCTGCTTCCGGATCAGGTAGTCGAGAATAATATCTCTGACATTTTCTATTGAGTCTAGTTGCAAATGAATCAATCGAGAATGGACCAAATTCATGTTCGATCTGCGTAAAACTGTCAGCCGAGAGTTCCCACTCTGTATCAATGTTTGAATGTCGAGAAGCTACGTCTGCCTCCACATTATCGGCTGATGGGATGTAAGAAGCTCTTATCCAAATTTATTTTTCTTCACACCACTTCCATATTTCTTGTAAAAGCTCACTGAGGTGAGGATATTGGATACCGCCAGCTTTGTTTACATACGCAATGGCCGTAGTGTTGTTCCATCGAAGCAATACTTCACATTTGGATAGATCAGAAGCAAAACACTTCAAGGCAAAAAAGGCTGCCTGTAATTCAAGAAAATTGATGTGTTTTTTCGTTTCCTCTACACCCCGAAACCCAAAAGTACTCTGTCCATCATAAAATGAACCCCGGCCCGTTAAGGAAGAATCAGAGAAAATTGCACGAACATAATTTTGTGTTCTGATTGGATTCGAACTAATTAATACATTTTTCTTCCACCAATCAATGTCTTCTCTCAACTTTTCTCTAATAACAATTTTGTTTTTATAATCTCCTCCATTCATTTTTAGGGCCGGAAATTTCTCTCGTTCCAGTTTTTTCGTATGGATTAGGTCATATGCCACTGCGGGACATGCTGCTGCCAATACACCAAGAAACTTAGCAAAATCTCTGATTTTGTAGCTATTGCCCACCTTGAAGTGGTTACATAGACCCACTACTTGATTGTTCTTTTTATCAGGAAGATTCAGTGTGAAATTTATAGAATCAATAATCAATCCCAAAAATTTGCATCTTTGATTTGCAACTAAGGAACTTTTCTCATAATTTATGATAAAACCAAGTATCTCTAATAACGTAATAGCTTTTTTAATATTTCGTTCACATGAATCTTTTAAATTGCTAATGAAAAGAAAATCGTCTAAATAAACAACTGTAAATATACCTTCTGTTCTCAATATATTTGTAATAGGTTTCAAAATTTTTGTAAAAATATATGGACTAATTGATAGTCCAAACGGTAAACAGCAAAATTGGAAAAGTTTTTTCTGGAATTTAAATCTCAGGAATCTTCTATGTTCTTCTACTATTGGTACAACGAAATAGGCATCTTTTAAATCTATTGAACCCATGAAAACTCCTCTAGAAACCAAACCCGAAGCAACCTTAATGTCCTCTAATTTGAAATGTGGAGGGCTTATATACTTGTTCAATTTTTTCAAATTAAAAATAAACCGAAGAGACCCATCAGGTTTAGGAAAAAGGAAAAAGGGTGAAATGAATTGGTCTTCACATGGGAGACATTCCTCAATTGCGCCTTACATTAATAATTTATCTATTTCTACCTCAATCATTTTTTCTACCTTGCTAGAGAAACTTTGTTCTCTCGTTGATGGTTCTTGTATTGGCATTTGTATAAAAGGAATTTTATATCCTTCTACACAATTTAAGATGAATTTATCATCTGTAATTTTTTGCCATTCACGTTGGAAGTCATGTAATCTACCTGCCATCTTCTTTACCTGTTTTATTTCCTGGATAAAGATTGGCTCGTCGTCTGAGGAGTTGCCTTAGTCTGAGTTGAACCCTGTGTTGAGTTCTGGGACGAAGTCTGGTAGTTTCTCTGGAAAGGTTTCCTCTTCCATTTGAAGGGCCGATGGTTCTGTGATTGACCCGTCTGCTTGACGGCTGCAGACGGGTATTTGGAGTTTCCCTGAGCCTTGAAGGAATCTTTTTTGGATTTGTCTTTAATTTGTGCACAGGCTTTTTCAATGTCCTTAGCACCTTTCACCTTCTCTATAAGATTGTCTCCATATAACCATTCGTCTGAAATCATCTCCTCCACAGTTGGTTTAATACTTTTGTCCATTTGGGGTGTAATGAACGATTTATGAGCGATCGATTGTTGGCGAAATACGTCTGACATCATCTGACCAGCGTGGCTGAAATAATCTGTCAGCACGTCCTCATCGACTCCACCTTGTGGAGGGTCGACAATCATTGAAACTGCGGCCCCTAATGCTGCCAAAGCTGTGCCTACACAGTTCTGAGTCTCCAGGAAATGCTGGTCTCGCTTTTTAGCGATGTCAGTCAGCATTGGAACGATCTCCAAGTTGAGTTTAGGGGCCTCTACATACAGCTCTGCCTTCCTGTTATACAATTTCAAGATTTCTTTTTTGTTCTTGTCAGGAAGACCTTGTTTTGTCCATTTCCCCCATGTATTTTTTAGCTCTGGGTGAAATTTCACCTCTTTGAACTGATTCTCACTCAAATCAACTCCTAAAGACAATATCAAGACAACAGCCTTCAAGACAATATCAGAGTGATCTGACGGTTCCTCAACTGTTTGTGGAACATTCCCCAAGTTCTTATCATTTTCCTCGTTATCCTTAGCTGTACGGATAAAGAGAAAAGAAAAGAAAGTGAAGAACCAGTATGATAAGGGACACTTGTTGTGTACGAAGTGAAAAATGTTCTTATTAAACTTCACAATCAGAGAAAAAAACCCCTGCTAGACTCGTGTGGACTCATCGCTCTCAACACTCGTGTGGAGTTATAGAGTGACCCTACTGGAGTCGTATGGACTCATCGCTCTCTACACTCGTGTGGAGTTATAGAGTGACCCTGCTAGAGTCGTGTGGACTCATCGCTCTCTACACTCTTGTGGAGTTCTAGAGTGACTGGTTGTTCAGAATATTTTTGAAGTGAAAACTTCTTATGGCGCGTTGGGCACTTTTGTGGGTGAGCATTTTCTCGTGAACTCGCGACAGATGAGATTTTACAGTGATGCCAGATGCGGGACCCACACGTCTCCCACTGCCCCACTCCGCAGCAGTAGTTGCGCGAGGGAGTTGCGCATGAAACCCCCACGCGTGGGATTTTTGCTCCCGTCTGGCATCACTGCTATATAAAAAAAAAAAAAAAAAAAAAAAACGAGAGTTGCCTCCTAAGCATCACTACGTGAAGCTTTCGACTATGCTGTACCCCGCAATTGCATACCAGCATTTGTTTAGTCTCATTCATCGGCTTGCTCTTTTCGCTATTTTAAGTTTTCCACATTCTTACTATCGATTTGGCTGTGGTGTTTATTTATCCTCGCATCCTCATGCGAGAACACGAGTGGACCTACATTTTTAAGTGGGATCCGAACCACTGACATCACTGCTATTAGTATACGTATAGTGGGGGAGTCCGTTCGGACTTGTTCAACTGTACAAATGATCAACTGTACAGAGAATTTTCAAACGGTGAGAGCACCACTGTGCAGGGAGTCAACTGTCGAGAGAAAAAAATAGGCATAGCCACATCTGTACAGGCGGCGTAGGGTGGATTAAACAGCGTCGACAAGGTAGAGATTGATAGTTTTTTCTCTCGACAGTTGAATCCCTGCACAGTGGTGCTCTCACCGTTTGAAAATTCTCTGTACAGTTGATCATTTGTACAGTTGAACAAGTACAAACAGAGCCCCCCCACGCATAGGTATATACAGGGTGTCCCAGAATTGCACGTCCAGACTTTAAACTTAAGTTGGGGGTGAAATTCTGGATCGAAAAGTTCTGAGCGACTTTTTGATCAGACGCACCCTCTTCAACTTATTCAGGGTTGAAGTTGGACGAATCAGGGGCGTGGAATACCCGGTCGCACAACGGTGAGGAAAACGTTCGAGTGTGGTGGTGTCCCCACCATACCGTACTGCTCCCCTGCGGCGGCAGAAAGAGATGACCGGCGGCGGCGGGTAAGAGGAAGGGGAGGGAAATGAAAAAAATGAACACCCGCCCGCTACATAAAAATTATTTCCTCCTCCCCTAATTAATGCCAAGGGATGAAACCAAGGGCATTCGATGGAGGAATAAATTCCCCATCGATTGAGGCCCATTACATCTCTTAATCTAATCGAAAAGGAGAAAAAAAAAAGCGTTGAAAATTACAGCGCTGGAAAAAAAAATCCGGCGATTTAATTTTCTAAAGCCCCATTGGCCCTGTATGAGATTTTCATTTTTTCTTTCAGCGAAGGAGAAAAAAATGATCAATCGCTGATGATTTTTTTTTTGGGTGTTCATTTTTTTCATTTCCCTCCCCTTTCTCTTACTCACCGCCGCCTGTCATCTCTTTCTGCCGCTGCAGGGGAGTAATACCGTATGGTGGGGACACCACCGCACTCGAACGTTTTCCTCACCGTCGTGCGACTGGGTATTCCACGCCCCTGATTCGTCCAACTTCAACCCTGAATAAGTTGAAGAGGGTGCGTCTGATCAAAAAGTCGCTCAGGACTTTTCGATCCAGAATTTCACCCCCAACTTAAGTTTAAAGTCTGGACGTGCAATTCTGGGACACCCTGTATGAGTTGTTTCTTCCTTCCGCTAGGGAAACAACTTCCTGTTTTAGCAACAGTTACATTAGAAGAATACAAGTTTGGCGGTAGCGTTTAAAAAGGCGATACATTTAAAGTTTGAAGTTGATAAATTTCTACAAAATTACAGAAAATCTCGAAATTTTGGGGAATTAGGAAAATTATCAGTATGCTCATTTCAGCTAAGAATTAAAAATTATCGGAAAGCCGGAAAAGTAGGAAAACCCGAAGAATCGAAAATATACTCAATTTAGTAGAGAATTTCACTAGAGACGTGAATCGGCGGTCGGATTATAGCTTTAAAAAAATCTACATTTTTATTTTTGATTATAGATTTGTCTTGAAAATGGATGCGGTTTTATATGAAGAATTTGATTTAACGATGTCCAATGATGGCAATCTTTGCACAAAAAAATGCAAAACTACTAGTGATGCAGTATTCACAAGAAATATAAATAGAGTTAAATCAAAGTTTTTCATTTCACACTTTAGATGCCATATACCTATTGTTTCAGTTTTAGAATTTGATGAAAATGCTGATAATGATGATGTAAGAGTTGTTGAAATTATGGATGAGAATTGATCAATTTTGTATTAACTATTTACTAATATTTACTCATTTAAATAAAATTACTTCCTTCGAATATAGTTTCTATATCATTATACTTCATGTCCATTCAAAAAGTGCCCGCATTGCTTGGATAAACTTGATTTTTTATGTACAATTTCTCATGTCGCGAGCGCACCTAAAAATCCTCACCCAAAAAAGTGCCCAACGCGCCATAAGTTCAAGTTTTGCCTGCACTCCCGGAGTGCAACGAGTTTTTTTTTTACCTACCTTGAATTTCTTGAACACTAGATACATCAATCAAAGACTGTGATGAATTTTTCTCTTTTTGAGAGTTCACCAAAGATTCCACAACCTTTGTGAGACTAGAAATCTGACGCAGCAATTGATCGTATTTTTTGTCATCTTTTTCTTTACGATGACTCTTTTTTGATCTTGATCTCGATCGGGATCGTTTTCTTGTACGATCTGGCATTTTTTTATTGAATTAAATTATCTTTTCTGTTACGATAAGTTAAGAAACGTGTTGAGGCGTTAGCACAACGAAACAATATGCAGTTAGCCTAGAGAGGACGCCTAGAGGGGGATGCGATGGATTTGAATCCTTATTTTACTTGAAAACGTTGTGGTGTGAGCATGACAAGCATGACTACATGTAACTATCATCTTCGAACGAGACTTAGAAATATCATGCATGGGCAGATGCTTAATTATTAATCATTATTTCCCTTCAAATAGAGGTAATCGGTAAATATAGGTAATTGTATTGTCATCTTACTTGGATTATCGTGATTTCCATGAACAGAAAATACTCGAATGCTGATGTTCAAATTCTGATCCTCATAATTCACAGCTTTGTTGGGGAAGATCTCTTCAGGATTACTGAGGAACTCGAATGGTATCGCTCTGAGAATAATATAAAAAGTTAATAATTTTGCAGATTTTACAGGGGTGAGTGACACAAAATGGAAATTTATGACTTGAAGAAAAAACGGATAAATTGACAACGCAATAATTTCGTGCACAGAGAAAAGAAAACTTTTGTTTAAAAAGTTTATAAACACCGAAATCTCCATCACTTGCATCCGAATAGAGACGTGAATATTATAACTATATTCAGTAGTAATACCCCAAGATCTTCAAAATTATTGGATATTTCCCGAGAGTTTCGTTGCGTAGCAACGAGAGGGATAAGGTTCGCAGTTTTTCTGCAAATCTTATCTCGATCGGTGCTACGCAGGGAAACTGGAGGGAAATATCCGATTAATTTTGAAGGTCGAGGGGTATTTGGCTGGATTATTTTTTTCATTCCAATTTCAAACAATTAAATGTGTGGCATTTCACGTCATATAGTATGGTTTTTCACTCGTAGTTGTGGCTTCTCCAGCGTATATTTTCTGTGTGCACAAAATGCAGAGAATTGTTTCCAAATTGTCGCTTTTGTCTTCACTGTATAATTAGGAACATTATTTTCAATTTTTCGATCAATAATCCCCAAGGATTCTCCTCCAAATCTGCTCATGTCGAGGTAAAGTCTTTGAACTTGATTTTTTGTAATGACAGTTTTGGGGTTTGAAACGCGTCCAAATTGTTTATCGGATATTTTCATTGCTTAGCAACAAACAGGGAAATATCAGAAAAATATCCGAAGTAGAACTCTCTTACTTGTACCACGTGACGGGAAATGCCACCATTTGATTGGTTGAAATTGGGATGAAAAAAATAATCACATATAATACCACAAGTGGTTCAAAATTATCGAATATTTCCCGATAGATTCGTTGCAAACAAATGAAGGAGTCAAGTTTTTTAGGAAAAATCACTCGTGATTTTTTAGCCTGAAAAACTTGACGACTTCATTTGTATGCAGGGAACCTAGAGGGAAATATTCTATAATTTTGAAGCTCGAGTGGTATTCAGGGGATTATTTTTCCTATCCAAATTTCGGCCAAGAGAATTGTGCCATGACATGAAAAGAGGTTTATTTGGTTAAGTGTCGTTTGTTTACCAAAATATTCAAAAAATTATCGCTGATATTCGAGGTAGGCTATACAAAATATCAACAAATGGTGCAATTCTATTGGCTGAAATTTGGGTGGGAAAAATAATCACATATAATACCACAAGTGGTTCAAAATTATCGAATATTTCCCGATAGATTCGTTGCAAACAAATGAAGGAGTCAAGTTTTTCAGGCCAAAAAATCACGAGTGATTTTTCCTGAAAAACTTGACGACTTCATTTGTATGCAGGGAACCTAGAGGGAAATATTCTATAATTTTGAAGCAACGAGTGGTATTCAGGGGATTATTTTTCCTATCCAAATTTCGGCCAAGAGAATTGTGCCATGACATGAAAAGAGGTTTATTAGGTTAAGTTGTCGTTTGTTTATCAAAATTATCAAAAAATTATCGCATATAATACCACAAAAGCTCCGAAATTATCGGATATTTCCCAATAGGTTCGTTGCAAACAAATGAACGTGTCAAGTTTTTCAGTTTAAAAATCACGAGCGCGAAGCGCGAGTGATTTTTCTGGAAAACTTGACGAGCTTATTTGTTTGTAGGGAACCTTGAGGGAAATATCAGATAATTTCGAAGTTCGAGTGGTATTCGGGGGATCATTTTTTCCATCCAAATCTTGGCCGATAGAGTTGCACCATGAGACATAATTTTCAACGAATTGCCATTTAATCTGTCAGATACAATTGAGGGTTACTTCATCATTTGTTTTTTTTTATATAGGCAACATGCAAAATTTCCAGTGAAATTTCCAAGAATTTCCGCTGAAATACCGTGTTGGCTATACAAAATAACGTCGAATGGTGCAATCCTGTTGGCCAAGATTTGGATGGGAAAAATAATCGCTGATATTCGAGGTAGACTATACAAAATATCAACAAATGGTGCAATTCTATTGGCTGAAATTTGGGTGGGAAAAATAATCATACTTATTTCCTGTGCAATATTTCTTCAGCAAATTCAGGCTCTCGAGGACGATACATTGTGAGGGTTTGACATCGTGAAATAAGTCTCCAGCGAGGAAAACAAAATCGACATTCCTGTCCTTGGCTTTTTTCAAAATCTCCAACAAACTTAAGATGCCAACCGCCAGTAGGCAAATGCACATTTGTTTCAGTCTTCCAGATTTTTTTTGGTTAATTAAAATCGATTTGGATAATAACATTCCAGAATGGTGAGATGATCTATTCCATTTTTATTTAATTTACGGAAAATAATATTAACTTTCGTGTTATATCGTATTTATTCAACTCGTGCTAACCACCGACATTTACAAGTCATTATGTAAATGATATTAACGTCAGAATAATTTAACCCTAGGAAAGTTAGAATAACTTTGCAATTTTTACTGAAGTCTTATACTCGACACTGAATTTTTATTAATTTTTTGTGATATTTTTCAAAAAAGGTGTAATTTCTTCGTGAAACTATATGTTTATCTATTAGATGAATGATTGTTACTAAACTGAATGGAAATTGATCTCAAAACAATCAAAACGAGTCTTCACAGTTATTATCGTTCAGAATTAATTTTAAAGTGCAATGTTCATAGTTCATGTCGGCTTTCTGCTGCCTCATAACTTCAACCATATCCGCATAAATCAGCAAACCTCATCTCTGGATTAAAAGCCATTAACCCTTCCAAATGTAACCCTATCACCCATCCATGTTCCCCTGAATTAACAATGCCAAAATACCTAATCAACAATGAAAATGTTACCTCTCTTGCATGTAGCTTCAAAACCTAAATGGCAGCCGGGTGCGATGAGAATCTTAAATCTGCTTTAGTTGTGTCTCTCTTCTTCAGTCGATTGTTCCGCCATAAATGACCGGTGAAAGCTCGTGTTGTGTCTTCAATAAATACCCGAAAACGACTGACCGGGTCATTACCGCGATCGATGGAATTGCTCCGAATTCCAATCCCACGTAACAGTTGGTGGGGGGGCTATTATCCTACGCAGGATAATAACCCCCAAAAGAATACCAGTTAGATACATAGCAACGATCGGTTTGTTTTGATCGTTGCCTAACGGTGAGCTGGTGCGAGTGTGTTAGTGAGGCAGGAATTCCAAGAAAGCCACCGGTAGGCAACGATCAAAACCAGCCCACTGGAACTCCTGCTCAATATCTACATCCTGTTTGCGGGGGGTTTTGGTGTAATTAAAAAATCCGATATGGTATCCACAATCCACAATCGAAAGGCGAATAATGGTATAATATTTTTAGCTTTTTGGTATGCTTTGTTTAAACAAAATGATTTTTTTTTAAATCCCAACCCCTGTTAGGGGGGGGTTGTACTTTTTTTAGAAAAATAAAATAGTCATCTCAAGCTAAATTGAATGGTGATCAATGGTAAAATAAAAGATAAATGCAAATAAGTGTATTCTTGCGATAAACAATAAAACAAATAATTTCACGGTCAACGGCACCATAGCACAGTTGGCTCGCGCACATGGTATTGGCGGTCAATTTAAATGTTATGGCAAAAAATTGTCACTTGTGATTTTCTCCAGAATTGTAACTTCCAGACATAATTTTGGATTATAAACACTGAGCCATGCAATTTGAAAATGTAGAAAATCAATTGTCATGTAGAGAGGTGAGAGAATAACGTGTAATACAAACCATGACTAGCAGAGGTATAGATATCGACGAAAGCCATCAGAGCCAATCTACGTCAATGTGATGAAGTGTGAACACAGATAAAAAATTAACATTAAACAATAGGTTGCTAGAAATCCTGAATGAGTGAAGCCTTCTCCAAGAACCATCTTAAAAACAAGAAGGAATTGCAGTTCTGATGGAAAACAGAATTTCAAAACACCCTCTCCAATATTGTTTTATTTCGTTTGAAAGTGATATAATAATATTGGGATTTGGTTTAACCGTTATAGATAATGAGTAAAAATAAAGTCAAAATAATAAACGAAAATGATTTATTTCATTGATAGAATTATGAAACTCTAACAGAAATAACTATAATTTGTAGTAAACGTCACTGAAATTTCTATTGAATGTTTGAAAAAATGGATTTGTTGATAGTTATAATGAAAACTGTAGATATAAATTACGATGGAGCTACGTAGAGGGCTGCGTAAGGAAGAACGATTTGTGAGCCAGGATATTCTTCTTCAAGGTGAAAAAGTTTCCAACACAAAACCCACGTGCCATTCATGCATCGATAAAATAATCCAGTTTCGCCTCTCCAGCTCACAACCCCGCAACTTAATTTGCAAATTATTTTTTTAAGATGGATCAATTTCGTTTAGCACTCCTCGCATGTCGTTCCAATCGGCTGGAGAGATAACAATTGTGAATTTTTCCAATCCCTTGAATTCCAGTTCCAACTCGAAATCTTCATCATTTCCACAGACCTAAAATAAATTCTTTTTTTTCGGAAAATTTTCATTCGAGATCAAAATGTCTCAAATAAATTAAAAAATCAAAAATTAAGAATTATCGCATATAATACCACAAGAGCTCCGAAATTATCGGATATTTCCCGATAGGTTCGTTGCAAACAAATGAACGTGTCAAGTTTTCCAGTTTAAAAATCACGAGCGCGAAGCGCGAGTGATTTTTCTGGAAAACTTGACGAGCTTATTTGTTTGTAGGGAACCTTGAGGGAAATATCAGATAATTTCGAAGTTCGAGTGGTATTCGGGGGATTATTTTTTGCATCCAAATGTTGGCCGATAGAATTGCACCATGAGACATAATTTTCAACGAATTGCCATTTAATCTGTCAGATACAATTGAGGGTTACTTCAACATTTGTTTTTTTTTATATATATCAACATGCAAAATTTCCAGTGAAATTTCCAAGAATATCCGCTGAAATACCGTGTTGACTATACAAAATAACGTCGAATGGTGCAATCCTATTGGCCAAGATTTGGATGGGAAAAATAATCGCTGAAATTCGAGGTAGGCTATACAAAATATCAACAAATGGTGCCATTCTATTGGCTGAAATTTGGATGGGAAAAATAATCTTGAGGATATTTTTTCCAGGATTCGCTAAGAAGATCAAACAAGGGTTTCTAGGTGAATGTTAAACCACCTTGTCTTCGTAATTAGAAACTGGCTCATTTTGTGATGAGAAACTCATTCATGCGTAACATCTTGATCAGAAGTTACAGCTCAAGATTTAAATCTTCAGAGTTATGATTTTTATGAATTATTCACTGTTCAACTCAAGCAAATTCATTGATAACTATTACTAAATCTCCACAATTGAAGTTGAAAAACGTTTCAATCAGATTTGATCGAGCCTTTCTGATCCGCCTTTCATTGCCACCACTGTGCTTACCTGACCAGAAACTGCAGGACTTACCTTATTTCGAAATTTACGTTTGAAATGAGTGTCTTCTGGCTCTGCTCTACTGAGCTAAGTTTTTCTCATGAACTTACTCGTCAACCTTTTCCCATTAAATGGCTAATTCCCAATGAATGAGGGAAAAATGACTTCAATACGAAACAAAATATTTAATTCTTCATTATCACCTTTTTTTATTGTATATAGCCTTTGTGTTACTCAATTCCAGAAGATTCTAAAGAAACTTTATATACAATAGAAACTAATATCAGTTCTTCACTTCTAAATATTTTGTGCATGCTATTAGCGTAACAAAAAAATCTGAATAACTAGAATGCTTTCTCCAGTATCTGAACTGGATTAAAGCTTGTCAACTCGGGTAGCTAACAATACACCTGAGAAAATAGTCGACATATCCAAAAGGTGATAAAACCGATACTACTTGAAAATAAATTCGTCTCAGTTGTTTTTGTCGTAGTGTTTTTCATCACATTGTAACTATCCCAGACAGACCCATCCCATGTCAGAGGTCTATCCCAGTATATTGATAGAACTAATTATTTATAACAAACGAACGAATTTTGGTTGTAGATTAGACTCTACTTGGTTCGTAGCAAATATTCATTCGTTAATAGTTAACAAATGTATGTTTGATAAATCTTATTCGACTTGACATTCACCATCCACGTGAGCATTTCGTTAGCTATTAACGAATATTCATTTGTTAATATTAAACTCTACTATTTGGTAGTAGTTAACGAATTTCGATTGGAATAAATAAATCGTTCTATAAGTGATAGTATTCGAATGTTACAGGGAACCGTAAATTATTTTATTATCAGATGGACTGGATGATCAAAATTTTAGTGTATTCCATTCTGTTGTGGCTCATTTCGCTGATTCCAGTCGTTTTTTCAATCTCAGAGCAATTGCTGCTACAATAGCAGCACCTTTTCCACTTCCATCTTGCGTAGGCATAAGTTTGAACTGCAAATAGTATAACAAAGGTCAACTATAGCAAAAATATTTTAATACGTTTTTACTAAGACACATATTAATAAAACCTTGAAGTTTTATCGAATGTATCAAAAAATTCATGTATCGTATACTAATCTGATTCTTATGCTAATTTTTGTTTCACCAATTTTTACACAATATAATGAAAAACTCTAATTAGTAACATCTCAAATTATCAACGCGGCCCTTATTTTGTTCAGGGATTTTCAACAGAAAAATGTTATTAACTTCCTTTTCTAATATTTGCACTATTTTTGTTTTGTTTGAAATTAATTCTATCGTCAATCATATATTAGTTTATAGTTCAGCAGCAAACGCGACCAATCAAATATCGTGGTTAACCGTATTAAAAATACAACGTATGCTCAAAAATCGGAATGTAAAAACTGTAAAAGGCGTGAAAGCCATATAGTTGGAAACAAATAAATCTTGAATCTTGTTATTAACTTTCATAAATGTACCTTTCGAGCTGGTGTCAATAAACTGATGTATTGCTTCATCCAACTCTGCAGTCTTGGATGGTGCTTATATAAAGAGCCATCGACAGCGATAGTAACTTCTTCTCTTTTCATATGGTCTAGGAGAGTGGCAACACCTGATGAAATGAATCATATCATTAGATAGATGAATGTTGTTGAATGGGTACAAATGACATATGACGTGATAAAGAAAGTAATTTTCTAAGAACACCTTTGAACAGTTTATCACGAGAACAGTCATTATCACGATACTATAACAGTTAACACAGAGATAGACTTTGTTGATGTTTTGAAACTGAAATTCAACTTACAGATCGATACTAATAGAGCTGCACGATTTGATGCTACTTCACAGACGTATTGGATGATTTTGAGATCATCCTCGTCAGGTATAATGTTAAATTTGCTAAGAACTTCTTTGGCATTTGTACTACCACCATCTACAGTATCTCTGTAACAAATAATTAATAGAATTATAAATGTCATTATTATATTATTGGTGCGTTAGTAGTGTGCAACGATTAGCTTTTTCACATATACTCATGCAACATTTTATCTATTTGAGTGATTTGATTTTAAGTCAAGTATATTCTTTTGACTTTCCTGAATATTTCATGACGTTTAAGTAGTTATTTGAATGCATCGCATTCCACCAATCTGAAAACTCATTGTAGGTGGCATCAATGCAATCGCATGCAACAAGCTATTTTCAATGGACTAATGACTCATTTCCAAACGACTATGTCATTACCAACGCTCTATAGCGAGCCCCCTGGTAAAATGAAGATTTAAAATGTTGAACCAATGGAATTCTATTTTCACATGAAAGAACATGCCTCCAGCAAAATATATTCCATAAAATCTACGACATTTTTCTTTCCGTATAATTATAAATATCTACACTACGTCATCAGTGGTGTGTCCGATAACCACTAATCCAATGATAACTAATCTCTAGACATTCCCCACTTCAAACCGTGTAACTGTCAACATTCTATGGTCTTCAATATAATCATTAATATATTTGTAAATTCTTTACTGTTCAATTAGAGAGATGTAATCTGTCAGGAAGTTTCCAGGAATGAGTAGAGATTCAGGAGTTTCTCGCGTAAACAACAAACCATCTTTTGATAACTTTACCAAAATACATCGGACGACTTCTCCTAAGTATTTTCCACTGATATATTTTTCGAATCTGCAAACCATAAAATGATGCATTAATAAATGGTGAATCAGACGATCACTTCCTTTGTATGCTAATTATGGGATATACTTACGTGAACGAACTGACAAGCAATGAATTGGCGTCATTTTGTCGATCGAAATCAGTTTTTATAAAATCTAGAACCCCATTGTCCCCAAATGCACCCCATTCAATATCAATAATAACCTGAAACAAATTTTCAACAATCATTAAAAAGAATTGGCTGGTCTTTGTCCATTACGTAATGAATGCAAATTGCTGTTCATAGAACTACCTCAGGATGTTAATATTGAATGCGTTTTTGATATTAATGAAAAGGCAGTTTTTATGGAGAATGTTTTCACTGTTGAAAAACGTCCTTGCAATGTCCTCTAAAGTCCATTTCTCATTTATTTCCCAATTTTATTGCGAAAAATATGGTTCAGAATTTCAGAAGTAATCACCTCACGTTCTCCATGTCGTTCAGGTTCCCAGTGCTCGACTTTGTCGGCTCTTTCGAGGTAACAGGCGTTACTTCCAGTACCAAGGATTAATCCTATTGCAGTTTCTGGATCTTGAGTGGCTCCCTGAAGTAGAGTTCCAGTTGTATCGTTCAAGACAGCTACAACTTTGACTCTAGTATCCCCACGTCTTTCGAGTGCCTCCTCCAGTAATGCCACACAGTCCTTGCCAACGACATCAGGACAATTAAAACTCTTAGTCCAAGTCACAAGAATACCGACATCCAATGAATGCTGAATCATCGGAAATGAGAACGTGAAACCTGAGTAAAGAATTTTAACATTATTCTATGAGTACGAATACCTGGACATACCTGGGCATTGGAAAAGAAAATGTTATTGATAAGAATACTAGGATCTGGTATCGAAGATGAATGGTCTTTTCTTGTTATATGCCAGTGTATACATATGATATATACGTCAATATGGCCGATTATATGTCCAATCATACTTCAGGGTAAATATTTTATAAGTATGACATATTACATTGTTACACAGAGAAAAAAAATTAGCAAACCGAAACGATTTTGTGACTCAACCACTCGGTGTTCTTCAATAGTGTCATCGGAATGATTCATTAATGTAAGGGAATATGTCGACATTTTTAGAAGACTGCATAATTAAACTATATGATTCAATCGCTGATTCTGAAGGATCCAAACATAAACTTCATGTGTCAATCAAATGAAGGTTAGAATCCATAGTATATTAGTTCGTATTGCCTGAATATTTCATCGAATTTCAATAGTTATTTGATAGCATCGCCTTTCGTTGATCTGATAACTAATTGTAGGCGATATCAATGGCATTGCATCCAATAAGATGATTTTAATGGAATGGAATGACTCATTTTCAACAAAATATTTCATTATTAACGGTCTATAGGGAATGCATTGCAAATATGAAGAATAAAAACGTTGAACCATTGGAATTCTCTTTTTATATGAAAGCATATGCATCCGACCAGATAGTCTTCGTAAAATCTACCATATTGTTCCCACAGTGTTGATGATATTGTCCAAAGAGGTTTTGTACTTGTAAAGTCTTGTTTCATTTCTGTTCTTCAGAGCCCTAGAAACCCATCTTGTGCAAAAATTAACTGGTAAGAAATTATCTACAGAATGCAGTTCATATTTTCTAACATGTCAATTAAAGAAGTCGCTAGTTAGCAATGTTAAGGACAAGTTTTCGATAACACTAACGACCATTAGTGATCACAGTTATCGATGTTTCTTATTTACAAATCATAGAACTACTGATTCTTGTTGACAACTCCAAAGATGCCTGAGGCAGGAACGATATTCCAATTAATAGAAAGTTAGGAGGTGAATTTGACGAGTTACCATCTCGGACGACTGTTACCCTTTCGAGCAGAGGGTGATATCGTACGCTGACAGAAAATTATAGTAAAACGACGGATTCATTTTTTATTCACACACTCAGTACTTTTCAGTAGAGCCAACGAAGTAAGTCCTTGACGATCCAAAAAATCTGGGCACTTTTAATTAACTACGTGACTAAAGTGCATGCTTCAATGGCTGATTCTGACGTCTACAAACACAAACCTCATGATTCCATCACACGTGGGTTCAAATCTATCGTATATTCTTTTGGATTCCCTGAATATTTCATCACATTTGAATAGTTATTTTAACTATTGGATCGCTTTTCGTTGATTTGAACACTTATTGTAGGCGACATCAACGAAATCACATGCAATAAGATATTTTCAATGAAAAAATGACTCTTTTTCAAACGAATATGCTCTTACCTACGCTCTACAGGGAATCCACTGGTAGAAAAAATATTTAAAATGTGTAAACAATTCTATGTTCTCTGAGTGCAAGACCAGAATACTCTATACATCCCCTAACATAAACAATGCTTCATAAACAATGCTTCAACGTTCTATATGATAAGCACATACACGATAACCATCATTACGAATATGGAAAATAGAATTTACGTACAGGTAATTAGTTTTATTGCTTAATTAGTATTTTTTAAGTCAGAATTTCATTCTTGTAATGATGATTTCAGAATGTAGGCGTTTGACAAGCGAATACTGCTTTCATTGACTAATTTTGAAATAGAACTTCGTTAAATTGAAAATGAAAATTAGATGTGCCTATTCCTATGACTTTCAATTATCAATGGATGGATGAAATAGGAGGAATGGAGGAAGAAACGTGTGCATAAATCACCTAAGGCTAACTCTACATCCTGGAGACCCTCGCTGATAACGAAATCACTGACACATTCGGCTAGATACTCAAATAACGGGATTCCAGATCCAACTCTCAAATGAGCATCTATGTGATATTTCTTGACATCCTCTCGTACTATTACCCCGTGAACCAGCTCCAGTAACAGAACACGGAAATTCGTACCTCCCAGATCAAGGGCCAAAAACAATCCCTCCTCTAGAATAATAAAAATAAAATAACAGTTAAAGTAACATCAATTATCAATCATTAAGTACTGGGAAGTTTCAATATGACAGCTCTCGAGTTGAAAAATATGGAACCGTGAATTTTAAAGTCAAGGATAGGTCGTGCATGAAATTTCTATGATTATTTGGTGTGTTCAGAATATATCTGTAGGAATAAAACTTGATATTAGTGCTGTGGACTTGATATTAGGGCTCTTCCTGACCTTTCTGAATTTCCAATAACGAAAAAGTGGAACTTTCAATGGAAACTTGAACTTTTAATGCGATTAAATGGGTTTTAAATTTTCGGAAAATGTACCGGAACATTCGAAGTAAGTGTTTAACCGATCTTCGAAGAAGATATGTAAGTACGATATGCCGACATTAAAGCTCGAGTTCGGAGCTTGCAGCCACGAAGTTGCAAACTGCAATATTTGCGAAACGTCAGCGTAATAATTAAACGAAAGATGGCATCGATTCAGAAACCAATTTTACTATAAATACTCATATTGTCTCTTATGTTTTGTTATGAATGCATATAATGTAAATCGAATAGTTTGTTTAGATAACAGAAAGAGAAATTAATTAAGTGTTATGAAAAAAAGGTCATTGTCAGAAACCACTGTTTCTATTTTTTGATTTACGAATATCTGAAAAGATTTCTCGATGGTCTAAAAATAAATTTTTAAAGTTGATAATCAGACTTTAGATTCTTCTTTTGATTTCCATTCAGTGGCCTCAGGGTTTCTTTTTGAATCTGATTTGTCATTACATATGTACGTGACATTCCTTGGTTCCATTTTATCGAGTCTTGAGGGGAGTCCAAAGATGACGTTCTATCTACAATTTTTTATTTTTTAGGAAAAAATTTGCAGAAAAAAACTAACTACATGTTGGTCCTGATAAATAATAGATGAAAAAGAACTCTAGGACTGTCGTTCATACTTGACTGCCGTTCATACAATCTGCGTAAACTGGGCTGGAAGAACCAACTTTTGCTGTCGCTAACGTGATCTCATAAAAAAATTTCCAATATAATTACTCCCACCAAGATCGAAGATGAGGGTAGGAACTAATCCACTTTATTTCTTGGTGTATATCAGTTAAATGTACTCACCTGTTCCATCAGGCAATTCAGGGATGTACGTATTTTCCATCTGTAGTGATGAGTCCTGCTGATGAATGCCTTTGTTCATTTCCGACAAAAATACCTTTTGAATCTTCCTTGCTGTAGCACCAGACAGTCTCATTTGTGCCAGTAAATTTTCAATCTAAAATTAAACAGAAAAATGCTAATTAGAAAAAATTAATCACTCAAGTAATGATATACATTGGGGGGAATATGATCGTTTGTCTACGTGTTTTGTTGTTCATTATTTCCTATATCTATCAATTCTTGAATGGTATTGTCAGATTTGGCGACTTCTTGGTGATCGCATGGTACTAACTACGTTTTTAGGCATCTCCTGTCAAGCATTCTAAGGTCCACTGGATGTGACCTTAATAAATATCGATTATTCTCATAAATCGATTTAAAAAAATGATTCAATTCCGAAATTCGAGCATTGGGGGATACAGCATCTTTTCCATTCGTAATACAGAGAAAAACTATCGATTTTTGAATTTCAAAATCTGATAATTCGACTATATACCACATCTTCTCCTCTAGAAATATGAAAATGAGATCGTCTAACATGAACGAGGGAGCAAGAATACAGGAGGTTCATAGCCAGTCTCTCCTTATTATTCCACAATTGCTTCCACTAACACGTTAGACGAAGCCTCACGTGGTCTGTTCTTAGAAGTCTATGATTTATCTCCATTAAGACCATGATTGCTAATTGCCACCTATCGATCGCAAAATGGTGTAATATGTTACAGTTAACGGAACTCAGTAATAAATTTTTTTTCCCGCTTGATGTAGGATCCACTGTGGAAACATTCGATTAATCTCGCAGCAGACGGAGGAAAATATTCAGAAAAAATTACGGAACTGTCAGCTCGTTGGCTTGGAAATTTTTACGTGATAGTATCGTAATTTTGCGTAGACAACTCAGATAAAAATTACGGAACGTTTAGGGAAAATTCATTTATAGTTCCGTCAAAATTACTACAAGTGCACTTCGCTCCGGAATTACAGAAAAAGTACGTAATTTGTACTGAATATTTTTCTTTGTTCGTGAGTGATTTTTAAAAGTTTTTTTTTCGGGCTAATTGCAAATAATTAGAGCGCAATTATAGGCAAAACCAAATCGAAATATAATTGGTAATGTTTAATACTGATGTGGTGTGATTGGTAAACATCTTAAAGTTTGAGAAATAATCAATAAAACTGGTTCATCATGTTGATACTGATTGGATCGCCTGATATTGTCAGAAATTGATCATAAACGTCTCATTTATTCCGCAATTTCGCAGTTTTTGAATTGATATATGTTGAAATAAATACATAGAGATAATTTCAGTAAGCACAAAAAAATAATGATAAAGATTATACTGTGTCCCACTGAACGTGTCATCGTAAACCATTGATAAACAAGCCGATACTCAGGTTCAGGTCATCGAAATGTTCCACACAAGTGACCCTCGATGATAACAAATTTTGCAATTTAGTTGAAACATAATAGTAAACTTAATCCACTAATGGGTATAATTCCTACGAAAATATGATCATATTAATCATATCATATCATTTGATCATATTTTAATATGATCATATTAATTTGAAAATGATGCCTTCCTTCATTTTTTAATCCAGTTTTCATGAATGAGAAAAAATGAGTTTTCTTTTTTGTCAGAACAAAGAACTTTGACGAATATTCATCGATATTTCTCATCATTTTTAGCATTTTAGGAATTTCTGCATAATTTGCATTAGCGTAGCACATTTATTATTAAAATTCAGGTGAAAATAGAATGAATTCTTGAATTTTAAGAATGAGAAAAAAACAGATTGAGGAAGAAAACCTCTGACCGTTCCATTCATGACTTCAAAATCAAAATTCAAAACAAGGGCGGAGTTTTTCTGCATGAAAATTAATAATTATATTTTAATAGAACATAAGTGAGCATAAGTGAGAAAATAATGTGTATGTGTCGAAACTAATTTATTCGATCTGGTGTCTCTTACCTTTTGTCGTTTGACATCGTCAGGGAGATCCAGGGGGGCAACCTGAATGGCTTCGTGAAGGGCTCTCTCTGTTGGTACCATCATTTTTGAAGTTCTTCAGTCTTTTACTGAAATAAATCAAATCAATAAACTATATTTTTTCTCTATATCAATTGTTGGAGAGCAATGTTTGTTTCAAAGAGATAGTTCAATAAAAATTGTGCGAAAGTTCTGTAATTTCTGAAGAAAAACAAAGGTCCAGTAAAAATGATCTAATAATAAGGATCTAATAAAACGTTGGTGCACTTCGTAAAAATTACGTAAGTGGCTTCGGATAATTTTTATCGGACCTTTATTCTCCCTCACGAATTACAGAAAAGATACGTAATTATTATTGAATATGTTTCTCCGCACGTAAGAAAATTTTCCTTTCTCAATAAACTTTCGCAAAAAATTCGCAAAACTTTACTAAAACTCTATAAAAATAGATTCACGACTATGAAATTTGTTGAGTAATCGAATAATGACAAAACGCAATAAAAACGCCACATTTTTTCACGTCCATCTAATCCATAGTTTCCCCAAAATTTATTAAAAACAACAACAATGAGAAAATATCGGTAATAATTCCTTAACTCCTGTGCATGAGGACTTTCAGCCATATTGCCAATATTTCTGGACAATTTCATGCTTTTTTTCAAAATGGATAGTACTAATAAAAGCATCAGAGTATACACGTGGTTTAAACTTTTCATTTCTATTTTTAGAAAGTTAGAAATATTCAATAAAAATTATGTATCTTTTCCATAATATCAGACGGCCATCTAGTAAATGAAAATTTTAGGGAATGTTACGTATATAATTTTTTGGAACGTTCCGTAATTTCTATCAAAATTTTATATGAAAAATGATCTGAGTTAAGTCTCGTAATTTTTACTCAATCTTTCTCTCCGTGCAGAAGCACTCTTAGATCTCATTAAAATTCTCGTAAATCATTTGCTATTCATTAACAAAATAATCGTCACTAGATACCCAACAAACAGTGTATCGAAAAATGGCCCACAAATTATTGCCAGAAATTTATATTCTATGAGGAACTGGTGAAAAATTGATCTGATTAACTTAATTACCAGTTGAAATAACGGATGGATGTGCTTTCATTAATTTCCAGGGAAAAATTATACAATAGATTATCTATCTTCCGATATGCCTTTAGTTTTGATAAGAAATTTCAGTATTATGTAACCCAAGGTACACAGCACATGGTGAACCTGTTACGAATAATGTCTCCCCTACCCGGTCATCACTCGCTCATCATTCGATTTAGTCTGCTCCCACTCACCATGCAGATGATTAATGGAGACCCTATTTAACCACACCATTTATATGGACTGAATTCTATTTGATTGAAATAACAAGGGAGTGGGATATTTATATCAATGAAGAATTTTAGAATTTAACGGAGTTGAAATATGATTCCGTAGTGAAGCTCCAGTCTACTGCACTCAGTGACGAATAGATACTTTTCGAGCATTGAATTATTATGAGGGACAGATTCCATGACCAGTTTTCGTTCCAAGTTGACCAGGATTAACCTATGGTTAAAGTGAATTTAATACCTCTCACGACGAAATTCAATCAATTGGAGACTCTACCCTGGAACTGACTTTAACCTAAGTCTGACGATTCTCAATTAAATCAACAATCAGCTGATTCTTGAACTCCAACGAATATTCATTAGTTACCGACTCATTTATGATTTAAAATCCATGAGATTCTCGACAACGAATGGGGAATAATTAAGTTGAATAAAATGAATCAATGGCATATCTTTCTAGGGATAAAATAACGTTCAAAAGCAACTAGCAACTAATAACAAAGACATTTTGTTCACAATCACTAGCCCTATAATAAAAAAATCCCTCATATTTAACATTGAATATTCAAGTAAATTTTTGTTGGTGTGCCTCAACAGCTCTAATTTCTCCATCGGGGCAAAACGGCGAGCGGGTCCCTGTTGATTCGAACATACTGAACGATGATGAAGGACATAAGATAGGAATAAGATCACCAGGACCTTTTCGTTAGAGAATTTCGCGTTTTACAATTTTGTATTTCACCTTCTGAATCGCATCGCAAGCCATTTATGATTTATTTCGGAAAAACCCAATTTAGTGGTGAATTTTTCCGTTTTTACCCCAAAATCTGGGGGTGAGGGCCCTCATTAGCATGAACGTTTAATTAGAGCCAAAAAATCTAGCTTCTGATAGAAAAAACAGGAGAACCGATGCAAATCGTATCTCAAAAACTCATTCACTGGACTATGAAATTCGAGCGGAAAGAATGCAGTTATTTTTAAGAAACAAAACATTAAATACTGTATCGAATACTGCGAGATATGCCAATTATTTTTATCTTTAATTTATTTCATAATTATCAACAAATGATGATAACACTATATCCGTATTTTTGATATTGCTATATGTAAAAATAATACTTTGTTCCATTGACCATTGTCAGAAGCGTTTGAACAAAGAGACAAAATAGTATTCATACATAAATAATGAAAATAATAATAATAGTATTCATAAAGCCCATATCTAAGCAAAAAGTTTAATGATCACCCAGTATTTTTTCAACAATTTTTCTTTATATTTTGACGGTTGAACTTTTCAATTGAAAGTACTCGATGATTTTTAAAGATTTTAACAAAATAATATGTTTGGCTTGAAAGAAAGTATTCTGGGATGTCCATCTACACTCGTTAACACTTATTTGATAGGTAAATAACATTTAAACAAAATACGAGAAGTAAAAGTCTCGATTCGAGATGTCAGAAATTTTTAATTTGAAGTAGTGATTGTTAATTTAGGCTTTTTCATGTTTTAATTTAAAATTGATGGTCTCGAAATACCATTAGTTATTAGAATGCAGTAATTTGTATCACAGTACTTCACTTTCCGCAATTATATCGATACATTGTTCAGTAATGAAGATATGTACATAGGTAACTCAGCACTTAAGCTCACGTGTTATTAAGATATCAATATGATAATGTACGTCCGCAACGGAGGCTTCCACGACAGTTTAACACATAGTGAGATTCCCTACTTTTTTCACACCGATGCGAATCGTGACATACGCTGTTGACTTCATTGGCAATGTGAAGTAGATCAAGCATGATAAACGGAAATGAAAGAAAATAAATTATGAAAAAGTTATGCCATTGTCAAATTAATGTTAATGACATACCGAGATTTATCGATAATACTAAATAAGTGGAGAGACTTCCCTGGAAGAATATTCGTTTGTACAATTTGATAAAAATTGTGAAACAAAGAAAATAAATAAATCAGAGAATAGTGGATATTTTTTAATGGGAGGATGTCGATTTGATTCTATTTCTGGATCAACTGAAGAATCATTTTGATTAATTTATGTCTATGAAGGCCACTTCAACAGAATTTCCACTCATCTATCCAAATTGTTAAAACTCATGTCTATTTTCATGACGTACTTTTTCGTCACTAGTGGTTATACGGTATCTTAAATTATCACTTCATTATGACCATATAAATACCTTCATGAATAAGTAAAAAATTATCTACCTTGCATCACGTGAATCGTTCTAATAGAAATAACGATACGAATTTCCCACATTCTCGTCTGGAATTTAATTTCTCAAACAATTGTTACACGAATTATTTTCATATCCTAACAAGATCGAACTTTTTTTTTCTCATCAAATGAAAAAAATTCCACTCGATGTCGGACAAGTTTGTTATCAATCTTTCTACTGGTGTCGTAGCGTCGGGACTCTAAAATTTACTGATAAGTTTCTACTCATTACATTTTCCTCATTCCTTATTTTTCATTGTGAAAGCCCGATGGAATTTATGAGTTGACTAATTTTATCTTCGTGCTATAGAGATATTTCTCAACTCTGAGGAAAAATGTAGAATCGAAAGAGACAGAAAAAAAGGAGAGGGAGAGAGAGAGAGAAAGAGAAAAAAAAGAGAGAAAGATGGCACAAGTTACTGCGTTACTTGAGTTGTTCATTGTTGAGATGGGCAGATCGAATAAACCTTGATTGAAATCAATTGAAAAGTGTAAACGTCAAATGTGATCATTCAGTCTTCATTAAACTTTGCAGTTTATTTTTATTTACCACATATAGTACTTAACATTGTAAATAGAATGCAAAATTAACACAATCAGAGGCGATCATATTCCCTGCACCATAAATCCGAATTATTTCTGCAATTGCCCCGAGCGATAGAACTTTTTTCGCAGCATTTAGAAATGACCTACAGATTTATCAGCTGTTCAAGAGAAAAAAATTGATCGATTTGTTAAGACTCAGAAGTGATAGTCGACTGAGCCGTATGTTGAGGGCTGGTCTCCAGTTCACCGGTTCATGACCAGAGTTTTCATGTCTCCATCATTGGTTTGTTTATTTAAAATATCTTCATTCAAGTTCACATTTTTATTTGAGAGAAAATAATATTTTTCCATCAACGGACGGAACGATTTGATATCTCTTCGATTATAAGAAAACCCATTTATTCTACTGCGCTCTATCATTTCACTGCTGAAATAACCATAATTCCTTTGAAGGTCATTATCTAATAGTGGTGTTTCAGCTGTAATGAAATGATAAATTCCAGGAATTCCCGAGAACATTAATTGGTGGTTGATTTTGAAAATATCATTATGAAACTAAAATCAGGTGATTATCAAATGAATGCACGAATGAAGACCAATGTATAAATGCAATATCTCTGAATAGCAGATAGAGTTCAAACTAATACTCAATTTTCCCCTTCTCCTTCACTTCAGAACCAAAAAATAGAATAAATCCAGTGTTGTTCAAGTCTCAATCATTATTACATATTCTGTTGGTATTTTTGCGTCCATTTATCATGTGACAATCTTTAATAACGATCATCACGTATTCTCCAACAAAAAAACATACTTCAACAATAATACTAACCACCGAGGAAGCAATATCGAGGAAAAAAATTCCAACGATAAAGTTGATTTCAATTGTTCTAATGAAAGAAAGAAAGAAATGATATAACGATTGAAATATTTGAAAAATGCTGACACTCTCAAATAGGTAAGGAAATACTGTTTTAAATTATCCATTGGGTATAGGAAAATTAACAAAAAAAAACTTTTTAATTGCAAATATGTTGTGAACAATTATTATCACTCACCTCAGCAAACGACTGTCGAAAGGTACCAAAAATATTGCTGAATAATGTCAGAGTTGGTCTCACCACGTGAAGCTCAAGGCAGCTGCGACCCACGAGGGCCTGTAATGAGTGGGGAAGGAGATTGACTTCTGACGTATTGGGATACTCGTCCGCTTGTAACGTAACTACTCGTACGGCCGTGGAATTACCGAATGTACGTCGTTGGCAGAAGACTGACCACAAGTACCGTGCCTCCAGGCCAATCCCCCACTCCATTAATGGATCATTGCGGCATTGTTTTTATCTCACTTTTGACGTTCAAATTCCTTCAGACCATTTATTCAATATAAGAAGTTCAAGCGTAGTGAGCAGAAGAGTTAAAAGCCATTAATATGACACTTTTTCATTAATTTGTCGAAAAATGTTCACATCTAGACTTTATCATCTGTAAGTGAGATCGCAATTTTTTTTATTCAATTATGTCATTTATTCAATGTGAGAAGTTCCAGCGTAATAAGCAGAAGTTGGACGCAATGGATATGAGAAATTTTCCTGCCAATGTCGTGATTTTTTACCTGAATTTCCGGCAAAAAATGACAATATTGTTCACTGAAATCCTGTCCTAGTTGAATCCGTAATCAGTGAAGAAATGCGACTTCTGGAATTTTAACTGAATATTTTTCTCCGTGTACTGCAATTGATCTGATTTTGCATATTTCCATACAAATATTTCAAAACAATGAAACGAGGAATATCAACAAGCAAAATGCATATGATGATTTACTGAGCAGGAATTGAATCAGAAGGAATATTACGGTTGTCATTAGTATTACGTATAGTGTCTTGTAGTATATACTAGTAGAAAAAACTGTATGAATATTCACGCTTTGCAAGAATGACAACAATTTAGTGCATATCGTGATGGTTAATATGTGACTATGTTATAGTACTAGATTACTATCTTGTTATAGCAGTAATAATATGCTATGCTATATTAATATAGTAATATAGTAACGATCATTATGATCGCTATGGCCGCTTACAAAAACAATGAAAGAGTAATTAATGTCTAAATCGAATTACTTTTATGATTCATTAACCGTATTTTAATAAGTAGAAATCATCAATTTCAATGCCAAAAACAACACAATTTTTTTTCATTCTGACTTGGAGGAAAAAAGACCTTTACTTTTTCATAAATTTCTAATAAATGCTTGTCAGCTGTGAATGTCATACATTTTAACTATGAACTAATTAACTAACACGAAGGAAAATGAAATCGTCAATTTCAGAATATGACAAAAAATATTAGAATTAGTGCAATGGAAGTAGTCATGGTAGTTATTAGTTTGATTTTATATTTATATATTTTGATTTATATCACCAAGACGGGAAGTTTATATAGCGTTCCACATTTCTTGTGACGTCAAAGGAAATCGTTGGATAGGATTTTGGATGAGGTAGGAAGGGGAACAGGATAATTCTCCATATGATTTTTGCAAGAAAAATTACTGAAAAAATGGATAGTCCAGACCGGGTTAACTTTAACTTTTTGTACAGAAGTTCTATGTTGATTTAATTGTTCCTCAGCCTCCTACATATTTTACAATCCATTGACATTAGAACATAGCAAAGTCGAAGTAGAAGATAATAATAACAAATTCTGGATCTACTAGTTTTACTAGTATTACTGGGTAACCTGATGCGATGGCGGATTCACACTGGCAAAAGGTCGTCACCAAGTTCCTCATCACCGAAGTCATCATCTCTTTTGCCCGCTGCTGTCAT
The DNA here is from genome assembly GCF_034640455.1 of Diachasmimorpha longicaudata. Lineage (NCBI taxonomy): Eukaryota > Metazoa > Arthropoda > Insecta > Hymenoptera > Braconidae > Diachasmimorpha > Diachasmimorpha longicaudata. The sequence goes on from NC_087234.1 coordinate 1,213,446, forward strand.
TGGTCTTACTGGCAGTGGGCCAACGGGATCGTTATAATTCATATCTGAAAAAAATTTTAATAGCCCACTAATTTAATCTGCAGTTACCTCAGTTTCTCAGTTTAATTAATGATTCTTCAATTGACTGCATAAAAGGAAAGAAATAGTTATTTATAAGCGAAGAAGTTGAATGCATTCTTGGTTTACGAATAGATAGAACAAATCAGTTAATCCTCTTAATCGGTTCATTCAATTCATCAAGGTAATGCATGCCCTATCCGATCAGATGAGTCCGATAAGTCTAGGATTAATAACTACGTTGAACGGAACCTTCCGGAAAAGTGGAAACGTTAGGCTTCGTTTTTATTTCAACCAATTTTCCATCGCTACAAATGATTTTTGTCTATTTACTATTTTAGGATTTAAGTGATGAGTGCAATTTGAGAGACGAAGAATGAAACTGTCGATATTTTTTTTTTGGTAGATTTTATCGAATGTTGATTGCATAGGTGTTTCGAATTTGAAATCTTACACAGAAAAAAAAATCATGGAAAAATGTGCCAACTTCGTCAAACAGTTCTCTTCTATTTATATTAATCTTTCTATTAATTTATAGGGAAATTTATTGGTATATGCAAGAGGAAATAATTTTTTTCCCTAGAAGAATGAAAAATTGACGGAAAATCACTGATTCGGAAAATATGAAAATTAGCTGTCGTACTTTGTGATCATCATCTCAACTTTTAAGTTAATTCAGTTATTAGTGATTGCATTAAAAAATCAATGAGTATCCTACCATTCTGAGACTCTGGTGTATTGTTTTCGTAACCATCCAGAATACTTAAACGATTGAATCGAGATGGCCCACCACTGAGAGATGAACGAAGCTCCCTCCGGATAGTGATTGGACTCGAACGATTGTCTGACTGTATGCTCATTCCAGATCCTCCTCGAGATGAATTACCACTGTTACTACGTCTTGAACCTGGTAATTTATTTAACACAATCAGATTACACAAATGTGAAATTATCCGCTTCATTTAAATGTTTAATATCGTTTCTCTCCTCATCATCGCGATCATCTTTGATTTTGGATGGAATTCTCTTTACAGCTATAGCAAGAGCTATAGTAAGAGGTTCCAAATAGTGTGATAAAACCAATGACAGTATCAACTAGCTATTCTTGCCTCTAAAAACATATTTTTATGTATGTAAGAATAAAATTGTTGTTATTTACCGCTTCCAGTAGTTCCAGGTCTTGCAGAACTCTGTCTCTCTTTCAATTCTTTGGATCTTTCCGCTCTTTTCAACTCTGCAACATACCCTTGGGCTTCCTTCATTCCCAGATCGCTGCATAATCGAATCAAAAACTTCAAACACTCAATATTTTCTGGAAATTTTCGATGAATAGCTTGGTACTCTTCAAGAGCTTTATGAAATTCTCCTTTTCTCCTGAGACAAGTTGCAACCAGTAACCGCCAACGGGGTTGATCGGGCGCCAGTTCTACTGCTCTCCCAAAATAAGGTAGAGCTTTTTCAGCGACCTTGGAGAAACAAAGTTACAGATAGTTAAGGAGGAGGGGAATATTCACAAAAAGCTAGTCAATTTTATGAAATTTTTTTTCCCTGTGTTATTGACGGGGAACTGCTAATGGGACTTGCGAGATTAGAAGAAGGTAGTTTGGAACCATGGTTCCTAACTACCTTTCACAGAAGATAGTATACACAAGACGTATATATATATAGATATACGATATAGGGCATGCTCATACAACAAAGAAAATATGGTAGTCAAGTCCATGGTATACAGAGTGAACTAGTTTTCTGCTTAAAATTACTGAAATTCCGAAGTTTGTAGAACTTAAATGAGGGAGTCATGTCCACCTGTAGCATCACCACTTGATAAGTACATTGATACAAATCCTTCATTTCCCTTCTTAGGGTAAAAATTCTAGTTTTTGTATTTTTGTCGACACAGAGACAGATCATGAGAATTGGGCATTCTACTGACCGGAATAAAACATTGTACACCAAATGAAGAAAATAAAAAATTTTGATTCATAATTTGACTATTACTCACTTGCATTCCGATGTAATAAGACCCAAGCCATTCAATGACGTCGAAATTCGCTGGATAAAACCGATACGACTGCAAAACACAATTAGCTTGTTAATAAATATCAATATTTAGACGGTAAAAAATAATAAATTACGCAGAGCGCGTTTTGTCAAGGCTCGATGTAAAAAATGAAGGAACTTCATTAGATTTTGGTGTGTTGAACTACTATTTTTAGTCATTACATCTCGCTATATTACTATTTAATCAAATTTGATATGTAATTTTGTAAAAAAAGGCCAACTGAAGGGAAGATTTCCGTTCCAGTCACTACAACATTAAACATTACTTAAGTAAGCATACAAAATTTGCAATATTTTTTCCTGCACATAAAGAATTATAACATAGAGCAAACAATTCATAGTTCTATTTTATTATACTAACGTCATGGTAATGTTGGAAGGCCAGCTGTCTATCTCCTAAATTATCGTACATTTCTCCCAATTTTCGAAGCACCCCGGGGTCAGACGGCATTATAGTCAATAATTGATTGTACCTGTTGCATGACCAAGCAAAATTATAGAAATGACTCTTTTCTTCCTGTTACACTTAACTATTGGATAATACCATTCTGCAACTTGATCCAGGTCTTTTATCAGCTCATACAAGCGGCCGATTTGATATACCGTTTGTGGGTCATATCGTACGATATTTCGCAGTTTCCAGAAACATTCGAGAGCTTCTTCGTACCATCCTTGTCGTTTGTAAACCAGTCCTAATTGAAAATACATAAAACACTTCGGTTAAGGTCAAAAAACTTATCAACTTTCCAATATATCGAGTAGATCATTACTTTGTCCGTGAAAAATAACATGAAATTCCATCACAACTTCATGGCGAATAGTAAAATTCAATACTTGTTCGATTTTGTTATTTTTACCTAAATTATAAAGTGCTTGCACATGACTCGCGTCACTGTCAAGAGCGCAAAGTAATAATTCTCGGGCTCTTTCCAACTCATTCCTCCTAATTGCGACAGCAGCTAGATTAACGTACGCCGCTGCATTGTAACTGTCAACTTTTCTCGCTGCCTCTGCATATTTTTCCGCCTGTTCATAGTCTCCTTGCTAAAATTAACAAAGAAAGAAGATCGTGAAATTTTGAAATAATTGTAAATTTTGGAAAAAAGTAGCACGAGGAGAGCTCAATAGAAATATTTACGAATTCTCTATAAAACTATTGACTTTCCTGCTCAGGGTGGGAAGTGCTTTCTTTCCTCCATCTCGTCAGGGAGAAAAGTATTATAACTAAAGTAAGTAACTGTTCAGTGAATTAGAACTTCCTGTATCGAATTTTTAATAAAAAGATATTACCAGAAAACTAATGAATGATAGCATGGTAGATGCTGAACTGTTGGCCTTCGAGTCACGATTTTCGAACATTTTCAGCGTATCGATTGCCAATCCGGTTTCTCGATTGTACAGAAATACCATTGCTTTGTTTATCTCCAGATCTGCAGCCAGAGAACTGTATGCTGAGGATTTCATTGTGTCTACGCACCTGGAAACAATTTTTTATCAATAACACTGAAAAACAGTTTTTTTTTCAAGAACTGATTTTTCTTTCTGTGAGTGGATTATACTTACCAGGCAAATCCTGCAGCCAAAGTGTCCTCAATGACAGGAGCAATAAGTTTGGCAGCTGTTAAAATGGTTTTTTCTGCGTCGAACTGCATTGTCGTTTCCAATTTTGATAATTCATCGTTTCTAATCACTTCATTCAAAATGTTTGCAGCAACATCATCCTAAAAAACCACAGGGGACATTCATAATTGTTCTACGAAACAGTAGTTTATACGAATTTCCTACGAGCGCACGAGCACATACGAAGTTTTTCGTCTACAAATATATGGAAACAAACCAGAAAAACTGATACTCCACATTGCATTGGAATCGTAAAAGTTTTGAACAAATTTGTAACAAAAATCTACGAAAATCTGTAGCAATTTTGGTAGAAAATCTTCCGATAAAAATTCTAATTAATGTCAGTTAAAATTATATTTGTTTTCTCAACCGACATTCTGTCAGATATTTGATACCTAAATAAATAAATTTTCATTCTCCTGTTTCAATTATCTCCTTGAATTTTTTTTTTATTTAAATTATTGGGCACAGATTTTCTAAGATCTCCCTATCATATTTTCCCGTGTTTTGCATAACACTATTCGGGAGATAAAAATTCAACAATTTCTACCCATTCATTCTTGTAGAAAAAGCTCCAATATAATAATCGTATGTAAAAATCGAGCTCTATTGTGTTTTCTATGAAATTTCTTACAGCATCAGCTCAAGAAAGTAGAATAGAATGTTAATAAAATTCTCCAGGGAATTCTCAAAAAGCTTACTTTCCGCCCTAGTGTAAAAAATTGGTTCCAAAACTGGAAAGTCTTGATTTTCCATCCAGGAGGTGACTTCCCGAGGAAATGGTTTGGGTGGAAAGTCATTCCGGCAGCAAATCAAGACTTTCCACACCTGGGGACAACTGTCCGCCGAGGGAGATGGCATGTGAGCACTTGTCTCTTACTGACAAGGGAGCAAACTACGAATTTTCCATATAGATGTTTAGAAAAATACTGACATATTCCTACAAAAATAAGTTTAAAAAATGATGCTTACAGTGGTGATGGTGTATTTATCTTCTTGATCAATATTCAACTGTACTTCCAGCAATTCCAGAAATCCTCGTTTCATCTTATCCCGATGACTCAATGCAAAATGACACAAAATTGCATGTAATCCAGCTTTGAATTCCGATTTCTCTTTCATGACCCATTCAAAACTATTCACAGCTTCTTCAAGTCTTCCCATTCGCACCAATACCATTCCAATATTATGTGTGATTTTAATCCTCAAATCTTTTTGAGCAGTCGGAGCCTGATCAAACGCCATTCTATACATTTTAATAGCTTGCGACAGCTGTCCAATTTTTACATATATATTACCCACATTTACTTTAAGTCGTGCACTGTGACTGAACATTCGATTTCTAGTGATTGCTTGATAAGTGGCAATGGCTTCTGTGTACATCTCATTATTAGTATATTGGGTTGCTAAATTGAATAAAACTGCTAGGGTCAAGTCGACATTGTGGCTGTCACTGAGACCAGCCTGTTCCTGAAGACGAATTAAGACTCTTTCTCTGGATGAAGCTTCTCTGGCCCGTTCTAATGCCACTCTCATGTTTTCACCGAGTGCTGCTTCCACAGAGCTTTCAATCAAATCCATTATTTTACGCTCAGCTGATTTTATTTTCTCTTCGGGAGTATCTTCTTTCCCCGATTCCAGGGGAGGCGCTGGACCCCTGGAAGTGTTCCCCATATTCAGAGGATCGAATGTCACTTGACGAGAACGCGTGTAACCTACGCCCCGCACTGCTGTCATAGGACGAGGTCCTGTTGGCGGACGACTTATTAAACCAGTTCCAGTGCGATGAAACTGTGAAAATTAAAATTTATTATTATGGTAGGGATTTAAATGTATAGCCAACTAGGACATTCCATCCTGGATATTCCATTTTTGAATAATTCCTTGGATTTTTATCCAGGATTTTGAAATTCAAAGGTAAAATTTTGGAATTGTCATGTTGAATAAAATGAGAAGTCACTCTCGGAAGATATTATTTCATTATAAAAGGATAAACTGTCTCGGGATGAAAGGGGAGGATGAAATGTCCAGGATAAACTGTTCCAGGATGAATCGTCTTGCCTTCGAAATTTTTCGGAATTCCTTCTAAAAATTCTTTAGATACTTTCAATGATTCTCTACACTTCCTTTCTTCGGTTGCCTTTCCAGAGACGACTTGTATTTCCATGAACTTTTAATAAATTTGTATAATTTTGACATTAGAATATTTGAGATTTCTCTAGGAAACTCCGAAAATTTCCAAAAAATTACAATTTGCTGGAAACAATCTCTATCTAAATTATTTAAATCAGAAAATTAAATTGAAAACTGAATAATCGGAATCAAATTTATTACATACATAAAAGAAATTTGACATTTACAAAATATATAATAGTTTCCATGTATTCAAATTTCTTAAAAATACTTTAAAGTCAACCGAAGTGTAATCAATGAATTCGAAATACATGCCACATCATCACTTAATAGTAGAATATGAATAAATTGTTCATCTTACCCCCGAAGATGTTCCCAGTCTCATTGCTGTTCCAGGTATTTTCGGGGTCATCTTGACAATAAAAACAAAGTGATAATACATCATTTCAACGAGTGAGAACTCGTAATTTCAAATAATTGGTGGTTAAACTGACAATATTTTTTCGGTAGTTACTCATCTGAACAGCCTCTTGGAACACACTATCCTCGTCCAAATCCTTAGTATTATATATCGAAGGATAATCATTGTATCCTCCGTACAAATCGTCGTCAATGCCAGATTGTCTGCTGATCATGATTTCTACGCGGCCAATCACACACCAAGTGACAACAAACAAACAGAATAAACAATTTTTGTTCTTTTCACAATGCGTTTTCCACTGTTCATAGAAAAATGAAAAACAGACTAAATGAAAGTATCACCGGACAGTGGTAAATAGCATCCATATTGTGATTGTTTTGTATATTTATTATGATCCTCGTAACCATAACAACTGAATGTTTTTTTCTGAAGCTGCTCTGCCGGTCAGTAGAGGGACCCCCACCCAGCTAGTTCTATTTGATTGGTTTCCATGGTAATGAATTACCCAACAATGCCTCAAGAACATTAACGTAACTATAGAAAAAGTCGTTCTTTTGTCGGAATATTTTTAATTATTCTCAGTTTTTTTAATTGTCCAAAGTACTGGAACCCAAAAGTTAGATTATGTACACTATCGGTGTTTTCCATTGTATTTACCTTTTTGGTTTTGAAAATTATACTTTTTTACTCCTTAAATTGCAGAATTTCAAGCGATTGATATCTCGTCGATGTCCTGACCAGCAGCATCTGCAAATATCCTCGCAGTTGATCATTTCAACGCAATCTCGTCAAGTTTCCCAATAATTTCCAAGGCACCTGGCACAGGGGGTCTATCCTCACTCTATCCTAGTCACATATTGGGTTGTTCTCAGTTATAAAACTTGAAAATGGAGAACCACCGAGTAAAAACTGGCGTTCGACCTCCTGAACGCAGCGCCAATCATCGCAGTCAGGACAACGATGACCCGAATCGTCCCTCCTCTGAACGACTACCAACAGGAAGACCTCAGACACGTGTTGAGCGTCCGGTATCCCGGAGAGGAGCCCAGAATGAACCATCACATGAGTCAAGTATCTATCGAGCTCCAACTCCGGGCAAAAGTTCCATGAGACCTCCATCAGCTTCAGTATACTCTGTTCGTGGAAGTACTGCAAGTGGACGATTAAATACACTGACATCATCCACAGGGATGACCAGGTTATACACTGGGGTTCCACCCACAGCTCATGCCAATTCTGGAATGATGGAGAGGCCAGTCACCCAGCATGGAATTGCAGCCATTAGGCCTGGAACAACTCGAGGGTTAACAAGGTGGGATATTCAATTTATCATTAATTTTGAAAAAGTCTAATATAGATGTTAGCAATGTATTTTTGACCAAATGAGCTTTTGCTAAAATCTATCCAATTACACGTCTTGTAATGACCATTTTATCAAGATTTTGAATGGCTGTATTGGAGTTTACATTTCAAATTCTTTATCAAAAATTAATTGGCAGTTGGATTAAATAGGTCTTTGGACGATTTGCATTTCTTCTATTCTCCTGTTTCCACTTGAGATTGGAAAACATTTTTGTGGGTGAAGGTTCTGGGAGGTTTGGGGTGTGATGTGTGTCCTCTGTTTTCTTGTGTCTAAACAGAGGTGCACGAATGGGAGCATTGTTAATGTGAGTGATGAGGCCCAAGGTGTTGTGGCCCTTTAGTCTCCTTAGTTAGTCCCTCTTGTTGTGCCTTTCGAACGAATAAAATGAAAAAAAATAAACTAACATTTACACGTTTGAATTATTATAAGTATTCTATTTCTAATAGACTGAATACCCTTTCAGTAGCAAAGTGGTAAAACGAGATAACTCACTTTTGACTATCGATCAGTGTTGAATAAATATCTTGGAATCTTTTTTGTCACGTAAAGTGACTGCTACAACAAACGTAAGGACACATAACCGCTCACCCTCTTAAATTCGTAAATATTGTTAAACAACTTGATCAAAAAATAAGTCAACTAATCTCGTTTTGCCTGAGTAGTGTGTTTCTGACTTACTCAAATTAACAGTTTTATTCTGTTGTTCCCCAGGCAAATTCAGGATAAAAGATATTACGAGAGTCTCGTGCAGATAAAAATCCGTGAACTGTCTCAAGAAATATCCACCATAACCCGGGAGATTGACTCTCAAAACAAGGAGCGAGCGACTTTTCTACACTACGATGACAGAGCAAAGAACTTGGCCAGTGAATTAACAGAATTGCAGGGACAACTCGCCGATTACAATATCGTCATCGACAAAGTAGCTTCAAACCTGGATAAAGAGTCAATGGAACAAGAAGCAGCCGATCTTCGTGCGTTGAATGACAAAGCAACTGAAGAAATTGAGGTACTTTTCGAACAACGACGATCAAAAGAACGACAGCTGAGGCAAATGGAAGAAAAAATTCAATCAGAAGAGCAAAAAGAGGACAGAATTGTTGAGGAAATGAGTTTGGATGTTCGTAATAAATACGAAAATTTTAAAAGTATGAGAAACGAATTGGAGGATGAGGTATCTCAAATGCAGAAAAATATCGATCTCCTTTCAACCGAAAAACAAAGTCTACAAGAGCAGATAGCTCTGTCTCAGGTTAAACAAGAAGCTGTAAAGCTTCGGGTGAAAATTTCTGACGTTGAAGAGAAACGTCGCCGATTGCAGGAGGAGCAGAAGAACAAATTGTCACCGGAAGAGGAACGAGAAAAATTATTGACAAAAGTTAAACAGGATAATATGGATATAGCAGCTGCTGAGAAAAGGATAAACGAAGCGAAGAAACAGATTAATCAGATTGAGCATGAGATGGAGCAGTTGGAGATGGACATAGAGGAAAATCATTCAGAGAAACAAGTAAAGTATAATGAATTACGAAAAAGGGAAGAGGCTATCGAACAGTTTATGCCCACATTCGAGCAAAATAAAGCTGACGAGATTAATAAAATAGCCAATACCGAAGTGGAGATCGTTGAAAAATTGAAGAGATTAGCTTATGCTGTGGATAATGAGTCGGGACAATTTGGAATGGACGAAATGACGCTCTTGGATATCTGTTCAAATGAGGAAAATGAGGATCAAAGTTTTGACAGTCTTTGCAAACAGCATTTGAAATTGCAACAGGCTGGGAAAAAAATGCAAGCTTTAGAGGAGAAATTGAAAGCTGAATTAGTGAAATTAGTTGACAGAATTAAAATTAATGAAACTGAACTCATTGTCCTGGAGGATTTAGATGGGCTTAAAACACGATCTCAAATGCAATATGAAGCATTAGAGACTCGAAAAGAAGAGCTGAAGAAACAACTACCACATGTGGAAACGGAGTTAAGTTCAGTGAGAAAAGAACATCAAATTTTAAAACGAGAGTTAGATATGAATGATATTTATATACAAATAAGTGCGTTGGAGGAAAAACATGAAAAATTAAAGAACGGCAATGAGAATTTAAAAAATTTTATTGATAAAGGTAACAACAGGGTAGATTATTTATCTTTGAGAGAAAAAGCTCTTTCATTGACTAAAATTTACAATGAGTTTCTTTCGAGGAACCCTAAGTCCGTCTATTAATTCATAAAGTGATTGTATTAATTTTAATTTATGTGTAGTGGGTTTGTTAGCAATGAGTTTTGCTTGCAATTGGAATTGGTCTGCTCTTTTAATGTATTAAAAAGGATGAAAAAAAGTTGTTCAATTTTAAATTCATTAGATAATGAATGAATTTCAATTTTAACAACTGACTTAGTGTTGTTCGCATTTGTTAATTAGATAGTTTAACTGAATATGAGAGAAAATTAATTAATAAAAACTTTCTCGACACTTCTATGTTTTTCAGTTGATCAATATATTTTAATAAAACTTCACCCTTCCCTTAGATTTCTTGTTAAAGCAGCTCTACTATCAATTGGGTATTTTACTAATTGCTAAATTTGACGAATCAACTGCATTGGTAAAATTAAAAAAAAATCGTACATAATGAGTATTATCTAAATTAACTTTTAGAAAGTATTGACATTTTTTTGAACATTTCCTTCTCATAAACAAATAACAGAACTTGTTGTCGCAGTTCATGATCAGGAACTCATCCACTCATAACAGAATGATCGAAAACTGTCTCAAGGACTGAATTTCTTAAAATTCTGATTTTAATTGTTTGTTGCTAACTAAATTGCTTAATGTCTAACTAAAACAAAGATACTGATAATTTTTAATAAATATGCAGAGTGCAACTTCAAGTCGAATAGACAGCCGACAGGAGATTACTTTTCGTAAAATTAACCCTCAGTTTTTACCCATATGTACGGAGCTTCAAACATTTCCTTAATTTCTCATTTATTTATGACTGAATAATTAAAAATCCAATAAAAGTAGGGACCTCTGTGTGCCACGGGTGGAACCCTCATGCCCGCAGTGTGTTACATTCCAATCTGATTCGCGGGTATTCCTAGTGGAGGATCCGTTACCCATGACGTGCCACCACTCTGCTTCACAAATGCGGGGAATTTTGAGTTGAAATAAATAAACACAAACACCAATTTTACATTAATCCACTTTTGTCATTTATAATTCCGTCTGAACTTGATATATCACAATAACGACTTAAGATTCTACAAAATGTTTAAATTGTTCCGAACAAGTTGTGTTCGCTTAAAGAATGGATCTCACTTTTGTCTTATCCTAAAAATTCGTCTGTGCCGAAGATGGTAGGGTTCATCCCACATGAGGGAGTCGAGGGATGGGTCTAAAATAGGTACAGCTGTACCTATTATACAGCTCCCCCTATCCCTATTATACAGCAGCTGTACCTATTTTAGACCCATCCGTCTAAAATAGGTACAGCCGCAAAGAATGGTACAGGAAGTGGCGGCCATTTTCCCCAGAAGTTTCGGGGGTAGGGCCATCTAGAATCACTGTAGGGAACTGAAAAAAAGAATTTCTTTACCTGTTGTGAAAATTACCGATCGGAGAAAAGAATGCGAATGTCCTCTATCATAATTTTATTGTAACACATAATTTTTATGTTTTATAGATGGCGATAGTAATCCAATAATCATCTTTCAACGTTCTGTCAAGGGATGCTCAACCTAAAATACTAACGAGAATATGCATGGAAGCTATATGCCCCGTTTTTTTCAAATAATTAATTAATTGTTAATGAATTAATTTATTGTATCGATGATGGTTATTCGCTCTTTGAACTTAATCAGATATTTTTTTCGCAGTGCTCTATAATATTTCTTATTGTTACGGTTAATTATATATAATGGGGAACTTGCATGATTTTTTTTTATTTTTTTTTTACATAGTTAATGGTCCTAATAATAGATTTTTCATGAAAAATCATTTAAAAAATCGTTTAACAATTAATTATCGATTGTTCAGAAAGTGAAATTTTCAAATGCTCCAAAAGTTGTCATGACGTCATCAGGCGGGTCCTATACTTCCGCATGTGGCGCCATCTACCGGATCATAGATTCCTACCGTCGGTATATCAAATTTACCTAACCTTAATTGATTAAACCTATTTAAACTGATTTAACCTTAACTGATTAAAACACTCACAAATACTCCAAAATGTCAAATGACAGTAAAAAAGTTAAAAAACAACCATACAAATATTGTTTTGTACCATCGTGTGCGAACTCAACTGTGTCAACCCCGAATAAAGTGTTTATAACAGTTCCTGCGTGCAAAAATATTCGATAATTGTGGTCTGAAGCCGCAGGTTATTCTCACCCATTACTGGGCAGAAGTGACATTTAACAATATAACCTCTACTGTATGTTGACACCGGCTGACGTTTAGAAAAATATCAGTGCTGTCATCTAGCGGCTGCAATAAGAACCCGGAGTCACCGCCTGATGACGTCACGAGCGTTAAACCATGGTTCAAAATTATGCAATTTTCGATTGATTGTTAAAAAAAAACTGCAATGTGTTAGAATGCATTTTTCATTGGAGAGTATTCCATAGGCGTCAAACTATTTATTAATACATTTATTTCTCAAATCTGGGCCGCATGCAAGTTCCCCATTGGACCAACCTAAATTACCGGTGATGGAATTTAAAATTTAACAAAATAATAAATAAATAGTTGTTCATTCGATTATATATAATTAACCGTAACAATAAGAAATATTATAGAGCCCTGCGAAAAAAATATCTGATTAAGTTCAAAGAGTGAATAACCATCATCGATACAATAAATTAATTCATTAACAATTAATTAATTATTTGAAAAAAACGGGGCATGTAGCTTCCATGCACATTCTCGTTAGTATTTTAGGTTGAGCATCCCTTGACAGAACGTTGAAAGATGATGGGGGGGCTCCGTTCGTACTTGCACAACTCTAAAAATGAACAACTGAACAGAAAATTTTCAAACTGTGAGAGCACCACTGTGCAGGGATTCAACTGTTGAGACAAAAATGTGGTTGTACATGTGGACCCAGCGCCACATGTACAGCTTAGCTTTTTGTCTCGACAGTTGAATCCCTGCACAGTGGTGCTCTCACAGTTTGAAAATTTTCTGTTCAGTTGTTCATTTTTAGAGTTGTGCAAGTACGAACGGAGCCCCCCCAAGATGATTATTGGATTACTATCGCCATCTATAAAACATAAAAATTTTGTGTTACAACAAAATTATGATAGAGGACATTCGCATTCCTTTCTCCGATCGGTAATTTTCACAACAGGTAAAGAAATTCTCTTTTTTAGTTCCCTACAGTGATTCTAGATGGCCCTACCCCCGAAACTTCTGGGGAAAATGGCCGCCACTTCCTGTACCATTCTTTGCGGCTGTACCTATTTTAGACCCATCCTTTTAGACCCATCCGCTCATAACGCACTCGGCCACACACTTTAATTAATTAATAGACCATAAATAATGATTGATAGACTAATGATAATGGACTATATATCGCCTACAAACGATTCTAAAACTATTGACAAGGTTTATTTTGACCTTCAATTGAAAAATAAAAAATGGGGTGCTAACTTTCTCATCAAAATGTATTTAATTATTAAAAGAATAAATAGCGATTATCTAAGCACACTAATTAACTAACAACGCTCTACAATGCATCTTTAAATGACCTGAATCGAAAATGTAATGTATTTTTAATTATGTGGTGTTAACTACCTGGCGCCATCGTTTCACTCAAAGAGGATTAACTAAAGTAGGGGCTCAGTTCTGGGGGTTTAGGGTAACCCCAGCGGCCCAGCGACATTGTAGTACCTGATCCTGATCCCAGACGAGGCAGGGGACGACATGTAATACTGGGGTGTCTGCCCCTCAGCCGACTCCACAATTTCTCAGTAGTTCTTTTTCTAATGAAATTAGGTAACACTAGAATGAGCAGAAAGGAGGATATGAGGATGTTTCATTTAAAATTAATGAGATTGGAAAGGTGTCATTCCAAACCCAATTACCGGATTTGATTTTACCATTTTCAACTAGTCCCTCGTTCCTAGAGGAATTGTTGAATCGGCTGATGGGCAGATTCCCCAGGATTGTGTGTGGCGCCCTGCCTCTCCTGTGGTGAGGTACTACGATTCCGCTGGGGTCACTCAAACCCCCAGAACGGAGCCTCTACTTTAGTCATTTCTCTTTGGTTTCCCTTTCCCTTCAGCCCGACGACATCTTTTTTTAACCCCTCCCTGAAAGCCGGCGCGGGAACACAAATTTGAGTTGTAACTCTGAAGCAAAGTTCAATTTTTTAACAATTAGGGTGGTGATGTCCATTACAACAATGGGCTTCAACATTGTTGGAAGGGTCATGTTCGATCTCTTCTCATTTTTTAATTTTTTTTCAAATTCCGGAGATAATATTAACATGAAACCAATATTTCTAAGGTTTATTATTACTCAATGGCTTACGACATTTCATGCAAGAATTTCCCTACTTTCTCAGTAAACTTCTGCAAAAATTTGGCCAAAAATTTATAAAAACAAACTGTGACACTGGTTTGACAATTGTGACAACGACAGAAATTTAGAAAAAAATTATCAGAAACTCCTTAGTAATTTCGAATTGAAAAATACATTTTTCAATTAATCAAATAACTGCCAATCTTCGCTGTTAAATTATTGACCACCAAAAACATTCACATTCTGTATATTTACAATATTGATTGAATTTTTGATAGTTATAATAAATAAAAATGTATCACTAATGTTACTAATTGACAATTTAAAAATTCAACAATACCTTTCTACAGGGCAAAAAATATCAAGTTCGTTTCCAACCCCAACCGGAGAATTTGAAATTTCCCGCATTAAATCCTTGGTGCGTGGCGAGTGAACCCCGTGGCGCGTTGTTGTGATCTAATATGGCGGAACGTAGTGTTGTGGCTGCTGAGTGTCTACGTCAGTTCAGTCCAATATTAAACTCGCTATTGGAATGACAACGCAGTAACAAAAAAACGGTTAACCATAATATTAACAAGTATTAACGTTTGATTGCCGCTATTTATCAGGCTCCGTAAACCTGTAGTCCACGTGACCGTCAGTGAAATCGTCAGAGGGTTCGTGTGAATTTCTTCTTCCCAATCCAATCGCAACTTTCGCATGAACCGAGAGTTTGCTGTTAATTGCATTATTGCACATAAATTAATTGGTAATCAATAAATAAATGAGTCGATGAGGAGTTTATTTTATCGTTGAGACATTTGTGGATGACTTCAGGGGATAAATAAAGGACAAATACGGGGGAGCAATTTATTCTCATCATTATTATGATGATTATTCGTGGTTGAGTGAAAAGGAAAAAAAAAACCGAAATAAAAAAAAAGTGCCAAACTGATCTTAATATACATAAAAAGAGAGTTTTTGACATTTTTATTAATAAATAAAATAAATAATTAATTGATATTGATTTCCCGCGTGTGGAAGTGAAGACAGAACAATATCTCTCATTCTCTCTCATTTTCCATTTCGCAGAGATGTGTGTGTAGTTACATATATCTATATATACACATATATATATACAAAACCTATATATGCAGATATATGTGATATATATGTCTGTATTTGTGGCCAAGTCCACAAGAGACTTATGCAACCTGCGCATATAAACATACTATTCTTGTAAATAAACAAGGAAAAGGAGAACAACCCCGAATGGTTTGATTCCTGAGAAGGGTGAAGAGAGAAACGTGAGTGAACAAAGTGAAATATTATTGGAGTCCGGTGGTTTTTCTTTCCCTGATCGAACATAATCAGACTACAGATACATTTGGTCAACATCACAGTGAATTTAGTTGATCATTATCTGGATTTATATCGAATAATTTTCATTACTTAGTAGAGAGACCGGGTAAAGTGCCATTGAGTGACCGTAAGTGGTGGTGGTGTATCTTTTGGCCTCGATGATAATTCTGAAACACACTGAATGTCAATGTGGATATTGTTGCAATTATTTTCGATATAATGATAATAACATAAGATGCACGTAATAAGAAGAAAGACAGATTAGTAGTGTTTTTTTTTTCAGTTTACTTATTTATCAATTTTTTAAATTGTATTTATTTTTCCGGAGAAATAATGTATCTGTGTTTGGGTAGAATGGATCGTGCGATTTTTTCAGTCGTTTGAGTGATTCAAGGACACGATTCACTGAGGATTCATTAAGAGTGGATAAGGGAAATTGATTAATTTTTTTTATTGTCGTTGGAATTAAGAAGGGAAAAAAAAATGACGGATACTAGGAGAAGAGTCAAGCTTTATGCGCTGAATGCAGATAGACAGTGGGATGATCGTGGCACTGGTCACGTGTCGTCACCTTATGTTGATCGACTCAAGGGAATTTCGTTGCTCGTCAGAGCTGAGAGTGATGGATCAGTGCTTTTGGAGAGCAAGATTCAACCTGATACTGCCTATCAGAAGCAACAGGTATTGTTTATTGTTTTATTGATTATTATTAATGATGAGGTTATCAGTGAAGGGGAGAGGGGCTTTGATAAATTTATTTACTGGGAGTTATTGATGAATATTCACCGAGTGTTGTCACTGCAAAATGTTGAATCTTCTGGTTTCCATTATTTAATATACACATAGAACCACTATGTACTATTTAATAACACACAAGGTGTTATTAGTGCACCATTGTTTTTTTTCATCTTATGTCATATTTGAGCCTTCTAAAGATGTGGAAAAGATGAAAATAGTCGTGTTTCGTAGCCATTTTTTCACTGAAATACAATTAATAATTGCATGCAAATTCAATAAATAAATGTGACAATTTTATGGAGATATTTAGTGTAACATGTATTATTACAATTTAATTTACTTAAAATCGTTTTTTTTGTACATTTTGTATTGTTTATCTGTCCTCATCATGGAGAACAACAAAAAAATAGTTTATCTGCTCGATGATCAATTTATAACTTAAATTTGATGAATGTTCTAGGACACCTTAATAGTCTGGTCAGAAGGTGACAACTTCGATTTGGCCCTGAGTTTTCAAGAGAAAGCCGGTTGCGACGAAATTTGGGAGAAAATTTGTCAGGTCCAGGGGAAGGATCCGTCCGTAGAAATAACCCAGGACATTGTTGAAGAGTCTGAGGATGAGCGTTTTGATGACATGTCAGACTCAGCTCCGCCGATTGAACTTCCTCCATGTGAACTTTCACGTCTCGAGGATATTAACGAGCTCATTGGCAATTGCCTGTCCACACCAGTTCGAAAAGAAAAGCTCGCAATGGCCCTGGAATCTGAAGGCTACATAAAGAAGCTTCTTAATTTGTTTCACACCTGCGAAGACATAGAGAATATTGAGGGCCTGCATCATCTTTACGATATCTTCAAAAATATATTTCTCTTGAACAAAAATGCTCTGTTCGAAGTTATGTTCTCTGAGGATGTAATTTTTGATGTAGTTGGTTGTCTCGAGTACGAGCCAACTCTCACCCAACCAAAAAGACATCGGGAGTATCTTCGTCAATTAGCGAGGTTCAAACAAGCTATACCAATAACAAATGCAGAATTATTGGCTAAAATTCATCAAACTTATCGTGTCCAGTATATCCAAGATGTTGTACTACCAACTCCAAGTGTCTTCGAGGACAATATGCTGAGTACACTAAGTAGTTTTATATTTTTTAATAAAGTTGAAATAGTCACGCTAATCCAGGACGACGAGAGATTTCTGACAGAATTGTTTCGACAATTGACTGATGAATCAACATCAATCAGTAAACGACGTGATCTTGTGTTGTTTCTCAAGGAATTTTGTAATTTCTCGCAAAATTTACAGCCACAGGGCAAGGAGGCATTTTATCGTACCCTTACAGCTCTGGGAATACTTCCTGCCTTGGAGATAACACTGGCTATAAATGATGCACAAATTAAGACAGCTAGTATAGATATTCTTACTTATATTGTGGAATATTCACCGAGTGTTGTTAGAGATTATACTCTTCAACAGATTAATAATACTGAGCCTGATCAGATGCTGATTAATGTCATTGTGGCACAATTAGTTGGTGATAATGATCCGGAACTCGGTGGAGCTGTACAACTTGCTGGGGTCCTTCGTTTACTCCTCGATCCTGAGAACATGATGGCCACTGTCAATAAAACGGAGAAGACTGATTTTCTCAACTATTTCTATAAAAATACTATTGTGACGCTCATCGAACCACTATTGAGGAACACTGTTGGAGATAAACCAGTCAGGGAAGACTACAGAACTGTGCAGTTGCTTGGATTAATACTCGAACTGCTATCGTTTTGTGTGGAACATCACATGTATCAGATTAAGAATTGCATTTTTAACAAGGATCTGCTTAGGAGAATACTTATTTTAATGAAATCCACACACACGTTTCTAGTATTATGTGCGCTGAGGTTCATGAGAAAGATTATTGCGCTTAAGGATGAATTTTATAATAGGTATATTATTAAGGGGAATCTTTTTGCTCCTGTGTTTGATGCTTTTGCGAGGAACAATGGGCGATATAATCTACTCGACTCAGCAATTTTGGAGATGTTTGAATTCATCAAATTGGTAAGTTCATAGATATTTTTTAAGTTAAGGGAAGTGGTACTATTTTAATTATTGTGACTGCGAGTTATTTTTGAGAATTTTTACATTTCCCTTTTTTTCTTGCTCTTCAATTAGTTGTTATTAAAATTATTTAGTTAAAAAAAAGATGGATTCCAATCCACATTATCCATATTACATTATTTTGTGAGGAGATTTCTCTTGTGCAAAACTAAATTAAAAGTGGAACTGTGTTTCATTATTTTGTTGTAAAATTTATTACTCAGAAGATAATTCAATAATGATCATATGTTCATATTAAATTTCACAAAATCAGTTTTCCCTACTTCTTTGCTTCTTCATTAATGAAATAATTCATTTAATGTCGCCGTAAAAATTATAAACAAGAATACCTAACTGAGCGGTCAAAATATGAAGCTTTTGATTGTTATCGATGATGTCCATGCCCGAAATATTTAGAGATGCAATTACATCATTATTTATGTTTTTTTAATATTCCAGGAGGACATAAAATCATTGTGCTCCCACGTGGTGGAAAACTTTTCGAAAGAGTTGGAGACAATTGATTATGTACAAACTTTTAAAGCATTGAAGATAAAATACGAACAACATCAAGATAAACTCAAAGATCGTGACAGAGCTACGCTAGAAAGGTAAATTTTTTTTTTATTATTACTTGATATGATCGAAAAGATGGCAACTAATCATCGATATTGGTTTCATAGGTTATGAGGTTGTAACCGTTAATCATTTCTACATCATTTTTTGGGTTTTGAAGAAAGTGTTAAAAAACTTAGATTATCAGATGTTTCATAAGAAAATCAGAAATGAGCTATTGCAAAAACACATGTTGGTCATTCGACATCAACATGAGAGGGGGGAGGAGGGGTGTAAGGGCGCATTTCAAACCTACCCCACATGGCTCATTAATTTCAAAGAGGCTTTGGGAAAATATTTAAGAAGGATTATTGAATTTTCAAAAGCATAGTTTTATGATGGGATAATGAACACTCATGACAAGAAACTGTTGATGTTGGATAGCCATAATTTATCGTGATACTAACCCATTTCTAATTACTCTCGTTATTCCCTTATTTCTTAAAATTGATTGAAAAGGTCATTTGAAAAGGCTAAAGGGTATTTTAAAATATTCCAAGTTTATTAGAATTTCCAATTGTCTAAAAACTGGTTTCATGGTTTTAGCGTACCATCAATTTTACGAAATAGTCGATATCGGCGTGATCAGAGGCAGCTCGATGAAGACGAGGAGATGTGGTTTAATGAAGAAGAGGATTTTGATGAGGGCGAGGCAGTTGTACCAGCAGCTGCTGCTGATTTAGTGCCACCAGCGTCTGCAAAAAAGCAACCGGCGAGTCCAAATTCTGGACAAAATCCGAATCCCATTCCAGCAGAATCTAAGGCCCAACAGCAACAAGGCCAGACTGTTCTTAATAACAACACTCCAAGTAATATTTTGGCTACACAACAGTCCCAAGTTAACAACAGTAGTAGTTTATCTACGGCCAATGAATCCTCCATTTCATCTGGAATCATTAATGCCTCTACTGATAGCGTGGAGAAACCTACCACAACTGTTTTCAAAAAGGTAATTTTTTCATTGTTATTAATTTGTTACTTTTTATAATTTATAAAGTATTGAGACGGTAATTGTATAATTAGAGTATTCATAAAGTACATTTTGCAACCGAAATTATTTTATAGAATTACGGACACTGGTGGATTTACTAAGGCAAACCAAAGGCTTTTTCTGATAAATCAATCTACCACAACTGTTTTCTAAAGAATAATTTTTTTATTCTTATTAGATAGTTAGTTTCTATAATGTATAATGCATTGATACGATGAGTATATAATTAAAGTATTCATCAAGTACATTTTCCAACCGAAATTATTTTATAGAATTCCGGACACTGGTGAATTTACTAAGAAAAACCAAAGCCCTTTGAAAATCATAGCAGATCTGAAGAAGAAATTGTTTTCTTTTTTACATGTCAAACCAATGTTAAAATAAATCCCATTGTTTTGGATATTCTTCTGCATTGCAACAATTTTTTACTCTTCTAGTCGAACATTGAAGTTTTGGTGTGTCTCATTTGATAACACGTTCCAGATAGTTTACAATGATTTTATTATCTAAACTTTGCACCAGTGAATTTCAATTTTGATATTGATCTCTTAGAATGAATTTATGCTTAAATGGCTGAACGACTGAAAATTTTTTCCCAGTACTATCATCTCAACATCGTACCGGCGTAAATTTCTAATAATTAAAATGGTGGATATTAAATTGGAAATGAATGTTATCGTATCGAAATTAACTTACCTTTTTATTATTTTCTTCTGAATTCACGTCAATTTTGGCGAGCAATTCCTGGCGTGGAAGATACAATATATTCTGAAATACTATTCCTGGAAACTCAAATGATTGAAAATAATTGATCTATTCCGATAAACCTATATGTCATCTCATGATTGATTCTAATTCTCAGGGATTGGTGGATTACGAAGGGGATTCAGACGAGGAAGACGATGATTCAGAGCTCAGCCCATCGCCAAAGAGGCAGCGACTTTCATAGTAGACACAATTGCCTTTTTTCTGAGAATATCACCATTACCATTAATTCTCTCAGCAAAACAAAAACTCCCTCAAGCTGATTCCAGATTGACTCCACCTGTTTATTCTTTTTCATAACCATTTTTGTACTATTTTCTCTTTTATGATTTTTCTTATCAACGGTTCAAGGCTGAATATACTGCTTCAAACAACAAAATATGTTTTGAATAATTAATATCAATCAATCGAGGTGCAGAGCTCGATTTATGGACTGAGAACGAACAGGAAGAATCATTATGGTTTTCCCCTCAATGTAGTTTGTATAGTAGAAGTCTAATTGCCTGCCCGTACGAAATTTTGTACAATTTAATTGAGGAAACAAAAAAAAACAAATCAATTTTTTTTTAACGAAAAATAAAAAATATAAAGAGAAACCTCAATATGAAGCCGCTGCGAATATTTGCAGATGAAAAACGCATCAATAGATTTAACGAGAGTGAATGAATTATAGAAAAGAAATGAATCAGATATAACAACGTGATTGTATGAGTTTGTCACACAAACAAGCAGATGAGCGAGTTTGAAAAATTGATAAGACAACTTTAGACTATCTTGGCTAAGATAAATACTTATTTATGCGCAATCATACGCCTATGTTGTGTGAAGCGAATAGTGAATTTTTGAAGAGAAAAAAAAAAAGTTAGTAGTCCCAATTTTTCCGTTTTTAATGTGTCCTACAAGATGAATAAATTCATGTTCTATAAATTAAATCGAGTAAGGATTACAGAATGAAATGAATAAACATTATTAATATACTTGCACGGCGGCAATTATATATGAATTTTTCATACTAACTATTGTTTATTACAGCAACGAATTCTGGATGATGGGAGGGGAGGGAGGGCTTAGGTAGTTTATTTATTATTATTATTATTACTATTCTTCATTTCATTATGGTGTTGCATGAATAAAGGGCTTTGAGATTGTTTTCGTAAAAAAAATCAGAATTCAATGATTGGGAAAGATTTCTTTCTGATTCATTATTGAGGGAAGAGACGAAAAATTCTGATTTTTGTCTTGCTAATCCGTTCAGTCTGGTTTTTACTGGGGAGATGATTTTAGATTTCTGGGCAAGTTTTCTGGAAATAGCTTGAGACAATGATAATGCAGTTGAGGGAAAAAGTGAGAAGAATTTTTCGGTGAGACATGAATTTAAAGCGATGAAAAATCTAGTTTTTTTCTAATGGAATGACTCGTTACTGAGGCTATTCAACCGTAAACAACCGTCGTTGAATTCACGTCCAATGTAAAGTTTTTGATAAGTTCATTATTCCGTTAGCACGTAATTTGACAGTGAACTGACAAAAAATATCAATTTTTATCATGCTGTGGGAAAAGTAAGTTTTAATACGCATCGCGTGGGTAAATCATCCCTTTTCCACATATGATGGAAAAATCGTTCAATGCTCGTGAGAAGAGTAGTTTTTGTTATAGAGCAGGTATGGTGACATCTTTCTCTGAAATAGACAGTCGACGAGATGATGGTAAAATTACCTCAATTAAAAAGGATTGATCGATTTAAAGTTTTCTTTTTGTCAAATGAAAATGTAGAAAACTATTTTTTGTAGATGATGGAATTATTATCTATAATAATTATCTTATGATATTTTTGTCGTAAATCACTTTTCATCGATACGTCAATTAGTCTGTATTTTCGTTTCAAATACATCTCTTTCCTTTTAATTTATATTTCAGTGCATTTTATGAAATGATAACTCCAGCGCGGACTTTCAATGAAGCAATCATGATAAAACATAAGGATTGAAATGAATTTTCTATTCATCTTTATCCATTCATAATAACTCAAAGCATTTCACCCTGTTCTACCATACGATCACATAAAAAAAAAACTAAATCCAAAAAATTTCTGAATCTAAGAAAAAAAAAATTGAGATTATAATCTTAAATCGGGAGTGAAAAATTGTAAGCTAATGTACAGATTTTTTAACTGGTTTTATTACTGTAGGCATCTGCTGTAAGAAAATATCCAATTCGAATAATCACCAACAAGAGAACGAATTTTAATGGAGTAACGTAATAAACGTAACAAGTCAAGTGAAAAAAAAACATTTTCCTTAATTATCCAGTTGAACCAATCTCATCGATAAAAAAGACTTTTGAATGAAAGTGTTTCGCGACCTTTCATGTAGTTGATGAAATTTTCCGTTAGCAAATGTCTCTCAACATTTTTATCGGAACTGTAAAATTACTTAGATAATGACATAATTTACAAAATTGACATAAATCTGCTTGTTAATTTTTATCACTTCACTACTGAATTAGCTAATAAAGTATGTACATAAACAGAATTTGAATGAACGAGTGATAACTCTGATGACAACGCAAAGACCAGCATGTAGAGAAGTTAATTAATCTTAATTAATTGTGAACATCACTATAAAAAAAATCGCAGAAGAGATAGGCACAATGATTTAATGGATTAAGGTGGGGAGGGGACATTTATGAGTTTCGAAAGTCTTCGATAGACCCAGAATCTCATTGGGAGAATTTTTATGTACAATGAGATATTCAAATCGTTTTTGTTCCATATATCCTCAGACAATGACCTTAAGGTATGTATGGAGCTAAATAGGTTTGTTTAATCTTTCTAACTGTCCAACTGGCCATCGTAAATAAAAAGCTCCCCAATGGGTCTTTATTTCTATCTAATGCTTCCAAAATTTACCGATGCACTTCTTTAAATGAAAGTCTATAAAAAAGAAAATTGTGGAGAACTATTGATTACATTTAATCATCGAAATCAATTAATTTCATCACATTGGAAACAATTCATCATCTAGAAATGGAAAATATCTTTCGTCGTAATTAATTGTATATTCGTGCAAAATGGCTCAGTAAGTGTTGTAAAAACCTCTCATTGACATACTAATCACGATAATAAGAAAATAATATTAACAAATGAATAGTAATGATGATGAATAAATATAGTTGTCATTGACGATATGATACGTATATATAATATCTATTAATGGAAAAATTCGGAAGAGTGCAAACGTTTATAGAAATAAACAGAGATTACGTGAAACACAAGCCAAGTATCAATGTACATCAATAAAGGATGTTTATTTTTGTAAATAATCATTAATTATCAACTAATTCCCTGCCTTAATGGAGAAACAGTAATATTCAATATTTATTACTATTGGAGACTATGAAAAAAATTTGAGGGTTTTGGAGAGGAATGAATTTCATGGGCTTGGCCTAACATAATTTACAAGATTATTTTCTATATTGAACAGTGATTGGACAACACTCTGAAACGTTTCGCACGAACATCTAACGATTGATCATAAACTTTTGGGCGTTAGAATGAATCCATAGTGAAATGGAGAAGATTTTGGACATTGGTTTATAATTTGTTTGAGCGTATTTTGCAAACTAGGGAATTGGAGAACAAATACGTCTTAAATTGTTCTTTTAGTGAGAAATTTGATTTGACATGTTTTATCAGCGACTGAACATTTACTTCATAATATGACTTGTATGTATACGATGTATTCAATTTATTTTTCATATTTGATACTTTGCATTGGGATTTATCATCTTAATGACACGATGTGCAGATTTAATTTGCCAAAAATGGGAATGGAAACACTGGAATTTAAATTTGTAAATGTTTGAATTAGTGCGATGCATTATTCATGTATAATTCCGGATAACATAACATCCCTAGAAATTGGACTCCGGTTGCCGAATTTTTTCTCCTTAAATTTTTAATATTATGAATAATATCTCGGATTTTCAAATTGAAAAGTCAGAGGCTTGAATAGGGAGACGTGAGATTGAGATTGTACCGAGCATTTTTGAGGAGAATTCAATATATCTCGCGTTCCTGGTGGATTCATCATTTAAGATTTGGCCAACTGTCGATTGTGTAGTAGTTCAGTATCTCGATTCACATCTCCGCAGGTCTCACTCTCACTCGAGTCTTACTGGAATGTTAATCGAGATCTCAGATCACAGATCCGAATCGACCTCCACACCATCGATCTTTGCTTGGATCTGTGTAGATCCGAATCGAACTCCACTCGAATGTTAATCACGATTGTCACAGATCCGAATCAAAGGCCACTCGGAGTCAAATCGAGATACTGATCAACTCGATTTTATAATCGATGATTATACACCGATTATCACCAGTTTTCAATCCATAAAAGAACAGTATATTGTTTTTTAAAAACTCGTGCAAGTCCCATTTTAATGCCTTGAGCATTCGTTCCCCGACAAATAAATTAGTTCAATCATTGAACGAATTTGAATTCCAGTGTATTTAGTTTAAATGAAAGATCCGGGGTTTCTCTAGACAAATTACTGAAATGATTGAATAATTAGACTGCCAAGATTTGACAAGTTGCATAGATCAAACCAGTCGTTAAAGGGAATTTGTCAAACATAAAAATATGACGTTATCCAATTCCCTTGGAGGGAGCTCACGAGATTTTGTATGAAATGTTTCTCTTCACATTTTCCCCTAAACCTCACTGGAGTAAACAACTATTTAAATTCATTTTACAGTTGTACTACTCACATGAATGAATGGGTACAAATTTTTTAATATTTCACAAGCGTAAAGCGAGCGATTTGAATGATGAGAAATGATAATTGTAAAACTATCGTAGAGAAAAGAAATATTTGCATTTTAATTCCTCATTTATTATTAATTTGTTAATTATAGTAATGTGAAGTGAATAATCATTTCCGAGAAAATAAAAACATTCTTAAGACGTTAATGAATGTATCTAAATCGCTTTATTTTATGTTAGTCCGTGATAAGTCAAGAAATACAATGATTTTTGTAAATATACGACGAATGAAAATTTTTGTGGAAAAATAACGTAATAAATATTATGAATTTTTCTTTATCTTTCGTTTAACTGTAACGAAAGACGAACATATGGTTTTCTCAACAAATCTACTTGTGTTCTATATGGAAAACATGACGAGTGAGTGTTGATAATACGAGTGACCATTTTATGAGTAAAAGTGTTGTAGAAGTGCGAGAAAATATTTAATTATAATAAATTTAAATTTAGAAGAAATTCAATGAATATCAATTTTTATTTGTCATTCCCAACCGACAAAACGAATCCTATTGTGAATACCAAAACTTACTCAACTATGATTCAATTATTATTATTAATTACAGGCAATGGAAAGACAGATTAGAAATATTAGATCTTTAACATAATGTTTCTGCAATTGTCTGTCAAAAAGTTACCCCGGCCATTCATCCATATTATACCCAAATAACTAAAAAAAATCAGAACAATTTGTGCTAACTATGAAAATTTTATAAAAAATGAGTAACTGAACATTTCCTTGTAGAGTGGATAATCAAGAAAAAATACGCAATATTAAATAAGATAAGTATTTATTTTACAATTTTTTCATCGACACCATGACACCAGTTCGATACTCATAAAATCCCTAAGAAATTTTTAATACTAAAATTATTGGAAAATGGGACAAATGAGTCCGAAGTTACTCAAAATTGAATTTATAAATATTAAAATGCGATTGTTTTCTTCCGAATATGCAATATGCTAAAAAGGGAAATTTCTCACTTAAATAAATGGCCATTCTCATTAGACTATTGAAAAATGCCCTGAATATTCTGGACCACCAGAATCGAGTCTGCAGAAGGTATCGATGAACGAACAACTGCGAATTTAGTATAAGTCTGCTGTGAATGGGCATGGATTTATCAGAAAAGGTGAGTGAATTATTATTATCATTATTATTGTTAATAATAATAGTATTATTATTGGATACTGCAGTTAACGTCAAGCGATACGTCATAGCTTTATAAGCATGAATATCGATGAAAGGATTTATAGGCCACAAACCCTTGAGCAAAGCTTTGCTCATTTCGTCAAAGTGTTTTGTGTTTTTGGCAAGATTTGGTATAAATACAGCTTCCAATAGTCTCCTGCAGAGAGCTTTTGAGTCGTTTATGCTTCCATTGCACAAATTAAATCTGCAATAAACCAGATTGAAAAGTTGAATGAAGGTGAGAAATCAAATTGAAGAAATGTAGCGCAACCCGTAGAGAATATATTGATCGACAAATACTGATAAGGGATACTATATATTGTATCATTTTTTAACGAATTATTTATAACTAAAATCTTGGATAATGTGCTGAGGCTCATAAGTGGAACAGGAACTTGATACTTTAAGAAAGGACGCTCTTAAATACGTCAGGGAACACCTCATCACTATTAACAATTACTGAAAGAACAATGAAAATTTCACTTTCAACGATTTCACTTTCATAAGAAAAATCGTTGAAATTTTTATTTCACCTTTCGTCTGTGCCTAACATGTGACCAATTACTCTCCAAAAGTGAAGAAGTCCTTCGGCTTCCTTATCACTCATGTCAATTCCCAAAGGTTTTGCACATAGTAAACTGAATCCCATAAAGCCGAATTGAGTGAGGGCCATATCCCGTTGAGATATTTTTCCAATTCCGGCTTCAAAACAACGACGGGAGGCGATGCAATGTTTCTTCCGTACATTTAGCACCGATTCGAAGAATCTGCAATTTAAATAGCAAATGTATTCAATTTTCATACAATGAAATCTGTCAATCGAAAAATTCATTATATCGTCAAAAATGAAGAATAATTTTTTTGTTAAAAAAATGAATGAGAAGTGAATAAAAAGTATGATATGAGAAAGTACATTAGAATATTTAAAAACCTGCTCTTCTTTTAATAACTACCACGAGGATGGGATAGTTCATCCGCTCGTCAAATGTTATCTACACGGAGAGGAAAACTCTTAAAAAATGACGTACTTATTTCGTAATCTACCAGGCAAAACAGTATTCGGTAAAAATTACAGACCAGTTACGCATTTGTTTACTGAACATTCGATACTTTTTCTAGAACTTTTTTGGACTTTTTCCTGAAGGTTTACTGAAAAAGTGCATAACTGTTTCGTAATATTTACCGAATATCGTTTTGGCTGCCAAATTATCGAACAGGTACCTAATTTTTCAAGAGTTTCTCCCTCCGGGTATCCTGGACCATAAGAATTACGTACCAATTCCGTAAAAAGTAATCAGCGTCCAAAAATTTTTATATTCGACGTCACAATAACTCGGCAACTCTCAAATGGTTAAATTTTACTAACTTACGAAGAACTACGTAGCTTTTTTGTACATTTTATTCCCTAGTAGACTACAAAATTTCCTGACAGATTCAGAGATCATTTTGATCCATTTCTTCAAAAACGCCCACAATTAACATTAGCAGATTATCTGAATATTGTCATAATTTTTATTGATAATTTCTCTCCTTGTAAAAATTTTAATCATCTCCAAAGTCAATATTCGCAGGAACAAATGACGACAATAGTTATTTCGTTCAATAGTCTCCAAAAAACTATTGACTCATTCCTAAAAACAATTATTATTTCCTTATCGCATACCCTTTCAGGTTTTTACGATTTATTCCCATCCTATCCCTCCAACCTCCTGTACTGCATTCATCGAGGGACGAGGGAAGACGTCATCCTGAGGGAAAAACTCTCCCAGATACAGTCGTCTCTTTGACGAGACTACCATTCGGCAGTAAAACTGTGAGATTAGAGTGCTACAAATTTTCACCCTCGTCGCCAGGAATCGAACCTAGATGAGTGGTATAGTAGTTTAGCACTCGAACCGCACAGCCCCTACCGTCAATTAAATATATACATATATACATTATAGACGTTTGCCCACATGACAACCAGGCAACCACATGGCAACCGATGCTGGAATTGAATTAGCAGTCTAGTCAGGTTGCACGAGGAAGTCCCAAGATGATGTACATTGACACTCACACCTTGATCTTCCTCAATATACCCATCAAAAGTCTCCTCGGTCCTTCCATTTGTTTTTTAATAAACATGAAAACTGGAGTTTTCATCCACTTTTCAAAAGTCGTTCAAAAAGGAGACGCGTTTACTTCTTCGGCATTTTCGAGGTTTCACAAGACATGATGCCAATGTTTCTTCAACGTCCCTTCACCACACGACGAACCCTTGCACTGGTACCTTTTGGGGACGATCCCCATATGTGCCACCACGTCATTGTTCGTGGGTCTTGGAAAATCAGTAAAGCCCTCAAAGTAATCCTTAGAAACACATATACATGTACATTATTATTAATAAATTTACTTACTTTATGCCCAGATTGGGTATACTCTTATACCAAATGCATGTGTGTAATATCGTTGCAGCATATCGTCGAAATGCAGCACATGGGGTACCACTTTGCTTAGTAAATCGTAGAACATCAAGAATAGAAGGTACAGCCAGCAATACCAATAATCCTGATAATTTAGCAATCATCATGGTGAATATATTCTTCGCGAAGACTTCTTGACCCAATCGAAATTTCTCATCATCGAAATAATCAGGAAGTGCAACTGCAGAGTCTTCTGAGTCCGCTGGAACTTTGGATCCCTCCTCCAGAAGGAAAGTCAATCGTTTCTCAATCTCATCTTTGTCTAAGCACAGAAAATGTAAACCATATGTGACAGGAAATACGATTTTTCGCTTTGTGTTGACATCATATTGAATTCCATCGATATGAGAATGGGTTGAACGTAATTTTTTAAATTCCAACGCATAAGTAAATATAGTAATTGATGTCCTTTCTCCGATGAAATTGAATTGTTTGTATTATTTTAATATTCTGTATTGTTCTTCCACTGTTTTGCGATAGTGGAAGAGCCGATTCTGGAGAAAATTCGAAGCATTGAGATTAAATAAAGTTGCTAAATTGTCGACATTAAATGGTAAGTGATTATTTAATATGATATTCTTGCCTAATTTTCTACTTTCCCCTGTCAAATGTCTTCTAAATTTCTTCAACTCTCGGTCTTCTGGCTTCTATTGAAATTGTTGGAAATTGTGGGAAATTGTTGTCAATTGTTAAACAATTAACTGGTTGTGTGGAATTCAACGATTACAATAGGGATTTTCTGGGGTCCTGGCAGCACTTAATCCAGGGCGCCATGTGTAGGCCTTCAATCAATTTGTAGTATGTCAAATCAAGAAATTCAGTCGAAATGTCTTTAAAAATCAACACGCTTCCCAGGTAAGGAAACACGATGCTAACAATGAAAACAGTTCTTGGGATAGGTTAATTTGACCAGCCTAAAAAAACATAGAGTGATTTAAGGCCCAAATGGGGCTGGTTCCGTGATGACTCCCTAACGCAGGTTTGCTTCAGACTGTTGTAAATCTTGAGGTGGGGAGAATAACGAAAGTAACTCTGATTCAAGATACACCCGGTACACCTGGGTTCGATAAGAGATAAAGTACATAATTTTAACAAAAGATCTCAAAGTTGGTTTGGTAACGCTTTTCCCAAGTTGGATCCTTCCTTTGACGATTCCTGTCCACACTCGTCAAATTGGCCGTTAAAAAAATTAACTAATGAATGTGCATCAATTAGAAATTACGCCAATTGCGTGCCAAGTTGACTTTTAATTTCAGAAACAACAGAAACGAAATTGTATCTGGCCCCTCAACAAAAATATTTTTCTCTTTTTTCTTACTCTTTGTCCTGTTAGGTAACGTAATGTTACTGCAAAATGTCTAACCTTTACAGTTATTGTTTCTTGTACTCTAACCTAACAGTAGGCAGTATACAGGTGAATGTGCTTTATTTTCGAGATAATGTGAGTTAGTTACAAATGAATATAAAATTATCATACACTCCTGTAGGAAAACATCGAGGCTTAGAAAATATTCACACTGATAACAATATCAATGAGTATGATGACGCAGAATTGAGACCAGGTTGCGCAATTTGCTGTGGACGGTGAAAATGAGTCTAGGATGATGTTGATGAAACCGTCGTAGTAAACGAAGGACAGAAAAATTTATATGACATTTCTTATGATAACAGTTATCACCAGAAGTCTCCATGTCGTTTGGGTGCTGAGAGCTCGTTAAAGCGACCACTAAATGACGAAGTGTCTATTATGTTCTATGAAAGGTTCAATCCTTCGACGTCATAATCAAATGATGACGTTTGTAACGAATTTTTTATTGATTTCGTCATTAGACTCAGCAACGAGTTAATCGTGAGTAGAGAGAGAAAGAGAGGAATGATATTTTTCTAGTCTCCAATATCTCGCGAAGGTACGTTTTTCCCATAAAAAAAATCCCGTAAAATAAAAATTCTGTCAGTCATCCACAATTTTCCTCTGCGTTAGGTTTTCCCTGGCAGACATCTTCGCAAAATGCACCAGTTATGTAATTACACGGATTTAATTCCTGTTCCAATGAAGGACGACGGTAATATTCATAAGAGTCACATTCCCTTTCTGGCAATGCTCCTTAAAGATATGAAATTGGCCAATGATTATTAACTCCGATTTAATTACTGTGATGATAAGCAACTGACATGTGTGTATACTAGCTTTTAAACAGGAAGTATATTTACGAACTATATTTCTTCAGAAATGCTTGAATATATTTTCAGATAATCATATTCCTTTTGTCGTTATTTCATATATTGTAACGTGACATTACCACGTTACAACCATTCATCTATTAATTGATGAATGTGCATTAATTAAAAGTTCCACTAATTGTCTGCAAAGTTACTTTTTAATGTCATAAACATCAGACCCCAAACGTTTTTATAAACAACAGATACCAAATTGTAATTGCAATTGTTTGCATTCTGGATTAGGGCGTGGTAAACGATATTTCTTCAGAAATCTCTGAATGAAATTTCAAAAAATCATATTCCCCTTCTCGTTCTTTGATATATAATAACGTGATATTTATTCCAGATTCCGGGCTCCTCGTTATTCTTCAAAAAGTATGTAAAATTGAATTAATTAGTATCTCTTTGTCGCTCGATTGTTAAACCATTTTATTTTTACGTACTAAGGATCGAGTCATTGATTTATTATGACCTGACAAGACACCACAAATTATCCGACGAATACAGCTAGTATGCGCTATTTAACATGAAGATCGTGCCACTTGATAACATCCCAGCTACTTTGTATGCGTGCTGACGACAAAAAAGACATCTGTATTCTTGACGGACTGTGAATTACCAAATACGTCGAACAATTCGGCGGTTTAAAATATGCATGCGATTGTGCGAGTGGGGAAGCTGGTGTTTGCTATGCATTTACATGAAATTGACGCTAGTGGCCATGTGATTAAAGAGCTAGACTAGTATGTAACTGATCCAGATTCGATTCCCGGTGACGGTCAAAATTTGTAGCGCCCTAATCGAACAGTTTCACGACCGAGGGCTTTAACCAGCTCTAGTTGCACACTTTAGACAGAAAATTAGACCTCCAGGGGGTGAAATGAGGGACCAATGTTAGTTTTATCCGGAAAACTAGCCCCTCAAGTATAATTTTTCTAACAAAACTTGACCTAAAAAGTGGTTCATTGTCATTTCCTCCCACGTTTTGTCCTCTAGAGGTCTAGTTTTTATCTCCAATTTCTTTCCATTTATAGATGCATTGCCGCATTTTGAAAAGGACCGTCTAGAATATGGCTTTTGGAAAGTCAGCGACACAGCTCTATTCAAGAATAGAAATAAAGATGCTACGTCTGCTAGGCGCGCACGCTTCTCACATAATT
Organism: Diachasmimorpha longicaudata; assembly: GCF_034640455.1. Classification (NCBI taxonomy): domain Eukaryota; kingdom Metazoa; phylum Arthropoda; class Insecta; order Hymenoptera; family Braconidae; genus Diachasmimorpha; species Diachasmimorpha longicaudata. Next base: position 1,246,026 of record NC_087234.1, read on the forward strand.
AATTTAATTAATTGAATATGGAATGTCCCCAGGCAGCCGGACTCAGGCCGAGTTTCAGAGAGCAGTCCTGGTCTCGTGGCATCACCTCAACAGGTTCATTTTAAAAGAAAAAAACTGTTTTTGCTACTAGACAGTTTCCTTAAGTCCCCTTCGGACCTGATGGTATCGTCTCAGCAGGTTCGACCCCACAGCTCCATGGAGAGCAAAATTATTTGAAAATTACGTACTTGTTGCGTAATTTACCAGTGAAAATAATATTCAGTAAAATTTATGGAACAGTTACGGACTTTTTCAGTGAACCTTCAGGAAAAAGTCCAGAACGTTCCAGAAAAAGTGTGAAACGTTTAGTGAAAAAATGTGTAACTGTTCAGTAATTTTTACTGACTATTGTTTTGATTGGCCAATTATCGAATAGGCACGTAATTTTTCAAGAATTTTACTCTCCGTGTAATAAGTAAAAGTTCCAGAAAAATTACACATTTGTTCACTGAACGTTCTATACTTCTTCTGGAAAGTTTTGGACTTTTTCCGGAAAGTTCACTGAAAAAGTGAGTAACTGTTCCGTCATTTTTACCGAATATCGGTTTGACTGACAGCTCAACGGATCAGGCATGTAATTAAAAAAAATTTCTCTCCTGTGGGGAAGCCGGTCGACAGTCTGGGAATAAGCCTATCTCATTACTATTTACCTGCCCGACCGAATAATCTATGCCAGCTGACCCCTTCTTTATTAGTCTACAGAGACTCCAAGATTTATTGATTTTTCTGTCTCATATTTTTTAATCAACATCTGGATAAGAAACAATCTACAAAAATCAACCAAAAAAAAACAGAATTTTCAATAGAATTTTAATGAAATTTTCTAGCGATTGGGCTCTTAGTTTCTTGAAGCATAACTCTTGAAGTTTCCTGATGCGTAAGGAGAAACCCTCTATAAGTTCATTAGAATTGACAAAACCACTTTAGCGATAAGTTACTGCGAATTTGTGTGGAAATACCTGTTCTGCAACTTGTCCCTGAGGTTCCGCGGGTGTCATAACGTGTCTAAGAATTACTATCGCGTTAAAAAGTGTAGACCTCTGACATGACAGGATTGTTTGGCTTTACAACATTCTTCATCATCGGGGTCTTCTGACTTGACAGCAGGTGCCAATTTACCGCATTACCTGGCCATCCTCTTCAGATCACTGATAAGACGATTTAATTGTACCAAACGTACCTTCTTAAATATTACCTCGATTTGTTTATAGTTAGTTACCGATGGTACCAGTTAAAAAAACCTGTTTCAGCCAACTTAATCGCTCCTGAGGTTCTATCAGTGTAGACACCGTTTTGGGCATTAATATTTTTAACCAGAAAATAATAGTCCACACCTCCCCCCTCCCCCACAGTCTGAATGCGGGGATGAGATATGCACTAAAAAATTGTTTTCGCCAAAGATTCGTTTACTTCGGAGAAATATTTATTTTTTCAATATTATGTTCCTCCAGTCAAGTCATTACAATAGCAATACTCATTAGGGTTGAATTATATTGATTAGATTGTTGTAGAGGATGTTCATGTTAGCAATAACCTTGAGTGAACTACTTCAATAATTATGAGCCTTAACAATTCCTGGAAATTATTCCCTCCAGCAACTTAGAAATTTAGAAAAATAAAAGTCATTGATGGTTTTTATTTAAAGATCTGTGTATTGTATTCATACTCAAGAGCAATAAGATTGTCATCTTTGGAAGCTAATTAAGCTTCTCTGGGAATAACTCAATGCAAAAGATATATTTTCTCTCAAGTAAATCAATTTTTGGCAAAGTTTTTGTTTCTCACTGTGCGAATTTCAGAACTCAGTCCTTACAGAATATAGTAACATACAGAACTAATATCCCCACCTATGTATTTATATTAAATCACCGAATTCGTGAATCGATGATAAAATCAAATTCAACCAGTTTTGGTTCAGAAGAAAGTTATCATCAGGTATTTTGACGACTTTCGTTTCTTTTCACGGATGAATAAGGTTCCAAGCGGAATATGAAAATAAAAATGACAAATCCATATGACGCAACACCCCAAGGGATTGCGATAAAAAATCCCTACGACTAATTAACACAAATGGTTTCAAGAAAAATGGAGAACTGATAATAAATATTATCAGTTCTATCCACACAATGAAAAAACTTGTTTTTGCCAAATATTTGGTTATTTCTGAGGAGTATTTATTTTTCCAAAATATTGTGCTCCTCCAGTAAAGTCATGACAACAGCAATTCACACATGAGGTTTGAATTATGTTAATTAGATTGTTCTTGAACATGTTTATGTTAGCAATAACCTTGAGTGAACTACTTCAATAATTATGAGGCTTCAAAAATTCCTCAGAATTCTTCCCTCCAGGAAATCAGAAACTTAGAAAAATGATAGATCATTAGTGGATTTCATTTCAACTTCTGTGTAACATAGTCGTACTCAAGAGCAATAAGATTGTCATCATTGAAAGCTAATCAGGCTTCTGTTTGACTGATACAGTTCAAGAAATATATATTTTTAAAATAAATACTCTTCTCAAACGAATGAAAATTTTACAAAAAGTATTTTTATCTCAGTGTTTCCTGTTGATTATTGAACTACTGAGATAACGCCTCCTAATTACCACCAGCGTCAGTACACATTCATTAACTAGGTCAGAACTTACCTGAATCCTCGAACTCTTTCGTGTTCTCAATAATTTTTTCACAAACACTTTTATAATCCATTGCTAATCAAATGATGGTCCAACAACAATAAAAAAAAATCTCTTAATTCACAACTGCAGTCCAATCCAATGTCCAAAATTATCGAGCACTTGGATCATTCCCAATATTTTCAACGCCTTCTGTTGCACCCCCAAGCTCGAGCAAATCTGCGCAATAAAATATATTGTACCGGGGTTTTAAGTAAAATCGTTCTGTTCTTTTATTTCTAAAAAATTTCGTTGGAAGCAGTGCATGTCTCACATCACTCACTTTTTTCCATTTTATTTACGATGAAGGTGGGATGTGAAATGCTTGGAAGGGCAGCATCGGCCTACTGAGCCTTGAGTACATTCTCGAATAAGAGAAAGGTGGATTTCCTCTTGATTTTATTTTTTTTTTACTGGAGAAGACTTCAGTTCCACACGGTCGGTCACATGATGCTCTCGAGCTCTTCACACTTGTATTTCCACATTTTCCATCAAGGGAACAATCAAGTTGATGCGTTAGAATCAGTTGAACAGACGTTGTAATGATCGGAAGTATGTTCATGATTGAAGATTTGGCACTTAATTGAATTAATTTCTGTGAATGTTCTCGTGGTTTGTGACTTGATTGATGATTTTGATGATGATGTGCACATTTAGATGTATCTGATGGACCAGACTGTCGTATTTACGAAAGTGTTGGACACTAAACTGATTTGCTGTAGCGAAAGTTCAGAATTGTCACCGTGACGAGGGGAAAGCTCTCCTCTCTCTATCTTGATAGTTAAGGTGAAAGTTAACAACGAGTGGAGGTGGATTTTACCGTGGGAGGATGAAGACGAGTATTATTATTTGATGTGTGAAATACTGTTACTCACGTAATGTTTAAATAAGTAGAAATTTTAATTGCTGGTGAAGAACCGTTATAAATTTGGTAAACTTGAGCATGAGATGGGTCACATTCCTTTTGAATGAGACGAGTTTAGTTTCATTGCTATTTCCAAAGCGGTTGGACTGCGAGGAGAGGACCAGAAGACTGTTTTTTGGGCACCAGATAAGTTCTTCGCAATGCACCAGACAAATTCATGATGTTTTTTTATATTTTCAGTAGCTGGTGTAGTCGGTGTTAGTGAGGCGATTGTTATTGTCCTGCTTTTTATTTTCGATGTCTCGAGGAAGAGTTAATAGTTAGTTTATGACTGTATAATCTTAGACTTTTTACAGTCACCCACTTTTCCCATTTTCATACATAATATAATTGTACATAACACCTTGCTGAGTGTCCTGTAAATTAATAATGAATTAGTAGTGATATAACACTATATAACTGATAATTTTATCAAAAACTCACGTAACATTTTGTGTCATCATTTTATTTTGTTATGGTATCATATAACATATCTTTTTCAAAAAAATTAAATATGATAATGTAATAAATATGTATATATGTAATATAAATATCTACTAAATGTATGATTATATTTACTCGAATTTTTATGTCATATATTATTTATATACGTATAAATAGACAATATAATGTATAAATTTATATATTTATCTAATAAATTAACAATATATTTATTATTATTTAGTTATTTTTTTCTCTTTCGTTAACTTCACAGAAAATATGGGAAGGTCCCAGATAACTAAAATACCACTTTTCAGTTATATCTATCGAAAAATTGTAATTTCAATGTTTTTTGGCTATAATTGTATTTATAAAATTTGTTCTTTGTAATATAACCGTTGGGGCGTTAAGGGGTTATTCTCATGTGAACGCCTATATTTTACCACTTTTTCGGAATTTTTTTTTTATGCGACAACAAACTTCAATCATGTTGATTTTTCAATATATTTTTATTTGTATTTTGAAATATACGAAAAAAATTTTTTTTTTCGTTTTTTACATTTTTAACATATATTTTTTTAAAGTCAAAGTAGTCCCCAACAAAAAAAGGTAGTTCACTGGTCAAGGTGATAGCGGCTGTTCATGTTGTCTGAGATAAAAAAATCGAATGGATTATTATTCAGTAGATATGCGGCTATCGTCCCTACCAAATATAATCAATTTCATTAAAAAAAAAATATATCGAGCTTCAAAAAAAAATCACGAAAATCTTGTTCTTTTTCGTTAAAAATCGTTTAAAAAAAATATGAAAATATTTTCGAAAATAAACAATTCTGGTAGGGACGATAACTATAAATGAGTAGAAGAACATATGTAAATTTTAAAGCAATCGGTTGAATACTTTTTTTTCTAGGACCAAGACAGTTTCAGAAAATGATGATTCGAGAAAAATGGGTTTAAAGTTTAAAGCCTGGTAGACAATCACTTACGACACGTCGGCGACTATGAGCTGTAACTTATCAAATACTATGAATTTCGGTCTGAATTTTTCACAGTATGTTTTCAATAGGTTTTACTGTCAAAATATTAAAAAAAAAAAAAACGATTTTTTGAAGTGCTCACATGAGAATAACCCCTTAATATAGGGCATGTTATTTGTAAATTTAATAGAAAATCTGAAACTATAGAATAGGATAGAAAGCAGTTTGCTTTTCCTTCATCTTCCAATATATTTACAAATAATTTTTTTTAATAAATTCGATAATCAACAAAAAAATCGTCATGTCGCCAGAAATGAAAAAAAAAATAGTAATACAGTACAACTTTTTGTGGTCCAGCAAAATTAATGACAAATTCACCATACATCACCATACATACGCATTGAAAACATGATGAGTAATTTTTTGGTTGTGCAAAATTAATTCTCACGAGCTAGACTGGGGTGGAAAGTGGTAGGAGCCAGGGAGAAAGGTGCGCGTGCGCTCTACAGGAAAATCCACGAATAATGTAATTTATTAATTATTGACTTTAATTCAATGTCCCGCATTGTAACAATGATTGGGATCAATTCCCCAAACGATTCTACATAATTAACAAAAACAAAAGAAATAATTTTTGCTAACTATACGCCTCAATCAAAAACATTAATTAAGTATTAATGAACTCTGCCTAAACTGTAAATTCAGTGTTCTCACTTCCCTCAAACGATTCCCTAATTAATTGCAAAGGTTAATTATCGATTTCCAGTAATTGATGCGCGCCAAGATGATAATGGCCGTCGTCCATGCGCAGTTACATTTACAATTTCCTGTTCTGTTAAATAATAACAGACAAAAGTAGAGAGAATCAACGTGGGTGAGACCTCGAGGTTCGCAGGAGTGTGTTCTGCCAAAAAAATTAAAGCAGAGGCCTGAAATAATTTTCGAGTTGGTTTTGCACCAACAATTGGTTTTGCGGATAAAGCCGGGCGCGTGAACCACGTCATACCCAGTGCTGTAAGGTAAGGCAGGGAGTACACGGAACGCCGATAACGAGTCAAGGTACAGGAAAGTGTGTAATCCGCGTAACTGGAGCGGAATCGAAGACTCAAACGATTTTGAGAAAATCGTTGTGGGTTTAAATACCAGCTAAAGCCGCAATTATGTGCGCAATATGAAAATAAATTTATCCTGCCACAATTGGGATCGAGAGATGGAACAAACACCAATCGATTGAGAATTGAATGATCAATAATTTGACAATGATTTTATATATGAACCTCGATTAGAAGAGGTGAACTACAAATTCCGAGAACGGCGTGACGAGGGGAAAAGTTTTTTTTATTGAAATAGCACATTTCGATACGATTGCGGAATAGTATTAGGAGTGTGAATAAGTCTTTCCCGTTTTTTTCAAATTTTGAGCCTTTATTGTGAAAAAATGGTTACAAATGAATTATTGAAAGTATTGGCCATCGTCTTCTTGCGTTTGACACGAATCTTCATCAAGCAAAGTCGCCAATTCTTGATCTTCAAAGATTTGCGGCCGCCCGGAACGCTCCTTGTCTTCCACGTCGAAATCACCACTTTTGAAGCGTCGAAACCATCCGCGAACACTTGAATCATCGACACAACCTTCTCCATAAGCTTCCTGAAGCAATCGATGCGCCTCGGCAGCAGATTTCTTCAAATTGAACCAATAAAGTGAAACTTCCCGCAAATGACGTCGACTCGGCTCAAATTTCGACATTTTCACGATATCAAAAATTTATGATGCGAAAAAATTTCAACTAATGTGTTAGTGTGGAATTGTTGACAGATGAATAAGCTTTGATTATGACATATGTAACCATTGAATACTCGCACAGTATTGGTGGCGGCATCTCTTACAAAAAACGGGAAAGACTTATTCACACACCTAATATTTTTCAGGACTAGGCCGGAAAAAGTGATTCTAATGAATGCGGCTTCATAGTTTGAGCCAAAGGCGATTTTTAACCCTGACTATGATGTTTTATGTCATCGTGGCCGAAAACGCATTTCTCGTCGAGCGAAACCAGGCGATAAACCCGTTTTCTCGGCTGTGGTGATGTAATAGTATATTTTGATACGAGTGCGACGAGGTGGTAACGAGTGTGAAGTTGAAGTGTATCAGAATTATACTTTTTGTTAGTGATGTTACGTTCAGAGAGTGGCGAACTGTGTGATTTTTTGTTTACTAGTAAACGAAAAGTCTGTTCGTTTACAAGTTTCGACTTTTCGTTTACAAGTAAACGAAAAGGCGCTTTTCAATGCGGGCTGAACGTAGCAACAGTGACAAAAGAGTTTGTTTGGGCTCGTGGGAGGTTTATAGGGCGAGTGCTATAATTCCAGGTGCCTAAAAACACTTTTCTCGGGAGTATCGAATATATATTATTTTTCAATGCAATTTGTTAAAAGTGCACGGCGAGAAAAATTCTTGAAAAATCACGTGCCTGCCCCGTAATGTTCCAATCAAAACAATATTCGGTAGAAATTACGGAATTCTCAGGAAAAAGTCCGAAACGTTCCACAAAAAGTGTAGAACGTTTCGTGAAAAAATGCGTAACTGTTGCGTAAATTTGCGAAACAGGAACGTATTTTTTCCAGAATTAATCTCTTCATGTGGAGCTTTGTAAAATTTCATTTTCGTTATTGCTGCCACGGCCCAGGTGAGGGTTTCCAAGCTTGGACGATAGGCTCAAACTTGGTCCAACCTCGGTTACCAAGCCTCGGGATTCCTAGTTTTGACCAGGGTTGAACCTGTGGTAATTGCTAGGTAAACCCAAGTTTGGCGATTCCCTGTGAATTAAAGCTTGGCTAGCAAGGCAATTCCTATCTTGATCCAAGCTTGAGTCTCCGAGCTTGAATTGATAAGTTTGAACCAAGCTCGGGCCAATATATTGTAGAAAAAATTCAATAGTTTATATTATATAAAGATATAAATCCATATTTTTTATAAATAAATATATTATTTATTGATTTTATTTTCTTTAATTTTTTGCAAGTTCGAGAATTTCTAACTGGTTATCGTCGGAGGGCTTTGAGCCAAAACCGGAAAACTTAACAAAATTCGTGGAAAAAAAATTGAGTTGACGTGATGGTCAAAGAAAAAAAATTAAGTCAGAATTTAAATTGGAAGAATTATCAACTTTTGACAGTTTTGTTTGGCTATACTAATGCTTGGGTTGGGGGCAGCAAGCTGAACATATTTTTTTTCAAGTCAAACTTGGAAGTCGCGCTTGGGTGAAGGCTGATGATCAAATTAGGCTGAAACTTGATCTCAAATTGGGTGACGCTTGGATCAAGGTTGGTCCAAGTCTGGACGCCGAACTTGATTCAAGCTTGGATCAAACTTGGGATCCAAGCTCGGACGGGCGTTACAAACCAAGGGCTAGCCAAGATTGTTCCAAGCTTGGAAACCAAGATCGAACCAACCTAGCCTAGTCTCGGTCCAAGCTTGGACCAAGCTTGGACCAATGGTGAATTCCCACCTGGGGGGCAACCTGGCTCGAAAAGCCCCTTTTCCGTTACTCGGAAACGAAAAATCAAAATTTATCAACCGAATAATTTTTCATTTCTTAGTAACCGAAAAATGACACCATTAATTATAAATTTTCCCGTCGTTGGCCGTAACATCGCTAGCAGAAAGTATAATTTGGTTGCCAGTACAACGGGGTTGCGACGGAGGTGGAGTTGTTACAATACAAAGTTAATATACTGCAAACTAATCTGAAAATTACCATAAAACCGATAACTTTATTGGCGAGACAGATAGTTTTATTGCTCCGCACATGTCTGATTGTTATTTTTTGTATCGCTCCCCGATAATTGTAAATAATTCATTCCATTTTTCAACATTAGATAGTTAAAAACGAGGGCACGATTCCGGTCATTTTCATTAAAACACGATATCGTGACCATCAAAAATAGGACAGACACTGAATCTTGTTAGTAAACAAATAGTGAATAATACGAATATTACATCAACTGATATCAATGGCGACAGAAGCAACTTCCGATAATAATGCGGAGATTTTTAAAAAGTAAATTTACGGAGAATGTAGCTGAATGGTGGGAGATCCAGTTGACCCTGGCTCTGTCAGTTTATCGTCAGTCTTACTTAATCGTCATTTGGCTCTTCAACTCAACGGAATTGAAATCGCAGAGACGCGACTCTGAATTTTTCATTTATTCTTCTTGATTATTAGTTACTCTCCCAATACTCTCATAGACAATAGATTAAAAATGGTTTCAACGCTGCAAGTGTGTGCCTTGATATTTATCACTGGTATTCAGGATTCCTTATCACGTGAGTAACTTCTGCAAATCATTTTTCTAAATCAATCAACATAATATTTTCAAGTTTATTTTCTCATGCAACTTGATAACTCCTCACACACTTGTCCACATTTGCACTATCCAACTGTCATTTATAAGAAAATGAACTATGAATTATTATGAGATAAGCCTTATCTCAAATAATTTCATTGCATTGAATAATTTCATTGAGCGATGATCAGAAATATTATAAAATAATTTTTGCTACACACATGGACTAATTAAATTAAATTGGAAATGACCTTTAACTATTTAAATTAATTTACAAAAGTAGTCAATTCATTTTTACAATAGTTATGGTTGACCTAAAATCCCAAAAATCTAAAAATCAAAATTTCTGAATACTACTAAACTTGATAAAATCTCATATATTTTACCAATCTTGAATTTGATTTCATTTTAATTTACAGAATGGAATCGTGACTCTTGCCGAAATCCAAACGGAATTATTGGGACCTGTATAAATATTCGCCAATGTCCCTCACTTCTAAATATACTTCAATATGAAAATTCGGATCCTCAAAAAATTAAATTCCTGCAGAATTCCATTTGTGGATACGAAGGAAAGGATCCAAAATTATGCTGTGTTGATCAGCAACTTCCAACACCGACGCTGGCCCCAGATCCCAATGATAATAATAATAATGGCAATATTGCTTCACGTTCTGATCTGTTGCCTGAAAACTGCGGTCCTGATCTCCAATTAAAAATAGTCGGAGGTGTTCAAGTGAGAATTGACGAATTTCCTTGGATGGCGCTTCTGGAATATCAAAAACGTAAGAATACAAGTAGACAAAATAATTTAATTATAAATTCAATAGAAGTTGTGAGAGAAAAAATTCGTTGGACTGGGGGTAGTCGTGCGGTCATTTTATGGTGAGGTGAAAGACACAGGAGACAGGAGAAAAAAATAAATCGTGAACTATATATTATATATATCGTAGATATATAGGATATATACGATAATATATAATATGTAACATATATTCAATTTATCTGATAACGGTATTTTTTATTATATGGTACCTTAGCAAAATAAAACGGCGACAAAACGTTTTGGGAGTTTTAAATGAAAAATTTAGTAAATATAGTTGTTTGCGACAAAATCGATTTTATAGAATAAAATTTTATTGAAGAAATGTTAGATAAACTCAAAATTGAATTTTATCCATTGAATTGAAATCCATTTTGCCACAAAAACATATATTTATTAAATACTAGAAATGATTTTTCTCAGGGTAGGAAATGCCAAGTTTTGCTGAAACAAATTTTCTGTGGGTGTTCATTATTTCAAATAATTTTTTCACGTGATATGGTTAAATAATATTTGACGATATCACGATAATATTCTCCAAAAAAACCCGGCAGGTTTTTCTGTGCTCAGAGAAGGTCCTGAAGGAGCTCCTATTTTTATTCCACTCGACTGAAAAGTCCGGATGTTTTTACATAAAATATTCGCGGGATAAAATCATAAAATTGGATAACGGATTGTTTGTTTACCATTTTTTAAAATTTCATTTTCTATCATTAGTATCGGGTTCAATGGCTTAACCCATTGCGACACTGAACTACTATCGATGTAATAGGGGCCGATCAATCAGCTTGGAGATTAGTGGGCCATAAAAATAGAATAATAAAAAAATTGTGACTGCAAGCGTGTGGTAATAGTCTAAAATCTTGAATCCATTAAAATCTTGTGCTTCTTATGGTATGCAGAATATAATCTATCTTTTACAGAATTTTGATAACTATAAAAATTGAAGAGATATCGTGCTAGGACCGTTACACAATCTACAACATGTGCTGCGTGCGTGAAAGTTCATCAAATGCTCCACTTCGTTGCTCGATCAGCAACTTTACCGCACGCGGCGATATCTTCTCATTTTTTAAGATTTTTTCCAAATTTAGGAGAAACAATTGAATTTTATCCAGTAATAACACTTTCTCACTAAACTTTTGCAAAAATTTACAAAACTTTGATGATCGGCTGATCGTTAAACTAACAACTAGGTGAGGATCTATCAATCGATAATCGATAGGCAGTCGATTGCTATTCGATTGCCAGTCGACGGTTGATCGATCGCCAATCAATAATCAATGGCTCTTCGATTGCTAGTCGATCCTCAGTCGATCAATGAATCAGAGCTTCCTAGTACTTCATTAAAACTCCACCGGGTGAACCATTTTATTCCGCGATCGAATGACTCGTCGGGGAATCCTCAAAACCGCTGCTCAATGACATCCAATTTTTCCTCCAGCTACCGGTACGACCACAGCCTGCGGAGGAGTTCTGGTCAGCAAACGTTACGTGTTAACAGCCGCCCATTGTCTCAAAGGAAAGGATTTACCAAAAACCTGGAAATTAATCAACGTACGTCTTGGTGAATACAACACAGACACCGATCCCGATTGCGTTATGGACAGTGATAAATCAGAAATATGTGCCCCACCGCTGGTAACAGTGGGAATCGAAGAGGCTATTGCGCATGAAAATTATCAGCCCTTGGACACTAATCAAATCAATGATATTGCACTACTAAGACTCACCCGAGAGGTCCAATTTACCGATTACGTTCAGCCCATTTGTCTTCCCAAGACCAACAAATTGCCGCCGAGATTTTGGGTCGCTGGCTGGGGAAAAACTGAATTCAGAAGTTCATCACCGATCAAACTAAAATTGGCTGTTCCATTTGTCAATCAAAGCATCTGCGAAAACAAATACGGAATGTATAACGTGAGACTTGGAAGTAGTCAGGTCTGTGCTGGGGGTGAAATAGGAAAGGATTCTTGCAGGGGAGACTCTGGTGGTCCGCTGATGAGTGTGGAAACAGCTGCTGATGGTACCCAAAAGTGGGCAGCTGCTGGAGTTGTCTCGTTTGGACCATCCCCTTGTGGAATGCAAGGGTGGCCTGGGGTTTACACAAGGGTTGCTGCATTCACTGACTGGATTGTCAGAAACATGAGACCTTGAGGAATCGAAAAAGGAAAGAAGGACTACGGGAATTTTTGAGAATATTCCACACCTTTTTCCATCAAAATTCACGTTTTATTGATTTTTCTGATCAGTTATCGATCAGACTGAGGTCGAGAGAACATAACGTTGTTGCCTTTTGTCGTTATTAAATATCGATTCCAACGTTTCTTTTTGGTGAAATGATTTTTATGAGTTTTTTTTACAGTTTTGGGATTCTTAAATTAAATGTTAAATATAAATATTTGTGGTAATTTGATAATATTGCTACGTATCTCCCTTGGAATTTCCCCCCTTGGTCTCTGATGGAACATCCAGTGAAGCCCTTGGGTACGACAATTATCTTAAGGGGTTACTCTCATGTGAACGCCTACATTTTACCACTTTTTATGAAATTTTTTTTTATGCGACAACAAACTTCAATCATGTTGATTTTTTAATATATTTTTATGTGTATATTGAAATGTACGAAAAAAATTTTTTTTTTCGTTTTTTATATTTTTAACATATACTTTTTTAAAGTCAAAGTAGTCCCCAACAAAAAAAGGTAGTTCACTGGTCATGGTGATAGCGGCTGTTCATGTTGTCTGAGATAAAAAAATCGAATGGATTATTATTCAGTAGATCTGCGGCTATCGTCCCTACCAAATATAATAAATTTCATTAAAAAAAAAAAATATCGAACTTCAAAAAAAAATCACGAAAATCGTGTTCTTTTTCGTTAAAAATCATTTAAAATAAATATGAAAATATTTTCGAAAATAAACAATTCTGATAGGGACGATAACTATAAATGAGTAGAAAAACATATGTAAATTTTAAAGCAATCGGTTGAATATTTTTTTTTTCTAGGACCATGACAGTGTCAGAAAATGATGATTCGAGAAAAATGCGATTAAAGTTTAAAGCCTGGTAGACAGTCGCTTACGACACGTCGGCGACTATGAGCTGTAACTTATCAAATACTATGAATTTCGATCTGAATTTTTCACAGCATGTTGTCAATAGCTTTTACTGTCAAAATATTAAAAAAAATCGATTTTTCGAAGTGATCACAGTCGATCTTACGGATCATCGTCCTGTACTCCCTCCTAATGATTGATACACCGCCCGAATTGTGAATTAACCTGTCTGTTAAGCTATCTTTCTCTGGATATAATATTTTAAATAATAATATCAATATTGATAATAATATTAATAATATGCGACAAAGGAAATAATAATACAAATCGCAAAATTAATAAATATTAAATAATTTGGACCAAAAAGGTGTGAAATGTTCTAAAGAGATTCTAAAGATAAATTAAGGGCTAATAGGGTTTGATGAAAATCAGGAAAATAAAAATGATAGATCTAATGTAAATGTAAATATGCAATTGTAGTGAAAAATATCTCATAATGTTTTTCTTGGAAATGTCCATTATATCGGAAAATCGGTGAAATGAAGTTACGTTTCACAGATTGCAGATTATTCTGCGAATTGAAGATTTTGTACAGCGAATTTTTTTTCTACGTTAAACAGCAAAATTCGGAAATCGTATTTGATGTAAAGTAGTGTATGTATTCAGATCAGTCTTTTAAAAATTGAATATCATTTCAATTTCCTCGAAACTCAGTAAATAAATTATTATTAAGAATTTTCTACGCGTTGTTTGCAACAAAATTGTAACCGAAAATGCGGAACTGGAATAATTGAAAAATGTTCATTTTTCCAGTTACTAAGTTATACGTTACAGGCTATATATTATATAATATAGTATATATTATATAATGTACAGGAGCTAGGTACATACGAGTCTCGAATCAAGGTCGCAGCGGAGTGGGGATTTCTTGATTATTGACCATCTATGCGAGTAATGGGTATTTCCCATAGAATGTCATGTGGGATTTTTGTAAAGTATAATACATGTTCTTTATTTACCTAGAAAGTCAACGGAAGACGTCAGAAAAAAATCCCTGCGTGGTTTCAATTTTTTTACATCTTTTTTATTCGTTAAAAAATTCCATTTCAAGGAGAAGTTTATAGCAATAATATGAAGGCTATACTTATTTGATATTTTTAAGTTAAATGCTCAAATTGATAGAATAACAAAGTATTCATCGCATAAAAAAGTATACCTCAAAGTCAATGAATCCGAAAAGTGGAAAGTCCAACTAAAAAAATAAAAATATAAATTGGCATTCAGTAATTATCAACAACATAATTAGTTTAAGGCGTTCATTGAAGCCATTTTGATTTATATCAAACAATTTTGGAATGAAAAATATTCTTCACAATATTAAGAATCTTAAACAAAAAGTTTCTATAGAAACAAGATGTATGGAGTTTGTCTGCATTTTTAAGGCTTTGATTAAATAAACAAAATAAACAAAACAGTGTAGGCCTTTTTGTTATCAATTTATATTACCGAGTTTAGATTTATACTTGAAGTTGCCGCATGGAATATAAATAAATTGAATTGATGTAGAGTTCATTATTCAATGTAATTATTATCCATTACTATATGATATATTATATTAAAATGTATATGGATAAATAACATATAATATTCTCCCAAAAATCTCTCAAGATTAATTTTAAAACTAGAAACTTGATCCATCTTATATAAGAGAAAAGACAACTGAATTAACCGTTCGAATTTCCTTGTCAATTCACTTCTGTGATTCATTGAACGCACCTTCGAAAGACGTTTATTCATCGGTAAGTAGCTCATAAATATACGAAAAACCAATGATACGATTCATAGAAAAACGGTATTTCCCTTCTCAATTGACGGTTTTCAGAATAATTTTCCGTATTCGTGCCTTGAGTAATGATATCTCACCCAAGCTGCGTCATAAGTCAGATATTATCTATATGAATTTACCCGGAAATTCTGTACCCATTCCGTCACATTATCAAAAGGTCAGAATCGAGGTCACAACCGAACGGAAAATCTCGGATCATTGATAATCATTCTCCCTAATCATGAATGCTCCGCACATATGCTGAAGTCAGCATAACTTTTCCTCAGATTTTTGAAGTGGGGGAAATGGTTACAAGTACTAATCATGTGGAGTGGGGTTATCCAGGGATGTAAAAACTTATGTGGACTTTAGGATGTGGTATATGACGTAGAATTGTTTTCAGAATTTGGATCCCGAAAACAAGCCCAGTTAGTTACCTACTCAAAAATCAAACATAATTTCTAAAAAAAATTTTACTTTGTTTGTTAAATATTTTTAAATTAAATTTTTTTTTTAAGTTCTTTGTATTGTGGTTATGGTTCAGAGAATTTCGGATTACTCCGGATTAAAAGATATATCAGAACATGTACTTCAATGTCAATATTGACTGGAGTCTTTACGTAAAATACGTTGATGTTGGTATATTTATTTACAATGGTTTTTGCAAAAAATTTTTCTCAGTGAAATTGAAAATGTCTAATAATTTTTCGTGGAAAATAAATATCTCCCACTATTTAATTATACGACACGATCTTTATTCAGCTTTTAACATATGCGATTTAGGGAACGATTCGATATAATTCTAGCTGGGTTGATAATCCGATGTGGTTTACTGGAGAGACCGTTGGACAGTGACTCTAGCCCTCGGATCGTCCAGGGTAAGAGGTCTGAGGCTCTTTTGTCTATTGGGTTGTCCAGGTGTTGGGTTGTTAGGTCATAAACTGCCGAAGAGTTTGTCGTATTGCCCTGTGACGTGTACAATGGGTCGCTTGTTCGAGCTAATGTCAAAATATTCCCCACATTTGGAGCTCTCAGTCGAGTGCTAGTCGATAGTAGTTCGATTGATTGATCATCGATCAAATAACGATCAACAATGATTGGCTAGCATATCGACTAATAATCCTTCAGGCGTCAACCAATGATCGATCATCAGTCGAGTAACCATCGATTCAGTGATCAACCAGCGATCGACCGAGTGCACTAGTCGATCTTGTATCGAGTCTCCATCAATCGATCCACCAGGGTAGTGATGTTACTACTGACAAATTTTTTTTAATTCTCATAATTTTGTGAGAACGTATGGGCAGACATTCCTTCCAAAAAAAATGATTCCTTGTAAGTGAAACATGATTTTCTCACCCACTTGTAACCCAAATTAGACCATGTTAATTTAAAACTTGTTGTACTCCCAAGAAAAAACAGTTTAATTTAATATAAGGAGAATTGGGAAAATGAGATACCTTTTATGAGTAATTTTATTATTACACTGAGACTCCTAAACTTGAAAGGTGTTGAAGGTTTGTAGGGTAATTTGGACTCAATCTAAGGAAGAATTCCTTTGGAGAATATGAGTTTTGGAAAATGGCAGAATTATTGTAACCAAATGTCTCCTTCTTTTTAATTTCCTGTCTAGATCATTATTCAATTTTTAACATTTATTTTCTAATCAGGATTCGATATAATTCTAGCTGGATTGATAATCCGATGTGGTTTACTCGAGACACGGTTTGAGAGTGTCCCTCGCCCTTGGTTCGTCCAGAGTGAGAGGTCTGCCTCGTTTGTCTATGGAGTCGGTCCACATGAGCTGTTTAGGTCATAAACACTAAAACAACCCGAGTGTTTTTCGTTATTTTCTGAGAGATTTACAACGATTAGATTGTTCATTTAATAGGGGAAAATTGAGGAACGATACTTTTTGGAGGCACCCAATATGTGGACCAAATATTAGGGTTTGTCTGAGTATTAGCAACAACAATCGAAGTCTCATTGTTTTATTAGCCTCATGAGAGAAGTGCGGATTTATTTGGCTACGATGGAGACTTGGTTTGAGGCTTTAGAGGCTTCTGAATATATTTGAGAAATTTCGGGCATTTCGTAAATGGAAAATAAAGAAATAATGATGGTACACGACAAACTAGAAAATTAAATCAGTGTTTTTCTGTGAAATATCCGCTCACACATATCCTGTACATCAGGCTCAAGGTTAACCTCTCCCAAACTCCACACGTTCTCCGGTGCTGTTATGAGCATTCTAATTACAAATTATTCCCTTTTACTGATTTGATGAACAAATGAATCAGCATTTCTCCTGAGAGAAAAAAAAATTACCGACAAGTGGGGCGAGTACGAAGGCCATCAGACTGCCAGAATACAGGCGAGCATTGTCTACTCAGTGTGTTTCCAGGCTATGGAACTGTTTTTATGTATTTTTCACTGAATTCAGTCATCGTCGGCTGAACAAAGAACGATAGAGACAGCCGTATAATTGAAATAAAGCAAGATGATAGTTCACTGCAAAGGTTATTACACTATCGATAGCGCCGAGACATTAGGAATAATTTTAAGTCGTCGTGACTGTGTAGTGCAGACAAATAATTCATGTGAATCAAGTTAATTTTATACTTTCCATCGAATGTAAAAAAATCCGATGAAAAATGATTTCTCATGTGTTGGTAGTCATCGTAGTGGCTAATGCAGCGCAATTAAATGCACGTAAGTCTAAGCATTGAATTATTTTTAATGATATTGTTGTTTAGAGACATGAAGTTAATTTTTATCAAAAAAAATCCCATTAATTCACGCGTTAATTCGAATTCGGGGATCAGAGCTGCAAACAGATGCCGTAATGTTTCGTGAGGGAGGAGACAACTGCCGGACTCCTGAGGGAAGAACAGGGACATGTATAAAAATTAGTCATTGTGGAGAGCTGGCAGGTATCCTGAGACAAACTGGACCTCCAACAAATGAGGATTTGGACAGATTGAAGAGAGCCAATTGTGGGTATGAACGTCTGGAGGCGAAAGTGTGCTGTTCCAGTGATGTAAGTTCATTTTTTATCACGTGATGATGCATTGAATAGCATGTTCCAAAACAGTTTTCGAAAAATCGTTAAACGAACATCGAAAGTGAATGCTTCATCGTGAATTGAAGGCAATTGCTGGCGCAGATGTAAGGCAGTGCATTGGGCCCCTTTTTTGCAGTCGATGATAAGGTAAATGGGACAGTTTCTCATCAGCAAAGCCCAGTGACCTGAAAGAAAGGCAGATAACAATTAAAAAATTAATCAAACCCAATCGAAACGTCTTCTAGGCCAAACTCTGGATATTTATTAATAATCATAAATAATTTTTTCTTGTGGAACATTAAATGATTAAAATCACAGTTTTAAAAAATTCAGTCTTTCAGAGTTTCTGATTACAGTTCTACGCGTGAAGCAGTTTCTGATCACGAAGGGGAATAATTTCTGATCACGAAAACAAGGCGGTTTTAGCATTCACGTAGAAACTCGTTTAATCTTGTTGATAGTTAGAGGCTTCTCAAATTTTAATTTCGTTTCAACTCCATCTCGTTTTCCTTCCAATGTCTTTTTCTTATCCTTCAAATTGTCCCCGTCTGAAACGTATTAAGGCCCACCCAATTTACGAAATTTACATTGGACTTTTTCTGGGATTCACAATTTTCAAACTCAAAGCACTTATCGTTGAAATCCTCTTCATCTCAGAAAGTTCAGCAAGTTATTCATTATTGCTCTGCTGCTACATAATTTATCTCAGTCATTATTGTCATTGTGGATCAATATAATCGGACTTTGGTATTTTTTTAGCCTGTCTGCACACCAAATAATGGCATTTCAAACCCTTAGCACATGTAAGGACGTCCTTGTAGGAAGGATATGATTAAAAATTACAGATTGAACACCTAAAATCTGACGTATATCCACGTTAACAAGCGGCCCAAAGCAAAGCCCTTTATCGACGCCAGAAATGACCCTAGATCCACGTCAAATTCACCATATATCCAGGGTAAAATCAGGGAATTAGGAAGAACATCTTCGAGAGTATTATATTTTTCATAAAACCTCAATGAAAGTAATAAGTACACAGTTATTCCATAGCTTATGATTTTCCTAATTTGACAAATCGTTGTGCCATATTTACAGTTGTTAAATCCAATCGTTGAGCAAAATTTATGATGAAATTACTATATTTTAAAAAATCTTATCTGTTCTATTATTTTTATCAACTTCTTTCCCCAGGTGACATTGGACATTCCATCCGCCACAACTCCAATTTCCACCCAAACTGTGCAGTCTCCTCCAGAAGTCACAGCTCATCCGAATCTTAGACTCCTCGATCACAATGTCTGTGGTCCAGTGACAGAGCAAAGAATAATAGGAGGTAACAAAACAGGGGTGTTCGATTATCCCTGGATGGCCCTAATCGCTTATCAAATCAACAACAAACAAATAGAATTCCGATGTGGTGGATCTGTGATTAATAGTCGTTACATTTTGACTGCTGCTCACTGTGTTACTCAACTTCCATCAGGTTTGTAATTATCAAAATGACCGTCAGTTGTCCATTAATTTGGGGAATAATAATGTTGACAGTTACAAAGATTCGGCAAGATTATGAAATTAGTTGATGGAAAATATGAAATATGTAGTTATATATCCAACGAAGATGTGTTATTTGACTATTAATTAGCTTTATTGACAGTGATGATAAGCACACATTAAGGAATTAAGTAATTATTAGTATAGCTCATCTACTTAATTAATTGTATCATCGAATATCGATACCGACAGTAAAACAGGTGTACTAATTGTATTCATCTATATTATGAGGGATGAAATTGAAATTTATAAATATTCTGTGATTCCGTGTTTTATTGTAATATATTTTTTTTTTATCATGCATTAATCATAATTATCGCTGCTTGAAAAGACCTGGCTGATTTTGGATTCGTAGAAAGTGTGGAGCATATGAAACGAGATAAGTCACTTTCAACTATTGATCAATTAGTGATGAATATCTTGGAACCTGGAGCAGATAGCAAAATTTTCACTACTTTTTTGTCGAGCGAATTGAGTTGTACAATAAATGTTATTACTCAAAAATACCGCGATCTCTCAACGATTAGGAGATGGAGCTCAAAAGAGCCACTCAAAGATAAGTCAATTTATCGCGTTTTATCACGTCGCCACTGAAGTGTTAAAAGACTTTTTCTCCACCGGGACCATTTGACGTTTTTCCGAATAGTTCCTCATCATGAAGACAATCTTGAAATCATGAATAACCAATACAATCTGTACTCTCCATTTTTAACTCCATCATTTTTATCTTCTCTTTCAGCTTTAACTGTATTTGGAGTACGAGTTGGAGAACACGATTTACGAACCGAAAGAGACTGCAACAAAGACGCGGATGGTCTAGAAAGTGACTGTGCAGAACGTTATCAAGATTTTGGAATCGAAGAGATCCATTTCCATTCGGGATTTACGAAATCAGTTCTGCAGGATGACATAGGACTGATAAGAGTAAATTCAATGATAGACTTTCGTCCGGTTAATGCAAGACCAATATGTCTTCCCATTGGTGATGCAGCTACCCATCATCAGAAAAAAGTCACTGTGACGGGATGGGGAGCAACTGAAAATGGGCCCAGGAGTCAAGATCTTCTCCAGGTGAAGCTCACTCTAGTCTCTAACGAGGAATGTGCAAAGGCATACAAGAAAAACACAGTGATATCGTACAAACAATTGTGTGCTGGAGGCACTGATCACAAGGATTCATGCCTCGGGGATAGTGGAGGACCTCTCCAAGCACTTTCCATTTACAATAAGATGAACGTAAGATTTGTACAGTATGGAATTGTCAGCTTTGGAACTAAGAACTGTGGAATCGAGGGATATCCTGGAGTATATACTAGACTAGTCTATTACATTGACTGGATTCTTGATCGTTTAAGGAAGTGAATAATGCTGTTCACACGGATTCAAAAGGTTCAATAAAAATGACGTGAAGTTCCATATTTTTTATTTTTTTATTATTTAACGCAATTCATTGCAAGTTCTTTGCAAGAACTTGCAGCTGGCCATCGCCCGAGGCCCTTCAGCCAAGTATTTACAAATATTTACATTTTCTTGTATAGCAATTTTTGTAACAAAAAGTGAAGTTTCATAATTCGTAAGTTGAAAGAAAATTATGGTTGATCCGGTAAAAAGGAATAGTTACGTTATTTCAGTTGTAAAGTGGTAAAACGAGATGAGTCAGTTTTAACTGTGGACCAGTTTCAGATGAATATCTCGAAATCTAGGGGAAATAGATTTGTGTACCACAGTAGATGTTATAAACAAAATGCCGCTATCTTTCTCGGATTCAAAGCTATCGATTAAAAATTTAACTTAAAGATGGGTCAACTCATCTCATTCTACCACTTCGTTACTGATTTCTATAGAACGTTCGCTACTTTTAATTAGACTTTCCGTAATTTTGATCGAAACCTCGTTGTCGTTGGTTAATTACTGAACCTTGCCATAATTTTTATTGAACTATTTCTCTCCGTGTAAGGGATCGATTGGTATTAGTGAAGTGGGATGATCGATTTGATGAAGTGACGCGATAAATTGACTTATAATTTTAAATAACCATTTGCTTGAATTAATTTATTCTAATCTGCTGAAGACCTTCATTTGGTGCTGTGAAGGTCGAGAGAAGTTTTCATCCTTCAACTCAATGTAAAAATAGATTAATATAAGTGTCACAGTTTTATGATAAGAATTAACCACAATTGCGAGACTTATCGCCCGCGGTGCGAAAGGCTCAATGTTGAAGAAACTCGCCGGACATTCAACAATTCAGTGAGATATATTAAATAAATACTCGCTGTTTAATATCGATAATTTTCCAGGTGTATTCACCAGTAACCTTAAGGGGGGAGCCTGCTTTAGAGGCTTCAAAAAATCGATTTTTTTTTTGCGTGAATCACTTCCTAAACTATCCAAGAATATGTCTCCAAAATTCAGAACAAAATTCGGATTATTTCGGGAGATACAGACGAAATAGTGAGCAAGCGTTAAGCAGGTATATGAGCATCACGAAAACTTTGACACGCGATTCCTCGGATTTCCATTTTTATGATTTTTTCAAATTGTTGGACAAGATAGGAAAAAAAGTAAACGTCCTATCGAAACGAATCAAAATGCGTTGAATTTGGAATTAAATTCTCTTCCAGGTAAACCTAACATATCTTAAGAAAGTTTACATTAATCCGGTTTTTAAACGATTTAAAGTAAATTTTTTTTTTCTAAAAATGCCTTTTTTTTCAATCTGCGAAAAATTGTTGAATTTTTCACTTTTTGTTGAATTTTCGTGGTTAACCTGGGAATTACACTATTGAAAATTAAAAATTTCTTTTGTTTTTTTGTTTCACATGAAAATTGCGACCTGCATCTTATCCGACACACAGAAATTGCACACTCGAGGCGCCTCCGTAAATTTCTTCACACATGAAGAATATCCAATGTATAATAATAAAAAAATTTGAGAAGACTCTTCAAATATATAAGAATAAATCCTAAGAGTTTGATTTCAATCAGACATTTCTTTCCTTTCCAAAAAAATCCTTGAAAATATAGATTTTTTGAAGCCTCTAAAGCAGGCTCCCCCCTTAAGGTCCTTGGAAAGCGAACTTTTTTCATACAACACAAATCCAAGAGAAAAATGATACAGATTTATGTATTTTTAGGTACAAAGATAATAATGATGAATAATAATGAAATAATGATTTCACTTGAATTTTTGTTCTGCTTCCTGGAAATATGGTTTCCATAAATTATCCCTCCGCTTCCTCTAATTAATCATGGATAATGCAATGAGGAAAAATTCGTAGTATGCACGATGAAAAGATCATTTCAAAGTGAAAGCGAGAGAACCAACAAGGTCGAACAGTAAGGAAAAATTGATGAATCTATGACTTCATTAGATTGCAAGACGATACTTAACTTTAAATATATGTCTTTACTCCCACAGTAACTACCAAAAGATAGAACCAGACGCATCGGTTAAATGACAAAGACATGATAGTGAGAGACCGTTTTTGATCATTTGTACACTCTACTATCGGTCAATAATCCATGTGAATGACGTTCACCTTTTCATCTCATCTGACACGAAATTTTCTATTGGAAATGATTCTTCCTGTGATTGTGGGACTTGTGGTGATAAATGCAGCAAAAATAAGTGCAGGTGACTTTCATCATTTCACTAAACAAAAATAACAATGAGTTTTAAATATTACGCGATATTAAAGTGAGGATTTCAGTAAGTTGTCTCCGTGTTCCTATCTGTTCATATGAACTGATGATTACAATTAAAAGGAGAGTTGTATTACCGATAAAAAACAGATATGAATGACTCTTTTACTGTTTATTTTTTACATCTCAATTCAATAAAATGGGCTCTCGATATATATTTTGATTCAGTATATTTACGAATCAGTTTTGTAGGCAGTAATTTGCAAATAACAAATTTCTGTTAGTCTCCGCAGTTAAAGGAGAGCACAATCAAATTTTCCAAAAGAATTCCTGTGATACTCGTCACAGGTCAAGTGTAATAATCATTACATTTAAAAAAAAATAAAGAAAGGGAAAATTTAGCCGTTTTCATATAAATAATTATCGAAGAGTTTTCATTTTGAAGTATTGAGGGGAAACCTACAGCAGAAGATACTTTCCCACAACATAAATATTATCGATTGTTAATATTTACTGTAACAATAACGATGCGATCCGCGTGCGGTCACATAACAAGGATAACATCATAACTCCGTTTTTTTTATGATGTTCGCATTCCATAACGAGATTGATTTTCAGCGCTGTTGTGCTAATAGTTGGTAAATGCGAGTGTTATCGTGGCTCTATGTTCGAGGGAAAACTATCGAAATGAAAATCGAAACGAACTCCTGCTCATTTAATAATAAAAAATTGATTCAATTATAAAGCAGTGAAACGTATTTTTATCATTTAAATTAATTTAAATATTTTTTCATGTTCGCATTTCATTTCTCGAAATCAGACCTCGAAGACGGTACAGCGATATTGTCTAATGGAGGAAGTGATTGTACCACTCCCAATGGAAAACCTGGGACTTGTATCAACATTAAAAGATGTCATGTGTTGATGCATTCTTTCAACTCACCTAAACATCCGACTAAGGAGGATGTGGACATGCTGAGAAAATCTCGTTGCGGACTTGACGGCATTCCAGTCCGAGAGTTTAAAGTCTGTTGTCCTTCGCAGGTAAAGAAAAATATTCTAGACTGATTCGATAACAAACTCATTGAAAAGCAAAGATCCCAATCTAAAATTTGAATTACGCTGAATTATTTAATACAAAAAATATTGATAGAATCGTTATTAAATAGATGAGTTTGCTGAATTCACCAGAATCGTCTTCTGGAACAACGCCTGTAACGCCTGTAATGCCTGTAACAACTGCAGCAACCATTTCAGCCCCTCGCCAAGATCCTCCCGATCCACTGCCGGATGTGACGACCCATCGAAATCTCCGGCTTCTAGATCAAAATATTTGTGGTCCAGTCACCGAGGAAAAAATAATAGGCGGTGACAAAACTGGAGTCTTTGATTACCCCTGGATGGCCCTCATTGCTTACAAGGTGTACAATAATTACATAGAATTTCGATGTGGTGGTACCGTCATTAATAATCGCTATATTTTGACGGCTGCACATTGCGTCACACAGCTTCCTAGAGGTGGGTATAATCATCATAAAATATTAAATGCAGAATTTTCGGAGACCTCATTAATATTTGCAATCCCAAGAATTGAGGATAATGAGAGAATTTTGAAGTTGAACATATAATTTCTCTTGATTTTTTTTTTTTTTTTCACTAAAATTGACGTATTGACAGTCCTCGAGGATCCGTTCATTTTTGGCTCCAGATAAATTGTTTAAAATATAAATAATCCTCAGTCAAACGACTAGTGTTAAATATATATTTCGATCTTTATATTTTAATGTAATTCGTTACAAGATGTACCTATAACGAATTACTTATTGAATAATTTCATCGATCGTGGTTCTGATTCTTCCTTTAACTTTCCCTTTTCTCCACTAGCTCTAACGCTGATAGGTGTCCGTGTTGGAGAACACGATCAAAGAACTGAGATAGATTGTAACAAAAGTCCTGACAGTCTGGAAATGACCTGCGCAGATCCTTATCAAGAATTCGGCATTGAGGAGATTCATTTCCACTCAGAATATACCGAATCTGTATCGCAGAACGACATAGGATTGATAAGAGTTGATTCACCCATAGATTTGACACCAATAAATGTACGACCAATTTGCCTGCCCATTGGTGATACAGCCACATATCATCATACGAAATTCATCGTGACAGGATGGGGAGACACAGAAACTGGCACCAGAAGTCCGGATCTACTGCAGGCTAAACTTACTGCAGTGTCTAATGAGCAATGTACGAAGGCGTATGAAAAAAACACGAAAATATGGTACAAGCAGCTGTGCGCTCAAGGCCATCAATTTTCTTGTCTTGGAGACAGTGGTGGCCCTCTTCAGGCTCCTGCAATCTATAATAGGACTAGTATAAAGTTTGTACAGTATGGAATCGTAAGTTTTGGAACTAGAAATTGCAAAACACCTGGATATCCTTCAGTGTACACAAGAGTTGCCTATTACACTGATTGGATTCTTGATCATTTAAAAGAATAATAACGTATTCACTGTTGATAGATAATCGGTCATTATGGGAATTTAGGGGGAAAAAGTTAAAATTTGTAACTGTCAAGAGTTCGTGCAAATATATCATTGGCTTTTCGGACTACGTATGATTAAATTATATTGTAAGTGGACGTAATGTGAAAGAATTCCTATTTTTCATTTAAATTTTCATTTTCTCTATAGAGAACTCACTGATGAAGTGAGTATTTCAAACTTTGATAGAATGGAATTCAATTTTCATATGAAAGAACATATCCCCAACCAAATATATTCCGTAGAATTAACGATATTTACCTACCAGTGACATCAGGACCGAAATATTTCAAGTTTTTTAGGAAATTAGTTTTTTTAAGAAGCTCATTATCGGTCACATAATCGTATTCCTTTGATTTGAGAGCATCGAATGATTGCAGATGAGATTATTTGACTCGTTAGAGTTGAGTCACGTTAAATGTAATTATGTTAATATTCATTTTATATAATCGTCATGTTGGATTTATCCGTATTAAGTGGTACATTGAAGTACTGCAAGTTATTGATAGAAGAAAATTGATAGGTTTCACCCTTTTAATGCCGGCCCAAATATGTAGAGGTGCCTATTTCGCAAGTACAGCTGGAGCCGATATATCGGCTCCCGGCACTAAAAGGGTTAAATTTACTCGTCTTTCCACTGTATTCTTGGCGAAAGAAACACCCCCCCCCCCCCGCCATCCCAAGAGTCATAAATATTTGCAGATTATTCGCGGCGACATCTTTATTATTTTATATTCGAACAAAAATTAAAATACTTGGTACTGCTATTGGCTGACTGGAACCTCTGATGCATAATCCACCATACATCTCTAGAAGAACAAAAAAAAGAATAAATTCAATTTCCAGTGAATAGAATGAGAGTAACTGAGGAACACGTACGAATGTGAAGAAGATTTCATACTTCATGCAAAACGTATCATCACAATCATTCAAAATTTAATTTATGAAGTAAATGAAACACTTCATTACCTTCAATGGCGCCAGACTATTCAATAATTGTAGTCCTAAACCTCTCGCAAGTACAACTGGAGCAGCTGTTCCTTTATACAATCTGTGAAGTGTGTCAATGACCATCATCGTCGGTAAATTGTGTCTCTGCCGCAGAGTTTCATATCTCGCCAGATGTGAGATATCTCCAATG
Source organism: Diachasmimorpha longicaudata (assembly GCF_034640455.1). Taxonomy (NCBI): domain Eukaryota; kingdom Metazoa; phylum Arthropoda; class Insecta; order Hymenoptera; family Braconidae; genus Diachasmimorpha; species Diachasmimorpha longicaudata. The sequence goes on from NC_087234.1 coordinate 1,273,061, forward strand.
AAAGTGCCATTGCGTACTGCATCATCTAATATCTTCACAAGAGCAGTGACGTCCCCAAAACCGAGATTTACACCCTGTCCTGCCAAGGGATGAACTCTGTGGGCTGCATCCCTATAGCATTTAAGTCAATAAAATTAATGATTTTACTCTCAAGAGTTAAAATATTCTCGTGGCAAAATGGGAACATTGTCAAACATGCAAAACAAAAAATAAGATTTCGAAATAACAATAATGAATAAGTTGTTTTAAACCTGGCCAACTTGAATGGAAGTCCAATCAACTGTTGCTGGATAACTGAATGTTATTTGCACTTGAAGTCCAATTGTGTCATCAATTGTTTGTTATAATAAATCGTTAGAATAATGCAGAATTATAAATTGACGTATTCATACCCCACTAATACGACTCCATGAGTTGTATAATTAACGGCGTGTCCAAACGCCAGAGGAAAAGCGGCTCGTGATCCTTCAACAATTTCGGTGACTGAAGGTGGCAACTGATGAGAATGTCCAGCTTGCAGTGATAATCGATTAAGTAGCTGCTGGAGAGCAGTCATTCCACCCTCCACTACACTATTTTTTGGGTAGACTTTCCATAATGCATCATTTATGGCATCGACGAAGGCCTCCGCAGGTTCTTTCAGGAGTTCTTTGGCTTTGTTACTGGGGAGAGACCAGACGAGAGAACTTTGATTCTCTGAGAGCTACGAAAAATTTAGTCGAGGACTGTAAATCAAGTTAAATTCTTGATAACTTAATTTATGCCTTGGGAACGAAGGTTTGCATACAATGATAGATTCTCCATTATCACATCTGCTTTTAATGACACATAAAAATTATCGAATGATTATCATACTTACAGGGAGTAATGCTATGGGGCCGGTTGGAAGGAACCGCTGCCAGGCGACTACATTTGTTGTTGCCTGGAACAATAAAGTAGTTAAAAAAGGAAAATGAATAGATGAGCTCTTGGGTATCAATGTCCTCGTCAAAATGTTATATTTAAAAAATTTCAGACATTAAAGAAAAATTCTACAAGGCTAGCAGTATCAAGATTAAATTTCGGAAAGTATTGATATTCTTTTAATCATTTGCTGCTTATAAACAAATAATAGAACTTGTTTTCCAAACGTTGTAAAAACATGTTTTCATGTGCTACGACTTTCGAAAATTCTAGTGGTAACTGTATAAAGTAATTTCCAGACAAATACATTGACATTTGAATTTTAATTTAGATCAGGTGGAACAGTCTCCAAGATAACATATCTCCAACGAACAATCGCTGTTGTATTATGATAGTTCGGGGAAAATAGGATAGTTGTACTTATAAGACTTTTTGCCATATAAATAGTGTTTTCTTCGATAAAATAAAAAATAGAACCACTAGTTTTTAGTACAATTGTCGCGAATAATCTTCTTACCTCTGATAGTTTGAGTGTAGCAACAATCCCCATTTGTTCGTAATCCCAGGAGATGTACTGAATTCCCATCGCCTGTCTTACGCGAGAATTTGCGCCATCAGCCCCCACCTGCAAATAAAGTCAATATGAATAATCAATTCTGTATAAATGTTGTATTTGGAGACGTTAATCGATCTAGATCTAGACAACAAGGAAATTGATTTCCCCAGTAAAATCGATGTTTAAACATTTTATTTATGATAAATAAATAGACGAGAATTTATTTCGACATAATCCTTATCACATGTATTTGTTAATTTGGGGGTTTTCAAAAAAAAAACGAAAAACCACCGCATCGATCTGTTCCAAAATTTAATCCACACTAAATTTAATTACGTGAAGACCTATCGATCTCGTCATTGATCACTATGAGTGCATCATTTATGATTGGGAAATTGTTAACGAAAATTTGTCTATACACACTGATAAGGACATCCACACACATGCAGATATCTCTTGGAAAATGGTTTCCACAGGTTGTAGAGACTTTGAAACGTGAAGTTGATGGAAAATCGACATTCGATGATTTGAATTAATACAATTTTTCTATTCCGGGGAGTTAAACATTAAAGAATCAAGAATAGAGTAAGGAAAAAGTAATTCAATAACGAAATTCAAAAGGAATGTGTTTACAGCCTGAAACAAAAGCTATAAAAATAATCTTCAGCTCTTCACTCTCTCCTACCTTGAGGGAGGAACATCGGTCGGAAACTCATTTCAAAGTTCCATTCCTTGCTCCTATCTTATTACTTCAAAATCCCATTAATTAATAATTTATTCACGCAAAACTCAAGGTCTTTATTTTCTAACAAACCCATCAATAACCCTTTCAGCTGATTTCTCTCCATGAACCTAAATCACAACAATTGTCGACACATTCAGTTTTTTTTCTACAAAGATTTATTCCAAGATGAGCTCTTTTTTGTGATATAAATAATTTAACTCGCACCATCTGTTCCTCAGTAACATTCTAAATTTTTTCTTTTACTTCATGAACAAGAAATTAATTAGTTGAGACCACTTCCGCTCCCTGAGTGATATTAGTAGTGAATCAACTACGTGTCTTGCATTCCCCACAAAAATAGATAAAACTTTTCCTGTCATAATAAGACAATACTGTGGTGAATAATGAAAAAAATAAAACAGTGAAGTCGGAAAAATTTTTTTATATTCATTTACTAATGTTCTTTTCGAACAGACAAAACGTATTGATAGGACGATCTATATATAAATCTTGTGTTTATAAACACAAGTGCTAAACGTTCGGTGGGGAAGAGGTATACCGAGTGGATGAGGCGTAATTTTCACAGTTCTGTGTAGTGCTTTGAGAGAAATATATAGATAAAGAGATTTCTCTGATGTGGAAATAGAAATTGAAAATGACGGGTCGGCAATCATCTAGCGTAAATGATGATGATATGAAGCCTAGCTCATCGAGAAGAAACGACGACGTCGAAGGACAATATATAGAGATGACTGAATTAGCACCGACATTTCTGCCGAAATTGGTAAAATATTCATGTTTATATTAATTGGAGACAATAATCACCTCCCGAGAAGTTAGTCCGCAGAAGCCGGAGATTTTAACATAAATTAGAGGGATCACACGGAATTTCTCTGAATATTCTCAACAAACATCAATGCTCTTTTATTACAATTGTATTGAACGTTTTTTTATGTTGTTGATGGTAATTTTATAAATAATTATATATTTTTGGAGTATATTATGCAGTATGTGTAACAACTCTGTTATCATCATATAAAAGATGTAACAGATTTCACATAAAATGTTAGAATTATTCGAAACTTATGAATAGTCTTCCCATTTTATATTATATATATTTGATAAAAATATATATTCATGTAAATACTAGTAATCATGTACTACAATAATTACCCAATAATTGGCAATGCGAGAGGAATAAAATCGAAGATCGGTGGCAAGTTCAATAAATTCTTTCTCGGTCTGAACAGTTTTTTGTACTATAAGTTTGTAACAATTGTGAAAACCACTATCATTCAATCTTCAATTTTATTTTCATTCCAGTGTGACGATGAACACGTGTCGTTAGAAGAAAGGGTCACTTCATGTACATTCGTGGAAGAGGGTTCTGCAGATCTAGCCCCCAGAAAGCACATCGAACAATTCCGATCCAAATTTGGCGATAATAATCACATAAGTACATCATATGCAAATTTTCCAGATGGTAAACATATCTTCAATGCAATATCTACGATGGAAACTGACCTACTATTACGTATTCTCAACGATGCAGACGGATACGACGGGGAGAACGGTAGCAATCAATTCTATTTCCCTGCTTTAAAAAATGAGTAAGTCAACTCTGAGTTTATTCGAATAAATATTGATGGGATAATTGCAGTTTATGATAAATTTTCAATTCAACCGTTGCAGAAAAATTAACAACATATCGGATGAACTTCGGGATGCCCTGCTATGGTCATTTCATACGTCGCCTGAAAAATGGCTTTTAATTGCCTGTTTGTGTGGACATTATGATGTTGTAATGATACTCCTACAATGCCAAGTTGATATATCCGCCAAGGATCCTCAGGGAAGGTACTGAAAGAATTTATTTTAATCCACAGAAAATGGCTTGGTTTTTCAAAACTCAATCGTTTTCCTATTATCGAAAGAACAAACATCGATACTATCGATATTTCGAGTCTGTCACGCTTGTTCCTTTATTCTCTTCCCTTTGAGGTTCTACACCTCTATTATATCAGAGAAATCAAGGTGTCATCTCCGCTAGATGGTTTCGAATGTCGACAGTAAATACTTAATAATAAAATAAAACATTTCAGAGGACCCCTGCACATGGCCGCCTGGTCAGGATCCACCGAAATCGTTGAAGAACTTATGAAAAAAGGAGCTAGTCCAAATGCGTTCGATTGTTCGAAGAAAAAAATGACACCAATGCATTATGCAGCAGAAAAAAACCATGTTCGCATTCTTGAATTACTTATAAAAAACAATGGAGATGTCAATAAGGGTTATCCAAAAAACACTCCTCTGTGCTGCGCCGTTAAAAACAATTCATACGATTGCGTGGAGCTATTATTAGAGTCTGGAGCATCCCCCAACATTACTGAAGTTTTTACGGAGACTCCCATTCACATAGCTGCGAGTTTAGGTTCAGTCAGAAATGTTCAGTTGCTGCTGAAACATGGAGCAAATGTACAACTACGTCATGGCTCAGAAAAATCTACTCCTCTCCATCTAGCAGCCGAAATCGGCAGCTGGGAGTGTTGCAAATTGTTATTACAGGCTGGAGCACCTATAAATGCTCAAAATACTCGAAATAAAACCGCTATGCATTTAGCAGCTACGGCCCAATCAGCGGAAACTGTAAAAGTACTCCTTGAGTTTGGAGGAGATCCTAATGCTGTAGATAAGACGGGTCGTACTCCATTACATTGTGCAGTCGCCAAAAGGCAGGAAGGGAATGAAATGATTGAAATTCTATTGCAGGTTATTATTTTATCATTTGTTTCAGTAGAGCTCCATCAGCTAATTCCTTCTAACCTTAAATTTTCTAGGCAGGATCCGACATCAATCAACCAGACAACTTTGGCTTGACTCCATTGCACGCAGCCACCCTGAAGGTGTCCTCCTCCACAGTAAATCTACTCGTCTCTAGGGGGGCAGATCTAACTGCACGTACCAACAGCGGTGTTTCAGCCTTGAGCTTTGTAATGCGTCGTATCCCTGATGTAATACCACGATACGTCGCTAAATTGGATCAAGCAATTTTGACCTACGATCACGATTTAAGTGATGTTGATTGCGAAATAAACCTGGACTTTCGTCCATTGATGGCCGGAGGACAACGTGAAACAGAGCTACTGCTTTGCTTCGTGGAAGCCGATCAAAAATCTATTCTGAAACATCCATTGTGTGAAAGTTTTTTGTATCTCAAATGGCTCAGAGTCCGGAAATTCTTTGTTATTACTCTCATCTTTCGAGCAATCTTCGTGGCTTTTTTCACAAGTTACACTCTAGTAACGTATGTCTACGAATCCTACCATGTGATGAGAAAAATATTATTCTGGCCAGTTGTTATCTTTACTATTATGCTAGTTGTTAAAGAAGTTTTTCAACTTGCACACGGTATTTCAATTTATGTAAGACGTTGGGAAAATTGGTTGCAGTGGAGTATTACAGTTTTGACAAGTCTTATTTTGATTACTCCCATTGAAGAATGGCAGTACCACGTCGTAGCCATTGATATACTTTTAGTCTGGATCGAATTGATGGTAGTCCTTGGAAGATTTCCAACGTTTGGGGTGTATATACAAATGTTTGCACAAGTAGCTATCAATTTTTTTCAATTTATTGGAGCCTACATCTCTCTTATTATCGGATTTGCTCTAGGATTCACTATTCTTCATAAAGATTACAAATCATTTCGCAATCCACTGCTGGGACTGTTGAAGACAATTATTATGATGTCTGGAGAGCTAGAGTTCGAAGACGTATTCTACGATGATGATGTTCCACTTAAATTTCCGTGGACTTCTCATCTAATGTTATTGGCATTTGTTCTACTGGTAACTGTGATATTGACTAACCTCATGGTGGGTCTTGCAGTTTCGGATATCCAAGAATTAAGAAGATGTGCTGGATTGGATAGACTCGTGACAAGAGCTGTATTGGTGGCGGATTTAGAAAGTATATTGTTTTCAAAGTTCCTAGATTATGGTTTGTGTGCATTAAGCAAGATGTTGAGAAGGCAGGCATTGATATTACCTCATGATAGTGGTTTTGTTGTTCGTATAAAGCCAAATGATCCAAGAGAGACGACACTGCCCAAGGAACTGTTAAAAGCAATCTGGGGACTTGTATCGGAAAAAACAGATAAAGAAAACCGAAAGAAAAAAGAACATGAATTGTGGAGAAGGAACAATCGATGTCGTGAAGAGGATTCCGATGGCTGCGAATCACGTAATTTAATTAGTGCCGCGAGTTCTAGTGATATCGACAGGCAGCACGTCTCAGAGATTACAGAAGAGTTTAGGAAGTACTCGAAAAATATTTCAGTGAAGTTGGATGGACTTATTTCGAGGGTGGAAACTGCGCTGAGAGAGATCGATGCGAAGAATCAAAGGACTGGTTGAATTTATATTCCATGGGTAATACACATAAACTAATAAAATGTTAACAAACGGATTCGAATGTCAGCTATAGTGTGGAATAACATTTCAGTACCGTTGGTGAAAAGATCTACAGCTCTCCTGAAGCTTCTGTAGGCGAACTGATTCTCAATTAAAATATCATGCCATTTTTTAATGCCGAAAGTTGGTGATATTCACTGATGAAACTGAGGAATTATTGATTACTGACGTCAACTCGAGGATTCAGATTGAAATTTAATATTGTATATGTCATTTGATTTTAATTGAATTTGTAATATTATAATGTTATTGTAAGTGTAAATTTGAGCAATTAAAGAAATGCCCCAACTGACTAGCTACAAAAAAGTTGATTAAATACGAGGGAATAGGGGTAATCTGTTAACTAATTCAAATGCAAATGCAAAACTGTTTATGTCCATCGGTTCCTCATTATACTCACTGGTTTCGCTCTTCTCCAATCAGTGATAGAGGATTTTACAACTGTTACCTTTTATGTTGACTCTTAGTTAGAATATAGTAAAAAAATTATTATTTACCAGTAATTTTGCGGAGAGTTCTTCTCCACTCTGAAGTTTTACTTTCGCATTCTCCCCTCGTTGGGATGGGAGACAGATATCTTCAACCTTGGCGTTATAGATAACATTGAGGTTTGATTTATCCTCGAGCTCTTGATCTAGAGCATGGAGAAGAATGTCGTTCTCAACGATGTAAGCGATCTCATCGGCTAGATAATCTTCATTGAAAGTTATCATAGCATCGGAGGTCGCATCCCACACCTGGAGATGAAAAAAAATTAAGCAATTATTTAATTGGCAGTGAATAATTATTTTTCGTATGATGATTAATTTGTTTTTTAATTGAAAGCTTGTGAGCGGTCAGTTCCAGGTCCCTCTCACTGAACGATAAATCTGGCGTAATGAATATATTTGTAATTATAGCCAGTCATGCGTGTGGTAAGAGATCACACAATTACAAGGAGGAGTTCCTGGAATATAGGCAATTCTATTTGCGAAGTATTTGGATTTTTATTCCATTGTTAATTATTTTTTGTGATTTTATAAAAACTAGTGCTATAAAACTCTATGTTGATGACACATCTTTGATATTTTTTCCGACAAGATCTGGCTGGTTCATCGTTTTGGAAGTTCGTGAGAGCAACCATTATCAGTTGAAGAATACATTTGCAAAATTCCGAAACGAACAGAAAAGCAAATATCATTCATAAAGTGTTACATTTAAATTCGCAGATAATGTCGGATGATGTGATAAATACAATAATAGATTGTAATCACAGGTATTTGCAGAAAATTTTCGTAGCCTAATATTATGGGGAATTAATCATTCGATTCTTCTGTGATCTGAATGACTTGAATAATTATTATTGGCTTATTAGGAGGAAATAGAGATTTAGACAAACGATAAATTCAAAGAAACTTATTCTCGTCAGATTGTTAAGAAGTATCAAATACTGTTTAACGGATTATTAGCGATATCTTCTTCTTGTTCAAATTCTTTATAAATTTCTTGAAAATGCTTGCTAAAATAAATGTTTATGGTATTTATCATTATTTAATAGTTCACGAAGTTTTATCAGAGTAGACGAATTTTTTTACATTCTCTTCAGTGAACGTTTTTAAAAAATCATAAAACTTATAACAAAATCAATAAACAGTCTATAAAAATAATCACATGATTCTGAAAATTTTGTAGTCATTGAAGAATGATAAAGCTAAACACGGAATAATTCTTTATGTCCATGTGCTCCATGATTTTCCAGAACGTTAGAAAAAAATGAAAGAAGAAGATATCCGCTGTCACTTTAAATTATCAGAAGAATTTCAATTTCCATGTTTTTCTCTGGTACATAAAATTAAATGTCTCCATCATGAACGTTACTGAAATATCCAGGAAGTCTGATTGTTTCCAACATGTATGCCAGTAAATCATCTAAAGGTTGCAATTTCCAGAGCTTGTTGCATTCATTTTGGCATCTCAAGCATTTTTTTTCTGCAAATATCAGGGTGATGATAATTCATAGTTGTCTCTGAGAAGGGTACCTGCATTTTGCGAACTGGAGTGAAACGAGCAGCATCAATATGCTTCCACACACCAATACTCGATAAAAGAGTTCGTGTTTGTTTATTCAATGCTACGACTCGATTAGAATAATTCTCCTTCTGAACATACTTGAGTTTTCCACTTCCCTCAACAAGAACAATTTTCTTCCCTTCAAAACACCGATTTTTCGCTAAAAAATAAATCCAAAATTACAAAAATTGAAAACTCAATTAATAATTTATTTAAAAAGATATAATTTCCTCGTCTTTGACAATTTTTCTTTAATTCTTAACTGTTCGAAATTATTACATATTCTTCAATTAAATACATAATTAGCAATAACAAGAAGATTTTAGTTTTTAATTTTTGAAGGAAAGTAAAAAATGGAGTTTAATGAAGCAGTTTTGTTGCAGTGACAAGTATCAATTTTATGACACTTAGTAATTCGGCAATTATCGAGTATTTCATGATCATAATCATAATTGCGTCGATACGTTGACTGATAATTTCAATTTTTTTAATTAAATGAGCGAATTCAAATGTTCAGACATCGCATTATCAATGATTTCACGTTTGATTATGTGACGTAGATATTCGTATTTCGAACGTTAAATTATTTAATTGGCTAATACAATTATTATGTTTTATTTTGCAACTCAAAGGTAAACATCCTAACCTAAAGCAACTGCTAGAGCGGTTCCAACCATTCCACCTCCAACTATGACAACATCTTTATTATTTTCACTGGTAGGAGCTTCATGATGATGATTTCTTGCTCGCACATTATAACTTGTGAGATTCGAGACACCACTTCTCCAAGTATTGAAACAAGCGAGACGAAAAAACACGGATGGTTGGCCAACAATCGCCATGCTTAGTAGAGCTAGAGGTAGATTTCTAGAGCCCGACCGGGGGCTTGAGGTCAGATTTTTCGGCTGTCAAATGCAGACTAATCAAAATAACAACAAAAACATAGTGACGTGAAACCAGATTTGTCGAGGCCAGCCCCCTGTAACCAAAGAGGATAGACCAAAGTAGAGGCTCAGTTCTGGGGGTTTGAGTGACGCCAGTTTCTCCACGTTACCGACACGATTTCACCCCCGAGGAGACGGGGCGCCACGAGTCCTACTGGGGTATCTGCATATCGGCCAAGCGGGGGGGCTCAGTTCGTACTTGTTCAACTATACAAATGATCAACTGTACACAAAATTTTCAGACGGTGAGAGCACCACTGTGAAGGGATTCAACTGTCGAGAAAAAAAGCTAGGCTGTACATGTGGACCCAGCGCCACATGTACAGCCTAGCTTTTTAGAATTTTAGAATTTTCAAACGGTGCTCTCACCGTTTGAAAATTCTGTGTACAGTTGATCATTTGTACAGTTGAACAAGTACGAACGGAGCCCCCCCGCTTGGCCGATATGCTGATACCACAGTAGGACTCGTGGCGCCCCGTCTCTTCGGGGGTGAAATCACGTCGGTAACGTGGAGAAACTGGCGTCACTCAAACCCCCAGAACTGAGCCTCTACTTTGGTCTATCCTCTTTGGAAACTTCTACTTGGACTCATTTTATGCGGAATGATTTGATAGACATTGATAGACACTGAATCAAAGTCTATTAATTCGATATATTGGCATAAAATAAAAAAAATCTAGTCAGCATCATAGAAGCCATAGGCGGGGGTCCGGAGTCGAGGGGATGTATTCTTGTTCGTATTCATTTTCATCATAAGGCATAAGTCATAAGTAAATGAAAACGGCTGGATATATTGTAAAATATATTTTTTTAATAACATAAAAAATACATAGAAAATATTCAAAGAAAGATTTATAGAGTCGAGAGTTTAACATGTAGAGAGGACGTCTCGAGGAATAAACAAACAGTGAACATCCAGTTCTCCAGATTGATTTGAATCCGTTGCTCCATGTTATTCTGAAAAGAATTCAAATCAGTCAAAAAAGGAAAATATAAATGGAAAAAGAGGAACATAAAAACAATAAAACGTAGCAGATATGTGTTGTTTGTTCAGAAATCAAATTTGTTAGAATAAATTTGATCTATTTGTTTGTATTATTTGTTTGATTTTGGTAGAATAAATTTGAAAATTTCTAAATATGCAAAAGTACCTGCTTCCGCGTAAAATGAGCCCAAGTAGAAGTTTCTATCAATAAATTAAAAAAAAGAGGAGCTTTATCTTTAATAACAACTTTTTAAAAATTCATTAAAAACAAATTATCAAATTATTTTGATCGTCAATCATTATCTATCATTCCCCTATCAATGGATTTCTATGGTCAAAATAATAAATTTTTCATTAATCAGGGGCCAACCTGTTAGAGCTCTTTTTGACCTTCTCCTCACCTCCTCATCTCCACTATGCAGCTGTTTGGCACTGCCAGGATTATTTAAAAAAATGTAAAAATAACTACTAAAGCCAGTGAAAATGTAGAATGTATTTGAAAAAATAAGAAAATAAACGAAAACAACAAAAGCACGAAGTATTCGTAATTTTTATTTTATTCACACTTCTCTCCACCACAATCTTCCCTTGCAATCGCTCATTTTCGCGAATTAATACCCTGTTTGAAAATGAAAAACCGATAAATACTTTTTTTTGTTCAGTAGGCATCATTTTTTCCACGTGATTAAAAAAAAATTGACCTACTCCACTGAGATTTGAATGCTTTGCGCCTGAAATGGGCGAATGGCTGTGACTAACCGCACGTAGTAGACGGCAGTACACAGCGTCGCACATGGCGTTCCGATACTTTTACTTTTAAGGGGTTACTCTCATGTGAACGCCTATATTTTACCACTTTTTAGGAAATTTTTTTTTATGCGACAACAAACTTCAATCGTGTTGATTTTTTAATATATTTTTATTTGTATTTTGAAATGTACGGAAAAATTTTTTTTTTTCGTTTTTTACATTTTTAACATATATTTTTTTAAAGTCAAAGTAGTCCCCAACAAAAAACGGTAGTTCACTGGTCATGGTGATAGCGGCTGTTCATGTTGTCTGAGATAAAAAAATCGAATGGATTATTATTCAGTAGATCTGCGGCTATCGTCCCTACCAAATATAATCAATTTCATTAAAAAAAAAAAATATTGAACTTCAAACAAAAAACACGAAAATCTTGTTCTTTTTCGTTAAAAATCGTTTAAAAAAAATATGAAAATATTTTCGAAAATAAACAATTCTGGTAGGGACGATAACTATAAATGAGTAGAAGAACATATGTCAATTTTAAAGCAATCGGTTGAATACTTTTTCTTGTAGGACCATGACCATTTCAGAAAATGATGATTCGAGAAAAACGCGTTTAAAGTTCAAGGGGGGAGCCTGCTTTAGAGGCTTCAAAAAATCGATTTTTTTTTTGCGTAAATCACTTCCTAAACTATCCAAGAACATGTCTCCAAAATCTCAGAACAAAATTCGGATTATTTTCGGAGATACAGACGAAATAGTCAGCAAGCGTTGAACAGGTATACGAGCACCACGAAAACTTTGACACGCCATTTCTCGGATTTCCATTTTTATGATTTTTTCAAATTGCGGGGCAAGATGGGAAAAAAAGTAAACCTCCTATCGAAACGAATCAAAATGCGTTGTATTTGGAATTAAATTCTCTTTCGAGTGAACCGACCATATCTTAAGAAAGTTAATATTAATCTGGTTTTTAAACGACTTAAAGTAAATTTTTTTTTTCTTTAAATGCACTTTTTTTTCAATCTGCGAAAAATTGTTGAATTTCTCACTTTTTGTTGAATTTTAGTGGTTAACCTGAAAATTACACTATTGAAAATTAAAAATTTCTTTTGTTTTTTTGTTTCACATGAAAATTGCGACCTGCATCTTGCTCGCCACACAGACATTGCACACTCGAGGCGCCTCCGTAAATTTCTTCAAACATGAAAAATATATAATGTATAATAATAGAAAAATTTGAGAAGACTCTTGAAATATATAAGAATAAATCCTAAAAGTTTCATTTCAATCAGACATTTCTTTCCTTTCCAAAAAAATCCTTGAAAATATAGATTTTTTGAAGCCTCTAAAGCAGGCTCCCCCCTTAAAGCCTGGTAGACAGTCGCTTACGACACGTCTACCAGGCTTAAAAATTCAGGCGTTCGGTCTGAATTTTTCACAGCACGTTTTCAATAGCTTTTACTGTCAAAATATAAAAAAAAAATCGATTTTTCGAAGTGATCACATGAGAGTAACCCCTTAAATACTTTTCCCCTACTTTTGTGTCACCGCAACAAAGGTTCGCAACGCGTCGCTGACCTTGCCTTATCCCGAGAAAAAACGGGCGTACAATTAGCAGACATATAACCAAAGAGGATTGACGTAAACAGTCTTACAAAATTTGAAGGTCTCTCATTTTTTACTTGAGTTTGACTGAAAATTAGATAGAAATCTTTTAAAAATTCCTATCTAGGTCACTTTATTTTCAATCCTCTTTCCATATAACATCGCATAATCCCCTTCTAGCGGCGTGGGGTCCCTAAGACTGTCTTTTTTCTTCCTAGATTGAGCCGCTAAAATTCAAATCCATTATTAATTAAATTGAATAAACCTCATTCTTGACCAACGAAATATTACCACCGTTTCACGCCAACAAAATGTGGAGTTTTAGAAAATGACCCGAAAGTAGAAAATCGAAAACGCCTCATAAATCTCAAAATCTCTCAATGTAGTTCTGGTTATCCAAAACAAAAATCATTTGTAAATTTTTTCCTGTTGAGTTTTCGAATGTAATTGGAGCTTCGCATTAAACTGTTCGAGTCGTAAAACTCTTCCAGAGAAACTTTTATTTTTGTCGAGAGAAGCTCAAGTACTTTCTGTCACTCTCAAAAATCCACATGTCATCCTCCTTGTTCAAGTCACGTAGCATGGTGAGTGGGGGCTGGGTCAGTCTCAGCTACACGTAGGTACAAGACCAACCTTCACCAAGTTCAAGGCCATGATTGGTGCCCTACTCCTTCCCGTGGGATGAACCCCACATCTTAGAGGACCCTTGGTCCAAGACAAAAAGATAGATTGAATCCATCCGCGGACACGACCAGTTCGTCAACAATTATTAACGTCTCCTAAATTTTTAAGTTGTTGTAAATTCTGAGTGAATTATAAACATTAAATCGCATTAATCAAACGTTTGGTGTTTGTGTTCGTCGAATATATTTGAAAATTCCCGCACTTGTGGTGGAGAGTGGTTCAGCACTCCGCGGGTAACGGACCCCCCACCTGGAATACCCGAGGGCCAGACTTGCACGTAGCAATCATTAATATCAGCAGCTGAAAAGAAAACTGATTGTTTTTTTTTTCTAATTACAATCTCAAGTCTGCCTAGTAACTATAACGCTGCTAGGGAATTGTTAGGGGCTTTAGTAGAGCAAGTTTGCTGGAGGTCACGACTTCCCCTCCCCTCGCTCGTTAACTACAACAATTATTTTTGATATTATTCACATGATATTATGATTTTTCCACGCAGTTTCGGGTAAGTTCCCCTCTACTTACCTTACTTTCAGGCACGTAGTCCCTCATTCACCTTGGAGTATGTCTCCATTCAAAATTCAATCCTGATCACCAACACTTTAGCCGGTTACTATCTTTATATTTCAATTCTGTACGCCTAACCTGTTGATATTTTTTTAGAATCATGTGGAATTCTCTTCGTTTCACAAATTCTCTGAGGAACCTGAGAAATTTCTCAGTGGGATCAATGTCGAAGAATTCTCAGCCGAAAGCAGCAAGTTCACCAGCTACGGGGGAGGCTTCCAAAACTAATACAGAACAAGTCTTGGGTATAAGCGCAATGTTATTAATTATAATATATTTAGACTGTAAAGTTGCATTAGAACATATTAAGGAAAATGGTTTTTATAGAGAAATTTTTCAGCTTCAGAAAAAAAATTTCGGTTATAATACTCCAAAAGCTTCAAATTTTCAAATTTTATTAAAGACTGATGGCTTTGTGTTTTCTAATATGTCGATCGTTAATTGCTTAATTAGTTTCCTCGTACAGAAGTCCAGACAGATCAAGATAAGCTCTCAGCATTTCATTTTCCATGTAGCTTATACCTTTCAAAGAACAAAGATCTAGAGCCATTTGATAAAGAATAAAATAACCCGGGGATAATATTGACGTCAAAATGAGAAATATAAAATTGAAGAAATTTCGTCTCTGGTACCCTTTTAATTTAGAAGAATAATTGATAATTTTCACCTCTGATTCTTTCTGAAATGACCCGTTACCGAAGGTGCCCATTTCATCATAATTTTTTGAAAAACTTGAAATTGCACAACACAAATTTCTTGGGGAATATTATTCTAAATTATGATCTTCCTTTAAATTATTCATAAAATTGCAGGACCTTTCCAGCATAGAGTCACAGATTTCGACAAATGGATCCTAGTGGTGACAAAGAAATATCCGAGTAAAGACCAAGTCCCAACACTTGTAGCGTAAGTCATTTAATTCCTCTGATCCATTAATTTTGTCATGAAATAGGAAATCCCATATTTTTATTTCTCTCTCAAGACTATTCTTGTTGCTCCCTGAAAATCAAATGAAATTTTCCTACTTTTTCATGTTCCAATATGTTTGTCATAAATAAAACATTCCATTTTATCGCAACTGATTTCTTCAGTTTTATTAATTGTTCATCAAATTAATATTCAAAGTGCTTAAATTTTTAAAACATCTCTACACTACCAGTACTATCCTGTTAACTTACTCTAAGTATTAACACTCTTTACAGTTATTAATGCGCCCTGTTTAAACCCCTCGAGAAACATTTTTCGAACATCATCCTGGTACTTGTTTTTTATTTGCACCATCCGAAAGCGTCCTCAATTGTTATGGCGTTGTGCTTAGTTCTGAAGTCTTCACTAATAATCATTCTACAATTTAAAACAACCTTGGATAAATGTTCGACACTTTTAAGGAGGGGTTTTCAATCATGTTGAGGAATAAATTAACCGTGGAATCGGTTTCCTTGAATGCATGTTCTTGTACATGAAAATAGAATTTCCTTGCTTCAACATTTTATATCTTCATTTCGTCACTGGTTTCCCTATAGATCGCAGGTAATGACGTATTCGTTTGAAAATGATTCAAATAACTATTTACATATGAGGAATTATCTCGGGAGTCCAAGGGAATATACTATATGTAGATTTGAATCCCCACGTAATCAAATCATCAGGTTTCTGTTTGGAGCCCTCAAAATCAACGATTGAAGCATACAATTTAATCACATAATCCATTAAAAGTGCCCAGATACTTCGTATCATCAACGACTTCTTCCATTGTCACTATTGTAAAACCCTGAGTGTTTGAATGAAAAAATAATCCGTTCGATTTACCACATTTGCTTCTCAGAGTAGCTCCTTTGTACCCTCAAACTATGGCTTCAAAAACTCCACATAATTTTTCGAAGATTGGTGTCACCTCCAGGAATTATTATGAGTTTGGCTTGTCACCTAATTTGGTCAACTGAAGCTGCTTGAATGTTCTCTCAAAGCTCTACGAGCATATGAAGACTGTAATCCTGATGTAATTTCGCAGTATATCAGTCAAAGCTGCCAAATCAATCGTTCTGACTAGTATCTGCCATCAAGTCGTGGATTTTGTCCGTAAAATACTTGAGATAAGCACTCACCGCACCCTAAACCGTTCCAAAAGTCAACTTTCAATGCCATATTAGGTAAAATTCTAATTGCCATCTCAGAAAAATTTCTATATGATTTTTTCGTAGATGTGACCGTCGCCTCTAGTCTCATGGAGTACTCCACATATTCTAATGAGTTTGACAGGATATTACTGACAACGATAAAACATTTGCTCCATTTACGCACTTTAAACAATTGAAAAAAAAATACAAATCGCTGAAATGAATTCCGAATATACTCATGATTGACACAAAGTGATTTTGTAAATTGTTCATCTTCACATTAATTCATTTTCCAGAGATAATATAATGCAGAACGCCATGAGCAAAGCCAGGATTGGAGCCTCCACCGTGATAATGGTATTGACAGGAATGTACGCCCTCTATACAGTGGTAACGAGCAAAAAAGTGCAGAAAGAATATCTGGATAATATGGAGCACACTCGTACCGATTACCGTCAACAGGTCACCGAAGAGTTTCGCCAAAAAATGGCTGAAGCCTCTGCGAAAAAGCCATAATTTTTATGTGATTGATAGCAGTAGATAGATTAACTCGATAAAGTCATTAACACTCGTAGGAGTAACAATAAAGTAGGAACAGTCGGGTGGTGCACAGTTAACTGCTACTATTTCTTTCCATCAACAATTCCTGATACATGTAACGCATTTTTATAAATTTGTGAATATTAACATAGAGGGAGTATGCTATTTGCAAATACACTGAGAGCTCTAGTATATTTTTGAGAGTTTTCACACAGAAAGTATTTTCTTCCTGAAACTTTTATGATTCAGAAGAATTTGATCAATCAGTCGATCAGCTATTGGGCCTTTTGCCGGTTCTTGGTCTGCCATTGCAGAGTGAATTTTTTAATTTTATTAAAGATTGTGAGATTATTTTTTATCAGAACGTTGTAATGATATTTTTACTCAAATTTTAAGTCAGTGGCGCAGTGGTAAAATGAGATAAGTTGACTTATCTCTGAGTCCAGTTTTTGAGCACTAACTCTGAATGTAAGAGAGACAGTGGAATTTTTGTAATAACATTTATTGTAGCACTCAATTGGCTCCACAAAAAAGCTCGCAATGAAAGTTTTGCTATCTGTTGGTAGTAGTGGAAAGATTGGACAAGCCGAAGTAACAAGAGATCAGAGATCAATACAGAACCAATGTAGACAGCACGTCTGCGCAAATTTACTATTTCTGATTGACTGAATACATTTTCCAGACTTTAAGGTAGACACAAACGCAGGCTTCGTCTGTACAATTGAATAGTTGTCACCGTTGGTTCCAGCACTATCACAAAAACTAATCAATAGTCAACAGTGATCTTATTTACCATTTCGTTAGTGATTTGTAATTGCGGTAGGAATTATCAAAAAGAAAAAATATTTGCTGATATTTGATGTTGTATTGTATACTATATACAAGAGGGTGGGGGCATAAGAACACAGTTTTCCAATTTTGATGAACAATAATCGTTGAATCGTCATGAGATGCACGAGAATTAATGAAAAATGATATTAACGTTTGGAAATACCACGAAAGACAAAAACCATTAATCATTGATGGTTACATTCTTAATAAAGACAGTCATAATATTGGTATACTTATGTAGAATTGAAACTCCATCGCTAAGGATGCACACAACAACCCAGGGGCAAAACCGTGATACAGAATAAATCAGGAAAAAAATGACGGTTAAAAATGAAAATATTTACCCAAAATTAACATTCATTTTAACAGGAGGAATTATTGCATAGAGGAAATTTCCAAGTAGCGTCGCGTCATTATGGACGATCGATAATGAAATTACTAGGAATTTCGAAAAGAATACTCGACGAAGGAAATTATTATTAAGACTATTTGCTGTGTTGAAGAATATTGCTTGGTGTGAATTGCAAAGCGTTATTGAAAAAAAAAAAACAAAATAAAGAGAAATTTATCAGCTGACATTGAAATTCGACAACTGACTAATTTAATATGTAGAGCCATCTCAGGAGCGCATGGGTTGGGGATGAAGGTAAATGGTAAATCGGAAATTATTTAAGTGACATATACCCCCTCCTTTCCTTAAGCCCGAAAATAACGTAAAATTGATTGAATATCGAATTCACTCGCTTCACTCTACTATCTCTTGAAATAAAAACCCTCAACACAGATAATTCTTCAAAATCCATTTATATTTACAATATATAATAACAATTTATTGAATTCTATCGCCTCCAACTTCAACTCAAACTTCACACTTTTTGTAGACAAATGCAGGAAAAATCTGCAAAAATATTTAACAATTCTCAGTCAAATGATACTGAGAGTTTTTATTTGAAAAATCAGCCCAACTGATTTCTACAAAATCAGATAAAACAAGTTAAAGTCGGTCTAAAAATGATAGAATCACTAGCTCCACTCTCATTCACTCGGTTTGTAGAAACTACGACATTTTTCGTGGTAGATTTTGGTTGTGCGGCTCTTGACTACTTCCTCGACACTCAATTCCGATTCTAGCATTCTCAGAGTATTCTGCTCTTTCCTCAAATTCTTCAGGAGGAGTATATTATTGGGATCATTGTCCTTCTGGTCCTTCAACTGTTTGACCTTATCGCGGCTTGTATTGAGACACTTTTTAATGGCGATCTCTCTTTGGGAATGACCAGATTGAATCTGATAAAATAAGTCCTTGCACTTGGACGTTGCATCCACCTGGCCCTTGAAGGATTCAGTTGGTATCGTTGTATTCAAAAGATAGATTATTTTGTCGTCTATCTGTCGCATTTTTTGGAGTGCATCCTGCAACATTTAAAACAATTCATGATTAACGGATTAATTTTCATCAAACTCCCTTCGAATTAAATGTTTTGGAGAAAATTTTTCAGGTGATAAACGATTCTGTTTAAATTTATACGGGAAACTGTTTATTTACTAAATAATTGCATATCAGAACAATAAGAGGTGCATCCGGTCATATATTTTTCTTATGATTTAGAAAATATGTCACAAACTTCACGATATTTTGAATTTCTTTTCCGGTTTAAGAAAAAAATATATTTTTGGCAAATATTTATTTACCTAAGTGAGCTTAATTGACTCTAATTAGGTTCCAGTGCTAACAATCTTACTGTTCTTGAGGATGACTATGGTGCATAGAACATGGAATAAATCTCGAAATCTATTAATGATTGTTTATTTTTCTCAATTTCTTATTTATTGAAGACAAGCAATTCGATGAATTTCTGAATGTTTATAATTATAAAATCGGCTCACTCAGGGTTATAACTGGCGTTACCATTTTCTAAAGGAATATAATTAACATAATTTAAATGTAATCGCGATTGTCTAGTAATTATTTGACTGGAGATCTACAATATAGAAAAAATAAATATTTCTGTGAAGTAAATAAATTTTTGAAAAAAACATTGAGTGGGTGAATCAATAAATAATCTGTTTAACTACATTTTTCTCTCAGTGTACGGATTGTGAGATAGTCCGGTAAACCAGGAGGCGGCAATTAATTAACTCATTTGTTTGTATCGAGTTTCTAAAAAAATCAAATTCATTGTTATCGTGTGATTGATCTGGAGCTTAGCCACCAATTACGTTGAATTGATTAAACAATCATCGTCAAAAGGACGTGCTTTTTGAAAAATGTAATAAACACTTTTCATAGAGAATTTCACGGAGTGCGAAAATGGTTTTATCCCATTTTTTAGTAAATGGAATAAATTGTTCGATCTTCGAAATTTACTGGTTGAAGTTGGAGTGTTGCACTTAGAATTTTTCTCGTACAGTTGCACTCATAGGACAAGAAAAAAAATGATTTCCCTGAAGAAATACCTGAAATTCCAAGAAATCCCCACACTCCATCGTCGTGGACGTTGTCATAATCGTTGAAAATGTAATGATTGCGAGCACTTGGCTGATGCCGATACTTGGAAGCACACGCCGAGGGTTTTGTAACCTCAAAAGGAGAGGTTAGTACTTTTACAATTCTGGGCACAACCAAAGTGGATGCTCAGCTTGGGGGGTGAAGATGACGACGGTCAAGTGTAGTACCACACCCCAACACGGCTATTGTTATGTCCTACCTGAGTTACCATAAGGTATGATTTAGGGAGGTATTCTAAAGTGAAAAACAGGGGACAAGGTCTCGCAAGCGCCACGAGGGCGCGCGGCGGTCACTTTCACCTTCCCCTCAACTTCTGGTCATCCTCACTCTTTTAAGCTGTTCGGCACTGCTGAGATTATTTTTTTAAATGCAAAATGATTTTAAAAAGTACGGAAAAATGTAAAAAATTTTTTTACAAAGAAGAAAATTAAGGAAAAACACAAAAATAATAAGAATCATTGGTATTTTTTGGTTAATTTACTATCTCTTTCCCCATGATTTTCCCACTCATTCCCGCGAATTAGTGAACTATTTGATAATGAAATATAGAATAATCTTTTCTTCTATTGATTACGAATAACCGGATACTAGTAATATTCAAAATAATGTAAGTAAATTCATTGATTCACCTACAAATCAAAATGTTTTTTCACGAAGGGGCGTTGGAGTGAGGGGAGATTTCTTTACGATTCGCGATCGGCCACTTTAAATAAAACGCGTCGATGACTCTACCTCTTGGGGACGTGGAAAGAGTCTCCCTGTGAATACTTTATTCGTGCGAAAATGGAAAATCGTGAGCGAGAATGTATGAAGTGACGAATAGATTCTTTAAAAAATCATCATTTATCCTTTCTCTATCCATGTTTTTTCTTTATAATTTTCCGATTTGCATGTCAACAATTTTTTGGGAGAAATTGCAAAAAAAATGAGCACCTTCGCCGAGATTTGAACCCTCCACCGCAGAAATTGCCGAGTGGTGGGGACGAAACGCGCATCAAGGGGAGACGGTGTACAGCGCCGCGTGCGGCTTCCGGAGGTACTTGACCCCTGTTTTCTTGTCGGCGACATCCAAATTTGAGAATACCTCCCCAAATCATACCTTAATCTGCGGTAACCTATTTTCGTTTCAGCAGATCGGCTGAGAACACAGCATGACAACATAATCATTAGAATAAACGAACAATTGGTACCCAAATAAGGATGACGGATTCATCGACTCAGTTATTAGAATCCGAAAGACAACTGGCTGCTGAAGAATTATGTTTGAGGAAGAGTCTCACTCTGATCGAAGAACAAATTAATATTCTTCAGGTAATGCTATCAATATTTCGGGTGTGATATTATAACCACCATTGTATTTAAATTAATGTAGTGGTAATTAACATCGTTGAAGGCCTTTCTCAGGCCCTAGAATAATTATTGCCAGAGATAAACGTGTTGGTGAGGTATTTAATTATTATCAGCGGGAATAGGTAATAGTTGACTTCGAAACAAAAATAAATTCTTAAAATTGTTCAACAAACGTAATAAATTCAGCATAACAATCTCTTAACACACAGGCCAAGAGATTATTTAAACTTCATTCGCAGATGTATACAATGAGCAGTGTTTTTTACAATTTTGGGAATATCACTTGACACTTTCAGTAAACTCAAAGACCATTGAATCCGGCTGAAAATTTTTAGAAACCTCGATCACATTTGAAATCGTATTTTTTTTCCAATTCAATTATCGTTTGATTTCAATAAAAAGTTGACAAGTCAGAACTTAACACCGTTTTTATTAAAAATTTCCTGCGTAGTCAAACAATCTGAAATGTGCAATTTTACTCATGAAATTAGTTCCAAAGTTTGACAATCGAAAGTACGAATAGACTACTTTTGCAGTGTATTTTAAGATATGTTTATCTCAAAAATAAAAAAGAAAAATTGTTCTATTAAAAAGCGTCAAATGATCAGTTTTCAAAACATGCAAAAACATATCATGTTTATGCACGAATTAGTAATGACTGTTGCGTCATGTCCAGTTCAATGAAAAAATTATGTATTCCTTCAACAGGTCGAGCAGCTCCATTTAATAGCATTACTGAGGAAATCCTCAAAGGTATCGCCAAAGAAAGTACCGAGCGAAGCCCCAATTGAAGCCAAAGTTGAAGAGCTCGATCTCAATGTACCACTTCATATGAAAGTATATATGACAGAGGAAGAAGAAGAAGAAGAAGAAGAAGAAGAAGAAGAATTTGATGAAGATTTTTGATTTGCACTTGCATATACTTGCCAGAAGAGATTGAAATATTCGCCTACATTATTTATCACCACGCCCATAAAGACTGACCATTTGTATATACAAAGAAATGAAACATTTTTCTGAATGTAAAAAGAGACGCTAGAAACCCACTACAAAGATGTTTTCATAACGATTAAATATCGTCTTTATTTTTTACCTTTGTTTATTTTATATTTTCCATTACTGATATCATATGTTAAAGGGAATTTTCCTTTATGATTATTAATAATCTTCTTGACTGATAGAAAACAGAGATGGCATGATCCAGTCGCATTAAATGCGGCTCTTAATTGTTACCAAGATTCGTTAGCAATTAACAAATTGAAGTAATAGGAAGTCCTGTTTGGTGAAACTAAACCGATGAAACTTCGTATTTTTCCATTTCAGACAATTTTCCATTATTTGTAAATAAAATTGGACAATCGAACAATTTAACAATTGCCAAGTCCCATTCAAAAGTAAAAGATTACAAAAAAGTATTTCTATAGATTTTAACGTGCGACTCATAGAAATCGAATTAATTAAAAAAAGATAAAAATATGCGGAATGAGCTGTTAAGAAAAATTGAAGTAATTTGTCTATCTTCTAATGATCGAAAAAAATCGAGATAAACTTTGAGGAGGGCCACATGAATTTAATCAAAATTAATTAAATAACGAATTTAGTAAGTTTCTTCATAAGAATTTCGACCAATTGGATTTCCTCTAACGTTACATGACACAATTCTCAAAAAATGTGTCGGATAAATAAGAAAGAATCTAGGGTTTTGAGGTCGTTTTTCAACGAAAAACAGTCAACACAAAAAAAAAGACAAAAATTTCATCCTTATACATTACAATTATTATTTTGGTCCTTAACTGTACAACGAACGTAACACTACCTATAAATCGAATGAGGATTTTTATTGAGGCTCAGACGGAACATCAAAATGATCTAAAATTGGATTAAACTCTAGTAGTTACCGTATTGAGTCCATCACAGCAAGTAATAACATCTCAATGGCCGTAAAATTTTTATTCATATTTTTCAAACACTGAAGGACGTTCTTCATGCACACTGAAAATTTAACCAAATTTTAATTTTATTCGGACGTCTATGCCTGTTCAAAAAATGTATTCGAAAGAAACAAGGACGACATTCAGATATTCCACTGTGATAAACTCAAAAAAAAATTTCCCTTCATCATTACGAAGAATAGCCCTGTGGAGGTGGTCCTAGTTGCGAAGGATCGTTAACATCGAGCGTCGGTGGTTTAAACTGTTCAGCTGATAACCTCGTGAATAGAATGCCAATGCCCTCGATGAGGGCCAGGAGCATTCCCCCGATGACAGCACTACCCGCCATAGCAGGTACTCCATTCCTGGCAGCAAGAATTCCACCAGTGGCAGCTCCACTTATGATTGAATTCCAAGGATCTTCTTTTTGTCTGAAGTGAACCAGTGTGCAGTCTATTGTCGAGAACATGCCACCCCAAATGGCGAAGTTACCAGCAATTATGGGGGAGCGTTGTTTTATGGCCATGAGGGAACCCAAAAGACGTTTGTTGATACCACTGGGGGCATTTCGAAATCCTTTTATACTTTGAAATACCCCACCTCCGATAGCTCCCATTGTGAAGGCACCTCCGCAGTCATCGACTATGCGCCAGGGACAGGGCTCTCTCGCATATTCTTCCATTTTGTTTTGTTTATTTGTCTATTCGTGAATATCTGTGGGGAAAATATTGAAATTATTTCGCATGAATTAATCCATTAATTTGCATGATTTTTTCTGTTATAGGAGATGACAATAAATAGAACTTTTACGCTAAGAAAAAAAATTTGTTTTTGTCAAATATTCATTTACTCCAGAGAAGTATTTGTTTTTTCAATATTATATTTCTCGATAGGTTTGAATTACGTTAATTAGAGTGTTCTAGAACACGATCATGTTGACAATAAATTTGAGTGAACAACTTCAATAATTATGAACATTAAAAAATTGCTGCAAATTCTCCACTTCAGAAAATCAAAAATTGTCAACAGATTTCATTGGAAGATCTGTGCATCGTAGTCGTTCCTTAAGGGCAATACGATTGTCATTATTGTAGCTAATTAAGCTCCTCTGGGAATGACGCAATCTAAAAAATAGTGTTTGAAAAATTAATAGTTTGTGTCAATGATCGCTACGTTCGGGGTCAATAGAAAAATTTTGTTGTCGGAAACTATTGTTGCAAAGGTATTTTTTTCTATTTTTACATGTGTATTCTACGATAACCATTCACTAGTTGTTCTATGTTAAAGGCAATTGGTACATTGAGAGAAAAATGTAATAAACTCGGCGGAATATTTCATTTATTAGCAATTGAATCACCTTCAATATGAAATTTTCAATGGAATAATAACTAATTTTCAAACAAATATGTCATTATCTAAATTTTATAGGGAACCCACTGGTGAAATAACGATTTAAAATGTTAAACCAACGGAATTCTGCTTTCATATGAAAGAGCATGTGTCCAACAAAAGATATTCCGTAGAATCTACGATATTTTTTTCTCACTGTATTCAATTACTCGTACATATTCGTAATTCCTTGATCCTGGAAATTAATCAAAACCTCATGATTTAGCGATCGCTAGTGACGACTGTTGTTTATGACATCCACTGAGAGCAATAAATTCAAATGAATCTAATGTTAACATTTTATCCGGTTAATGTTATCAAAGCAATTTTCACCTCGCATTGAAAATAATTTGATTTTGAACTCTCAGTCATTCCCTACCAAAGTATTACGATGAATTTTGAGGTTAGGATGATGACATCCAGAGTAACAACTGTCTACCAAATGTTAAACTCAATGATTTTCCACGACAATAAGACGTTCCAATTATTTCACCTCTTCCAAATTGATTTATCTGTTCAATTACCTGAAATTTGATCGCTGTATGAGACAGTGTCACGCTTTTCCCTGCGCCCGAACACAGGTTATTCGACCCTGATGAGTGGAGAGACTACTGTTGAGTCAAATCCACATTCATTATTCTCCACCCCATGAGTCTTTTGTCAGTGACTTTTCAATATTAAAGCCCC
Organism: Diachasmimorpha longicaudata; assembly: GCF_034640455.1. Taxonomy (NCBI): domain Eukaryota; kingdom Metazoa; phylum Arthropoda; class Insecta; order Hymenoptera; family Braconidae; genus Diachasmimorpha; species Diachasmimorpha longicaudata. The sequence continues at coordinate 1,298,655 of NC_087234.1, forward strand.
GTAAAATGCTCCAGTATTAACCAAATTTGTCAAATAGCTTGAAATATAATTTTAGGAATAATATATTGCCCAGTTTCCTCAGCGCGGGAACTTGTGAAAATTCAAATTTTTGTTAATTGAGCAGAGAACGTAGTTCATTGATCACATGAGATCATCTTCTTTGGATGTGTGGTTTATTATAGGATTGGATTTTGTTACGGTAAAATGTGGATTCAATTGTTACTAAGGATTTTCGACGAGAAATACTCCACGATGGGATGAAGTGGGCTGTCATAGTGCCTCTGGATTTAAAATAGAGTGACCGTCGTGGAATTGTCTAAAAATAACTATTTCCTGCTTCGTTTTCGTAGTCTTCAAGTATTGTGGTTTGGAGGAACACGCAGAATCATCGGAATTGTGAAAACAGGCAAATTCCTGGACTCACCACATCCTCAAGTCATCAAAATCAATAAAAAATATTACAAGAATGTCAGAAATTATTCAGGACTCTTGTAATGCAGGTGGTGACTCCTGTAACATTGAGGTGCTACCACAAAAGTTGACATTAAATTCGGAAACTGCAGGTGCAGAGGAGCCTGGAATAGCTCCATCGAATACGGAACCTAAAATAGGGGAGAAATCTGAAGCTGCGGCAAATGAGTTGGTCGGATTATTCCAACAAAAGTTACTCGTAAGTCAAACTATTCAGAACTAAATAAATAAATAGATGAATAGAAACTAATAACGAAATGTAACTAAATTTGACAAAAAGACAATTTCAGATGCCAAATCTTCAAACCCTAGTACTACATTGTCATGTCCCTGAAATTTTATCCCTTTTAAAAATGAATAATTATCAATAATCATCCCAGGAACGAACAAAGGAGCGTAATGATTATAAGAAGAAGCTGGAGGAAACCGAAAGCAAACTAGCAGCCTTGGAGGCCTCATACGATGCAGTAACATCTAACAAAGACGATGAGATGTCTCTTCGTCGTCAGCTTGAAGACCTCAAAAGTAAGTTGAGTCAGGCTGAGCGGAAACTTGAGGGTCGAAGTCGTCTTGTCGCTAATCAGGAATGCCAGATTAGTGCTTTGGGTAAGCAGGTGTCATCCCTGAAGGAAGTGGTGGCAATCACGAAGAATCTTCTTGATATTCGGAACATGGAAGTGAAGCATTTACAGGTGATTACTGGGATGATGAGGACTATCTGGGGGAAGTAGTTTTAATTAGAATGATATCTAGTTTGATGCGATAATCGACTAGTGATGATCAACCTCTGTTAAATATGAGGTTGACACATCATCAGTGAGCGATCATCGACTGCTTGTCGACCAGCACTCGACTATCGATTAATTGATCATCTAGTCATGAGTAACCATCAATCAGCTATTGACCAAGTGTTCATGTCCATGACAATCGACTAGCCATCGAACGATCTGCCAGGACATTTTAAGAATTTCTAAGAAAATTTCCTACATAAAAAAACTTGATACTTTTTCCAGAAATTAAAGAACAAGGGAGACATTTTCGAATTTCTAGTAAAAACGTCGTGTCCTGAGGGTTCCAACCATTAAGTCACGTTTGTCTTGAAAATCGATAAACTATCTTCACGAGGCCCAACTAATTAAGTTGTGGACCGGCCTGAGCTTGGCCCTGGTGAACCCATCATTCGAGATTTGATCGATTGTTTATTATAAAATCAAGTAGTTCAATATCTTTATTAGCCTTCGAGGGAAGTCCGATTTGGATCTCCGGACAGGCGATTAGTATTCGAGTTCTGTTTGATTCAAATCTGCAGAGACTCGAATTGAACTCCCTTCGAATGCGAATCGAGATACTGACCTTTCTATTTTATAATTGGGGGACGACTGAGGAGTAAGTGATATTTACCAGGCCCTAGGCCTGAAGACAACGACCTCAGGCCTGTTCAAGTGTCAGAAGCTTAATTTCAAATCTCCCCATTGAAGCAAAAGACGTAAAAAAAAATTTCTCAAGAGGTTGAAGGTCAGAGCTTAACTCATTTAAAATGGAATATCTCGGATCGTTATCTATGT